>NC_069661.1:108660625-108968645 GCF_027244095.1 Hemicordylus capensis | reverse complement strand
AGCAAAGGTAATTGAAGCCCAGCTCACAGGTAGGATAGGCTTTAAATAGATTCCTTAAAAAAACAATCCAGTCTCTTGAGTTAGTATTTTGCTACTAACAGCATTTTGCATTAATTAATATGAAACTGCCTTGTACACAGGGCCGATTGCAGGTTTGGGAGGGCCTCCTCTATCAGTAGTTAATTCCATCCCTGGTCGGTACGCATCACAGTTGCAGAGAAGGCAAGGGGTCCTCTTGCTTTCTTAGGCAGCAGCAACTTCTAGCTGCTCTGGCTGACTGCTAGCTCACCTGGTGCTTTTACAGACACGGCTCCCCCCCCCCCCCCGAATCCACTCCTGATTGGAGTGTGCCAGTCCACATATTTGCTGGATTTAACCCAACCTCCCTGCGGGCTATCAGGGACTGGGACAGACAGGGCTTTGTTTTTCTCCAAAGGGAGGCTGTGAATTCTGGCTTAGCCCAAGTTATGTCTGGGGTAAAAAATATCCTCTATTTCCAGCAGCTCCACTAAAATCCAGTTCTAAACAATGGCTATGGTGGAGCTTGCTGGTAGCCAAGAGGTTAATATTGAGGCAGTGGAAATCTCCCAATCCTCCTAGGAGTGAGGATTGGGTGCAGGACCTGCTTGAGCTAGCGGCACATGAAAAATGGGCCCTCTTAAAAAGAAAGAAATCGGATAAATGGTCAGAAATCTGGGACAACTTCCTTGAACTATTCTTAGAATAGAAACCCCTTTGATCTACCCATACCTACTAGTGCAATGGTGAGTATCGCTTCTCCTCTTCCTTCCCTCCCTCCCCTTCTGTTTTCTTTCTCCCTCTTTCTCTTTCCATCTCTCCTTTCTTTTCTCATCTCCCCTCAACCAGTGCTGAAAGGGAAAGGGAAGGTTGGGCTCGGGGGCAGGGTGGGAGGGGAACTGGGAAAGATGTTGTAAAATACAAAATGTCAATATTTTAAAAAAACAAAACAAAAACACCTCCCAGGCTTCTGCTTTCTCCAAAGGTGTTGATGGAGATGCTGATGGCTATATGAAGGAGGTGCTGATGGCTATGCGAATGGTCCATCTACTCTCTTGAAAGAAAATGCCTCCAATCTGCTCTGAAGCAGATTCACTCTTCAGATACCTGAAGGCATAGAGCCATGTGTGAAAAACCTCCTGTTAGAGTAGCAAGGTGGATGATCAGTGAGGGCGAGAAGCAGCTACTGCCCAGAAAAGGGAAAGGTATCAGTTCCATGCTCTCTTTCCTTCTTCCCCTGGCAGTCATCTGCCCACCTGGGCATGCATGCAATTGCCAGAAGGAGCAGCAGCAATCTCTCTCTCTTACTCTTCTGAGCAGTGGCTGCTTGTAGGTGCCCTGTCTGATCACAAGCAAGTAATCAACAAGAGAGTCTAGCAGCCCCTTACACTCCTTCTCTAGGATAGCTGTTTGAGGTGGAACAACTTAGGTTGTGGTGTTGCATTCAGGTAGAGTGTGTGTGTGTGTGTGTGTGTGTGTGTGTGTGTGTGTGTGTGTGAGAGAGAGAGAGAGAGAGAGAGAGAGAGAGAGAGAGAGAGAGAGAGAGAGAGAGAGAGAGACGCCATAGGTGTTGCCCCTGGCAACTAGACAAGAAATTTGGCCTCCAAGCCATTTAAGTGTGTTAGCACTTCTGACAAGTTCTCAGACAGCTTAACAACAAAAAGGTCTTATGTAGATACACATTATTTATCTTAATGTGTCCTTGGGATGACAAGAGCAAGTATTTTAACTCACCTCCCCAAGAGCCAGTTATCAAAATAGGAGTATGAAACACCCAGCAGCTTTCTGATATACAGTTGCTTCAGTGACAGAACCTAATGCTGAACTATGCAGTGACAACCACTAGCAAGTCAGTCCCTTTGCTCTTCTAATAATCGGTGTGGGGTGTGGTATAAGCGTGCCATAGGCAGTGCTGGGAATCTATGGGCTTATGGCTCATGCCCTTGCTTTATCTGAAGGTTCTAAGGAATGAATTCGGTATCTAACCCATGAAAAGCAGATGCTCTTCTATAACCTATGGTCCCTTATTTGTGAAGCACTTGTTTACCTGACATTGGGAACAACACTTAGAGTTATTTTGATGCCATCAACAGCGTGCAAATGTTTCCTTTCCTTTGTTGCTAAACAATATGGTTTGTGATTACATTTGCATGGTTGAGGACATGTGACCAGTGAGTTTTGCAGTACATCGTTACTACATTTAGCCACTGATGAGGAATAAGACTCGTACTGAACACACCTTCGACAATGCTGCTCCATAATTATCTGTTAGAGCCATAGAGAACAGCTCAGGGGAAGCTCAAGTGTTTTGTAGGTAAATCAGTCATAGCGTGCTTGGTAATTGATAGCCAACCAATCAGGCTATGTTGAATTAAATAATATGATCACCTTCCAAGGATTTCATTTATTTCAATTGTCACTCAGTGTAGTTCCTCACCTCTGAGGTTCAAAGCTTTTTCTTTTTTAATCTTTTGCCAGTGGAGAAAGACAACAGCCTTTGTATTTTTTTAATTTAAGGGCATTCCAATACTAGGTGTCAAAGGATGTTTATTACATGAATATTTCCTAATGCAAAGGAATGTTCTATTCTTTTCTTTTCTAAAAACAGGATCTTTCCTGTGAATTTGGAAAGTACTGTGGCAGGGTTTATTCTTTTGACATTGGTTTGTATAAATAAAAAACAGCTTTTATAAACCCACCCAATACCATGATTCATTTTCATTGGAAACTGTAATCTGTATTTTGTAAATCATAGACTCTAGTTAGCTTAAACAGTTTACTAAAGGTTTGTTGTGTACTACATGGAGCTAACTACACATTAATTGCAAATGTCATCCATTTTTTAATTTATTTAATTGGAAAGCCTCGTTAGGTGGAAAAAATATTGGAAATGGAGTAATGGAGGAGAAACAAAACCCTTTTCTGTGCCCATTGTTTCTCTGCTTCAAATTGTCCATGAGTGCCTTTACCCCCATGAAATCATCTCATCATATTTGGGGCAAACCTACTGTTTTGAAAATTTCACAGGGAGGGGAAGATAAAGCTGCTGGAAGTCCATTTGGAGTAGGAAATCAGTGGATGGGGAAAGCTTCTGGGCTCACACACTTCATAGCCACTTCTCCATGATAAATTCTTCCCTCCTAAAGCAGATTTTAATTTTAAAAAAATTAAAAAGTATTGAGGCTCAGTGACATACATGTATGTGTAATATGCAGTTAGCTCCTAAAGGGATGAAGCTTGAGTCTTGTCTTTCCTCTCTACTTGCTGTCCAGGATCCTAGCAAGGTAAATAAATCACACATAGCAAGGTAGTCCCCAACTCCAGCAATTCTCTCCAGCTGAGAGAGCAGCCATGTCCTGAAGGACCCCAAGTGACTTGTACCTGACACAACAGAGAGTAATGGGTAATGCAGTGCCAGAAGGAACATGGCTTGAATGTTTTCCAGGAGGAGGGAGGGGCCAGTGCCATGCCTACCAGTTATTTAAGCCCAGCAGAAAGAAGACCAAGGCAAATTCCCTTCCCTTGTCTCTCTTGTCGGAACAGAGATAGAGTGCAGGGAGGAGCAGGAGACAATCAGTGAAAACAGTTCTTCCAATCACAGACCAGGTGCAGGCAGGACTAAGGTATGAGCCTTACTAAAAGCTTTCTACTCTCAGCCGGATTACCCCAGCATATTTTATCCCTTACACTCCAAGACCAGCACCTTCCAGTCTTCAAAGAAGAGAGGCCCCTCCCCTTCCCAGAAGGGACACCATGACCATGCTTAATGCATGATTACATCTACCAGAGTAAATCTTCCAAGCAGGGGCCTAGCTAGGGGAGAGAAGTCCTGTGTTGACCCCTTTCCCCAGTGGCACCTTGGAATGAGGTAGATAATGAAAGGCAGCGGTAGAGCTGGAGGAGGCAGGAGCTGGGCCACCCACGTTCTTTGAGCCCATCTGCTCAATTATAGCTACACCCCTGCTACCAGGTACACAAATGTGAATACTGTTCTGTCTTTTTACCAGCTACCCATAACTATCATGAAGATGAGGATTAAGGCTGAATTCACACTATTACTCTATTATCCCAAACTACCTAAATTGTGTCCTTGTGAATGCATCACCTGCTGCTGTGGTAATATATTGTTCCATGATCCTCTTTTTACTTTTTTTGCAAGAGTACATATAAAGCTGCTGTATAATGAACAAGATCATTGGCCCATTCTGACTGGCAATATTTCTCCAGGGTCATAGGCCAAGCTCTTTCTTAGCATTGCTACTTAAATCTTTTTAACAGACTATGCCAGGGATTGAAGCCAGGATTTTCTGTATGCAAATATGTGGTCTGTCACTGAGCAAAAGCAACTCTGCAATTAAAAAAAAAAGAAATCCATTACTCTGCTGACCTGGAGATGCTGGGATTTGAACCCCTTGTGCCTGTGACATTTAGGTATGCTTATGAGTGTTGTAACACCACGTTGTACATATTTCCACTCCACTCTGACATTGGCTGCTGCTGGAGGGAAGAGAGGAATGCATAGTGTGACAATGGTAATACATGAGTAAATTGCCCTAAATGTTATGGGGGAAAGAAAGCAGAACTTGATTCCTGGTTTTAACCTTCTAAAGTCCTAAATGGCTTGGGGCCAGGTTACCTGAAAGAGTGCCTTGAATGTCCCCACCCAGACCTTCAACTTTGGCCTAGAAAATGACCTCGTTAGCTGTAATCTGAAATGTTTTATGTTTTTCAGGATGAGTTTAAGATAGTTCATCCAGTTTGTTCCCCTATTCCTCAAATATAGGATTAGTGAGGAATTAAAATCTACAGGAAAAGGGTTAATTAAATTTCAGTGGTAACAATAGAACAATGGAAGATGTGACAATTAGTTTTATATTGAGAGGACGAGATCTGACTTTAAAAAAAAATAGGATTTGCACCTTGCTCATGAGAAATTTTAGGATAAAAGAGGGTAGATTCATATGCAGAGTAAGGTGGCTTTTGCAACTCAGCTGGCCAGGGGCACAGCAAGGTTGGAGGGGGTCCTGGGACAAGATTTGAAGATGGATCCCCTCCACCACTGCTGCCTGCCTTTGCCACCTGGCTGCTGTCTGATCAGGCAGATACAGCCTAATGATGTCTGAGCATTGGCTCAGTAAGGCAGGGCACCGCTGGTGCCAGTGAGAACAGGCCTGCCTCAAAGGGGCCACCTGTTCTTGTTTTGATGGGGGCAGCTCCTCCTCACTGAGCAGCCATGGCTGGTGCGAGTTGGGGCTGAGTTCTCGGTGCAGGGAGATTGGGAGAGGTGGCAGGTGGCCCCTGGACACCCACAGTCTCTCAGACGCCACCCTGCCCTCAGTGATAGCTGTGCTGCTGCACCTGGCTCTTTTGTAAGTGCAGTTGTGCTTCTTGTAATCAATTCTGTTTCAATGTCTATGTTAAGACTATATATATTGTAATATATACAATATGTTGGGAGGGGAGGAGCCTCTCCTCTTTGAGGATGGGGAGGTGCTGGTCATGTTGTGGAAGCAATAAAAGCTGCTAGGGGTCATGCAGGTTGTATAATTTAACTATATAAGTAAACTAGAATTTTAATGGAAGCTTTGTTTCTCAAGTACCTTTCATATATTTTAATTATCTGTACAGTATCCTCAAAACGCTAACTTATCCAGTGGTGCACACTCTGGAGCCTTGCACACTACAGTTTTCTGATGTAGCTTAAGTCTAATCTAAATACTGGGGTATGAGAGAGGTCATCTAACTAGAGCCAAGTTGTGACAGGAATGTGGTGCAGCAGGGAAATGCTTGACTAACAAGCAGAAGGTTGCCGGTTTGAATCCCTGCTGGTACTATATTGGGCAGCAGTGATATAGGAAGATGCTGAAAGGTGCTGAAAGCTCATACTGCGCGGGAGGATGCAATGGTAAACCACTGGGCTCTGTGGGCACCAGGAGTCAACACTGACTCGATGGCACAACTTTACCTTTAGATGCAGAAAAGAAATAAAATATTTCCACCTGCAGTTATTTTTTTCTCTTCCATCGCTTGTCCTGTTTCCCAGCTGCTCCAGAGATTAATCCATCATGACCCTGTGAATTTGCTACTAATATTCATTACTCCCTTCATTTATATTCATGTTTTTCAGGCATTGTGTTTACTCTTTTGTACCTTCAGGTTTTCCCAACAATTATACATGACACCAATGTAATTCTCTACTATAAACTAGTTTATCAACATCTATTAATTTCAGTCTGGCTCTTTTGTTTTCTTCTAATCCCAGCTGAAAGCAAGAAATATATTTGCACACGTTGGCCAATGTATAATGCAGTGGGCATGGCCTGATGCTGACAACTGTTTGTACAGAGAACTGATATGTTTGAATGCTCTTCTGTCTCTTCAATCACAAAAGTCTGCACTGTTTATCTCTTTGATGATTTCTCTATCTCCAGTGTATCCTTGCATTTCTGTGTCACCCATCTTCATTTCCCTCGGTTGTTTTGTGTATCTGTTTATCAAAGTGAGTCACTGTCCCCTCCTGCTCACTTAATGGTTGTGTTCAGAGCTTATTTTTTTAAGAGGGTGAAAAAAAGAATTAGGATGTTAAAAAAAGCTCTAGTAATTGCTCTATACCGTTGTCAGCTCTGCATACTAATTAACTTTAGTGTAGATTCAAGGAGTACCCAAGGTGAAAAATCAAATAATCTGTGTGGCAAACAGATAAAAATTACTCAGCAGTGAGTATGCCTTTCTGAACCTGCTTTCAAGTGGCTTGCATATCATATGCTCCAACTGTCTTGACTCACCTGGGATGGAACCTCATTTGTATTACCTGTCTGTGGTAAATCACTGTTCCTGTTTTGTCTCTGTTTTGCCAGTTTGTGCACACGCTCAAAATAGAATTTCAGTCCTTTCGCTTGAGTCTCTAGAGTCTTAAGATCATCTGAAGAGATCTTGCTTTGGGTTTCCCACTGAGTGAGTATCTGCAAGGGAATATGAGGATTCAAGTGGTAGCACCTAGTCAATAGGGAGCTCTACTTAAACAGTCAGATCAGACCAGCTATCTCCCAGCTTTTATTTCAACAATTAAATTAAAATCTTTTTCTTCTTTTTTTTTTTGAAGAGCATTTTCTAAACTGGGAAAAGATTCTGAAAGACTGGAGATATTTTAGAGGGTGGTTGTATAACATCGCTCCTTTCACTATATTAATTTTTTGCTACATTTTCATCTGGATTCCCCTCCAAGGAGTTCAGGGCAGTAAACCCTGGCTATTCATATATATATTCATTGTATCATCCTTTTTATTATTTTAAAGTATGCTTTGGGGGCCTCAGCTATCATAGCTAGTAAATAAAATAAATATCTGACTATGATGGTGAATGTGCACATGTGTGGAACTGTACATGAACTCAAAATGCCAGAGCACTGCTTTCCATCCCCCTGCCCGCAAAGCAGCCTATCCAGCTAATAAATGAGTGTGTCTGAATTTGTAGCCGAGTACAGCCAGATTAACTGTAAGAACATAATATTAAACATACCATAATAACCTTAGGCTTATGATCCACCAAAGGGCACACCAACTAGTGGTTCAAAGCAAGATGCCAAATGCTACCCCCTTGTGCGGACCCTCCTCTCTATATTCCCCCATTTTAAAAAAGAATAGGAGGCAGAAGGGCAACTTGCCACCTTTCTGTTGCACCAGTAATCTGCTGCCTGGAGCAACCACCTCACTTTGCCACATGGAAGCCCCATTCCTGGACATACCCACACCATAGGAGGGCTTATGTGCCTCTGTGGGCTGCATGGAAGGGAGAATTCGGCTGGGCGTGGCTTCTTTCATGATTACAATATCCTAGTAGCCAGTGGAGTGCTGTTAGTGGATTCTGGGCAGTTCTTAGGCATGGAAGGGGTGTCTCCTAGTGGTTTTTACTCTGCAACTGTAAGGTAAAGGTAAAGTGTGCCATCCAGTTGATTTCGACTCCTGGCACCCACAGAGCCCAGTGGTTTTCTGTGGTAGAATACAGGAGGAGTTTACCATTGCCTCCTTCCATGCAGTATCAGATGATGCCTTTCAGCGTCTTCCTATATTGCTGCTGCCCGATATAGTACCAGTGGGGATTTGAACTGCCAACCTTCTGCTTGTTAATCAAGCCACTTAAGGTGTCCCTGCAGCTGTACTGTAACAGGGATTCCCAACCTGTGGCCCTCCAGATGGTGTTGAACTAAACTCCCATCATCCCCAGGCACAATAAATCGGCAACTTCTGGAGGACTACAGGTTGCGAACCCTTGGACTATATGATGATAGATTCCAATGACACGGAAACCTGTTCAGGAAACCCTCTGACATATTCAGACAGGATAGCCATGCTAATGGCTACCACTAATGCTGATGCATCCTAGGCCATCATCTTCAATGAACCCTCTAGCCATATTGCTGAATGACTATGCAATCTGTGTTGATCTGCAACCCTCTGCAGACAGCTATGCATGTGGAGGCCCCTTTGTACTCAAATACCAAACACATGGCCACCCATGGTGGAGTGGACAGGTGCATAGTGACCACTTGTGGTGGTGTGGTCAGCAGGTGCATCAGCTTTGGTGAATGTGGTTAGTAGGCCCACCACTGCTCATGGGACAGTTCTGTACAAGGCTTGAATACTAAGTGCCTGCAGTTGTACAAAGGAGTAGATTGTTAAATATCTTTGGACTATAATGTCATTCTTTTTAGTGTGCCTTGTCAGAAGCAGAGAAAATGAGGTAGAGAGAAAGCATTCAGCAGTGTGTGATAGTGAAGGGATGAAGGGCTCAAGCCGCAGTGCTCCTTGGAGACGGAAGAGGGCTATTAAAGTACACAAGAGTGTCTTTATTTTAATATTTAAAATGTTGAAGATATGGGACAATATTGGATTGAAAAATCTGAATATGGTGGTGTTTCCTGAAGGATTCTATATTTACTCTGTGATGGTGGGATTTATGGGCTCTCCAGCTCCTTTAGTTTGAGATGAAAGACATAAAGAAGCCCAGCTTTAAGTGATGATCACACAGTTGTTAATTTCCCTGTGTTGCAGGTTCCCTTGATGCATGTTAAATTACATTAATTAACCTTGCATCCCAGATATCAGATGTTAACCTCTTGTGGGAAAATTATTCCTCAAAAGGGATTATTTTTATACTTTAATTTGCTTTTACAATTTGTCAGCATAAGTGAAAGCCCTAGATCAGTATGGATTGTGTCAAAATTTCTGGAATTGGGAAGAATATTCTTTATCCCTTACCCCTTTAAACATTATTGTAAAATTATATTGCTACTTCTCTTAATAAATGTCAAAATAGTTGGGTGTTGTTCAGTATTGCCTTCCAAATGGTTGCCAGTTTTTTATTTTCAAGAATTCTATCACCTTGAGATCTTTTGAACATGTGCAGAGTTCCTTTAGCAGAGGGCAGGAAAACTTATTTTAAAGGGCATGGTGCCTTAAACATGTCCAATGTGCATTTCTCCTTGCAAAGGGAATGTTGGCTGGAAGGCCAATACTCGCCATATTCCATACTTGCCCATGTCCCATGTTGCACCTGGGAAGCTGAGGCTGAGATGGAGTAGCTTGTCTAAGGCTCCCTAGAGATATCTCATGGCCAAGGCAAAATTTGAGTTAGGTCAGTTCTGATTTGCTGCTCAGTCTCTTAGGCATTATGCCGCATTATGCAGTGAAATAAAATAACCTTTCACAGTTATATGCTGCTTTGTTGGAACTGGTTACTAAAAGTGGGATATAAATGATTTAAAGTAAATAAAATAACCTAGAATTGCCCTGTGTGATGGCTGTAGCTACCTAACACAAGGGCTTTTGTATTTTTCCAAAAGAAGAAAATTTGTAGTAATCTAAATGTAATCTGGTGTTGATTATTTTAGATAACATGACACTGCAGACTGAGGAGAAGTTTGAGGATATAAGACGCCGCCTTATTCTTACAAAGCTAGTTGGTCGCTCTAGACCAGAACTGCCATCCCTGATTAGCAGTGGTTTTCCAAAATCTCAGGTAGAAGGTCTTCTCAAGCTCTGCTACTTAAAATCTTGAAGTAGGAATGCCAAAATGGAGAAAATGATACCTTCCCCATGGAAAGAGTATGCTCAGGGGCGTAACTATAATAGGGCAAGGGGAGACTGTTGTCTGGGGGCCAACTGCCTTGGGGGCCCCCCAGAGGCAAGTCACATGACTGACTCCCCCAGCCACGCACCCGCCTGGGCTTTCTTCAGTTGTATTTATCCTCCGAAACTGATATGAGTGTTAAGACCTGGAGCTACCAGAACAGCATGTCTTTCTCTAGTACCATTAAATGACTTCATAAGAACATAAGAACAGCCCTGCTGGATCAGGCCCAAGGCCCATCTAGTCCAGCATCCTGTTTCGCACAGTGGCCCACCAGATGCCAATTGGGAGCCTACAGTCAGGAGTTGAGGGCATGCCCTCTCACCTGCCATTACTCCCCTGCAACTGGTACTCAGAGGCACCCTGCCCTTGAGGCAGGAGGTGGCCTACAGCCCTCCGACTAGTAGCCATTGATAGACCTCTGCTCCATGAAGTCATCCAAACCCCTCTTAAAGCCATCCAGGTTGTTGGCTGTCACCACATCCTGTGGCAGAGAGTTCCACAAGTGGATCACACGTTGTGTGAAAAAGTACTTCCGTTTGTTGGTCCTAGACCTTCTGGCAATCAATTTCATGGAGTGACCCCTGGTTCTAGTGCTGTGTGAGAAGGAAAAGTATCTCTCTCTCTCCACTTTCTCCACACCATGCATGATTTTATAGACCTCTATCATGTCTCCCCGCAGTCGTCTTTTTTCTAAACTAAAAAGCCCCAGGTGTTGTAGTCTTGCCTCATAGGAAAGGTGCTCTAGTCCCCTGATCATCTTGGTTGCCCTTTTCTGTACCTTCTCCAATTCAACAATGTCCTTTTTAAGATGTGGTGACCAGAACTGTACGCAGTACTCCAAGTGTGGTCGCACCATAGTTTTGTATAAGGGCATTAAAATGTTAGCCGTTTTATTTTCAATCCCCTTCCTAATGATCCCTAGCATGGAATTTGCCTTTTTCACAGCTGCCGCACATTGAGTCGACACTTTCAACGAGCTGTCAACCACAACCCCAAGATCCCTCTCCTGGTCCGTCACCGACAGCTCGGATCCCATCAGCATATACTTGAAGTTGGGGTTTTTCGTCCCAATGTGCAACATTTCACACTTGCTAACATTGAACTGCATTTGCCATTTTGTCGCCCACTCCCCCAGGTTGGAGAGATCCTTTTGGAGCTGCTCACAATCCGCTTGAGATTTCACTACCCGGAAGAGTTTGGTATCATCTGCAAATTTGGCCACGTCGCTGCTTACCCCTGCTTCTAGATCATTTATGAATACATTAAAAAGCACCGGTCCCAGTACAGATCCCTGGGGGACCCCACTTCTTACTTCCCTCCATTGTGAAAACTCTCCATTTATACCTACCCTCTGTTTCCTGTCTTTCAACCAGTTAGCAATCCACACATGTACTTGTCCCTTTATCCCATGACAGCTAAGTTTCCTCAGGAGCATTTGATGAGGAACTTTGTCAAAAGCTTTTTGGAAGTCCAGGTAGACTATGTCAACTGGATCACCTTGATCCACACACTTGTTGACACTCTCAAAGAAGTCCAAAAGGTTGGTGAGGCAAGATTTACCTTTGCGGAAGCCATGCTGGCTCACTCCCAGCAGGGCCTGTTCTTCTAGGTGCTTTACAATTTTATCCTTGAGGATGCTTTCCATCAATTTGCCTGGAACGGATGTTAGGCTAGCTGGCCTGTAATTTCCCGGATCTCCCCTGGATCCCTTTTTGAAAATCGGTGTTACATTTACTCTCTCCAGTCCTCTGGTACAGAGCCCTTTGGTACAGAGCCCTTCCATCGTCCACAATTTACAAAATCTTTTTAAAAATAATTTAGGATGATGTTCTATTGTGGCACATAATATATATGCTTTTTGTTACCACTATTCAGCCTCATTTAAGATTTCTTTACTTCATGAGCTGAGCTTCAGTGAGGGGGGGTGCATTTTAAAATCTTATCTCTGGGCCCACTCCAACCTTGCTACGCCCCTGAGTGTGCTTTGACATTAATATGGCCCTCTCTAATACAGGGTTATTTCATTTTATCCTCTCAATTTAGGTTGAGAAAGAGTGACTTTTGGCAAAGGGTTCCAAGTGAGATTCATAAATGAACATATTGTCACAATATGTGACAATACAAGTGGCCACATTAGAACACATCCACACTCACACTCTACCTTAGGCCTGTGACCACCAAGCCAAACAACCAGCCAGTTTACTGAGCATCTTACTGTGTCTGCAGCCCAGGCTGTCAGCAAAACCTGAGTTCTTGGAGCTCTTTCTGGGCCACCATACATGGCTGGCTACTACACTTGGTAGGTCACAAGTTCTACCTGTTGTAAGCACAGCATCCCATTGACTCAACATCTGGGAATGAAAGCAGCAATGATTTGCATTAGTGGGGAAGGGCCAAAACTCAGTGGTAATGAGGAGAGCTGATCTTGTGGTAGCAAGCATGACTTGTCCTCTTAGCTAAGCAGAGTCTACCCTGGTTGCATATAAATGGGAGACTACATGTGTGAGCACTGTAAGACATTCCCCTCAGGAGATGGAGCTGCTCTGGGAAGAGCAGAAGGTTCCAAGTTCCTTCCCTGGCATCTCCAAGGTAGGGCTGGGAGAGGTTCCTGCCTGCAACCTTGAAGAAGCTGCTGCCAGTCTGTGAAGACAATACTGAGCTAGATAGACCAATGGTCTGACTCAGTATATGGCAGCTTCCTATGTTCCTATATGTCTTGCAAGCAAAAGAGCCCAGGTAGAGCAGCGAAGACCTCCTTTAGAAAAGCCTGGAAAGCTGTTGCTAGTCAGTATACATAGTACTGAGCTAGATGGACAAATGGTCTGGCATTTAGATTTAAATGGTCTGGCATCTAGATGGACAAATTTTGGGTCTGGCAACTTTATATGCAATATCAAGAGAGAGAGAGAGAGGGTGTTCAAATATATACTTCATACTTTTCTCCAAAACTGATTACAGATATCTAACCGTCTAATTTGGCAGGCATGTTTTCTGATCCATAGCCAATTTTATTTGAGTGACTTGCTTTTTTATCCCTTTATTGAGCAAATTGGATGTCTGTGTCAAGAGAAAATATTTTAAGTTGTTATTTTTATGTGACCTTGTGGCCCACAAGGTTGGACTTGCAAAGATAACAATCACGAAAAAAGACTAAGCACCAAGAACAAACATGGGGGGGAAGGGGAGGCAGGGTGGTCAGTGCTGCCAAGATGCCATCATTAACTTAGATACATATACATACCCCTGACCACCCTCAGTTCCCATTTGTAACAATATTTGCTGGGTAAGAGTGTAAATATACACTGGCCTCATATGAAAGTTGTACGTGCCAAGGACATGTGTGCCCAATTAGAAACTCATGATTCTGTAAACAAGTTGGGAGAAATTGTGTCTTTCTTGCCATATTAATACAATCATGTCGCTTGTTGATATAATACGTTATTTGTTGTTAACGTAATGTTTCAAGTCTGTGCAGCACTCTGTGATGGATGAAGTAGAACAAGTAAATAACGAGGACCTCGGAGAACCTGCAGTCCAGATGTTCTTTAGTGATTAGTCTCCTCCAGTGGTTGAAAGATGATTTAGAGGTATCTGGAGGATTTAAAACTATAGGAACATTTGCAGAGAATATCTGCTACCACTTTTTTTTCCTTAGAAAGACATGGATTGGATGGGGGTGGGGAGAGATGCTGTTGATAATAACTGGCATTTATATAGTGCATTCCCAGTGTCTGAACTGCTTCACATAAGCAATTTTAGGTCCAAGATAGATGTTAACACTAGTTGTTTCCTCTCCCCCTGTAACATCTAATGTGGTTTATCTCATATGTCAAGACATACTACATTTCTTCACCCCCTGCTCCACAATATTGGCTGCTGCTTGCAGTGGGCGAGGAAACAGGATTTCCACAAAGTCAGTTACACTGTCGGTATATGCAAAGTGTAACTTAATGGTAGCTTCATACATTTAGGCACATCATTTGATTTCTTGACACTTGATTCACTGTATGCTTTGTGACTGGTGAGTGAATGTGTGAACTGATTCCACTGCAGTGCATTCCATTTGAGGTGACTTAATTTGAAAGTTAGATATATGCCGGTAGATAAGCAATGACCCATTCAAGATACCAATGTGTTGACACACATGATGTTTTTCTGAAGCAGTTTTATGTTGGCAGGAACTCTTCATTGTCTTTCTTCCCATCCAATCTAGAATCTGCATTTTCTGTGCTGTTGGTGCCAGGGCAGCTGGTGCCTCCAACAAGCAGGCATGCTACGTGTTCCACCCATCCTCATAAGCCGTGCTTACCATATAGTTTCTTAGCTTCACCCATCCAAAGCTCCATCATGCTCCATTACATCTCTGCTCATAGAAGACCTTCTTATCAGTCATGCTAGCTTAATAGAACTGCCATGTCCTTCCATGAGAAGCATATCACTGAATACCAGCTGCTGAAGACAAACAAGAGGAAAACAATGGACTGGACAAAACAGAGACAAGTGACTTGCCAAAGACCACAAACCAAGACAGACATAGAGTCTGAGTCTCAAACACAAAGTCAGTTCTTTGCTTCCTCCTCTGTTGCTGCAGCATACATGATTATTTGAGAATAAACCCCACTCCCCATCCCAAGGCACCAGCTGAACACAAGGGATCAATAGTGTCTAAGTCCTAAATACTCTCCAAATAATGTCCTTTTTCAATTGTTTCTTGCTAAGTTCTCCCACTGCTTCATCCCTCCAAAAAACGGTTTCCAATTTTTCCCTGCCAAAGTAAAGGCAATCCATTTTTTCACTCATGTCGACAATTCCCTATGATGCTTGAGAGAGAGTGCACAAGAACCAAGAAATTACAATCAAAGTGAGCATATGGGGAAAGGCATAGGGAAATCCATTTTCTTAAATACTTTGTCAACAGAATACATGTATGCACCCATACATGTGCATGCACACTATGTATATGTGCACCATTGTGGCCTACACATACAGAGCTGTTGGCATGTGTCAAAAAGCTGGATTTTTTTTAATTTGGGAGAACTGAGGGGAAGACTTGAATATTTTTGTGATGAAGTTGCTTAACAGTATATGGTCAAGAGCAGGGCTTGACAAATCCCAGGTGCCAGGGAGCCTTGGCACCTAGAATTCTAACAGCGGTGCATAGACTAGGATTTTCAGAGCTAAAGTTAAGAGATGTGCATGAAATGAATTTTTCTCTTTGTTTCAGATTTGTCTCAAATTCCAAAAATTCATTTTGAATTTGAATATGGCTTGAAAATTTGATTCAAAATTGAATGTGAATCAATTTGACCCTGTTTTGGCACCTTTTAAAACCGTGTGTGTGTCTGTGTGTGTGTGTGTGTGTGTGTGTGTGAATTGTTTTTAAAATGTGCCCATGGCTCCTGAATCGAATTCAAATCAAACTGCCCTTTTAAGGGGTGATTCAGTTCAAATTTGAAGCACTTGAATCGCACAGATTCAAAAGATTGTGATAAAATCTTTGTCCCAGGCAGCCCTTTTTCCTTCTAAGTATGATGTTTATAAAGGGGATAAAGAGAAACCCATTTACCCTCCCTCCAAAAAGTCCATCATTATTTCTGGTAATTTTGTCAAATATTCATTGTTTGGCTTTTAAATTTTGGGTCTGGCTCCTAGATCCAAAGAAAATTGGTCAAGGACTGGTCAAGAGAAGAAGGTAAACCCACAAAAGACATTTGGCTTGGTGAAGGTCCCTGTACATTTGTACAGACACCACCTGTAATCTTCAAAGCATCAAGCAACCAAATGGGGCATGGGAGGGAAAGAAGCTCCTATTCCAAAAAAAGCCAATTCATTCATAAATGAGCAGATAGTCTGCAATGAGTACTCACCAGTGATCCTAAAGGGAAAGCTCAGAATGAAAATTACAGAATGAAAATTACAGATGAAAAGAGACTTGGGTAATGAAGACAGAAGGAAAAGAAGAAAGGAGAGGGCCAGGTGCTTACTTTGTAAAGAGGCCTGATAGAGCTCTCTTGGATACCTGGCACTGTTTCATCCTTGCCCAGTTGCCGCTAGCAATTTCTAAAACATGGCAGAGGGGCAGAAATAGTAAGCAGAGCACTCGCAGCACACACCTGCCCCCCTTCAATTTGAAAAAAGGCATAACATTTAAGATGAAGGGAGGCTCCATCTTAACAACAGCAGTCTACCCAGTCCCCTCCACTTATCCTTCCTCCACTATCCTAACCCTAACATAGATCCCCAGCTTTCATTAAAAAAAAAAAAAGTTAAACTCTAGCCCTTGTCGAAATGAAGTTATGGAACAAAATGTGTGGTCACTATTTTCCAAGTATATGGATTCTTTGGTGTCTAATAACTTTTCCTTCATTTCTTCTTTTCATTTTGACTGACATAGGAGAGTGTCAACTGCTATGTGGCAATGACAACACACACACACACACACACACACACAGGGCTACTCAGTTTATTTTTTAGTAATTTTTGAAGTGTTTAGATTCTTTGGTGTCTTCATTACACACCTTCATTTCTTCTGTTCATATTGACCACACTGCTTTGTGGGTGGGGGTGGGGAAGTTGTGGCATCCCAAGTGCCAACTACACTCCAACCTGCAAGCCACTGGGTACTCAGTTTATATTTTAGGAATTTTTGAGGTGTTTAGACTCTTTGGTGTGTAATGAATCCTCCTAGGGATTCAATATGAGGAAGGGTTATTAGACACCAAAGAGCCTAAATACTGGGGGGGGGGATCCTAGAACATAAACTGAGTAGTACCCCACTGCCTTGCGGATGGGAGGGGGGTGTAGTTGGCACATGGCAGTTGACAACTGGCACTGTCTAAAAGACAGTCAAAATGAATAGAAGAAATGAAGGTGTGTAATTAATCCTCATAGGGATTCGTTATGAGGAAAAGTTATTATACACCAAAGAATCCAAACACTTAAAAAGTAGTGACCATACATTATGTTCCATAATTCCACTTCTACAAGGGCTAGAACTTAGCTTTTTTATTTTTAAATGAAAGCTGGGAATCTGGGTGAATTGGGAATCTGAATCTCGAATCGATTTGGATCAAATCCATCAAGATTAAATTTGGACCTGAATCTAGCCAATGGACCACAGGGGTGATTTGTTCTATTCCCAAATCACCCAAATCAGCTAAATTTGGTTACAAATCAATTTGCACCTGAATCAGTTGGCACATCCCTAGTTACTATTGCTGCCACTCCCCAAGTTCAAAAGTTAGGAGTTATTGTTGACTCATCCCCCCCCCCCCCCGTGGGTTCATTCTGTGTCTAAGCTCTCTTGCTTTATTTTATCCAGTCACCTTCTTCTAAGATCCTTGCTTCTCTTTCGATTGATATCACTAAAATATTATTGTTTCTTCTGTTGATTGTCATCATAACTTGCTGGCAATCATTCTTTCTCCCCTATCTCTCAAGCCACTTTAATCTGTGCTCAACTCTGCCACCTGCCACATTTTTTCTGCACTTCACCCTGATCACATCACTCCTCTAGATTGTAGTACTCGGCCTTTTGGCTGGGAAAGCATTCTCTACTAAAGTCATCTGTTCCTTACCCTGGCTTTCTCAAGCCTACTGTATTCTGTTCAATTTTTTTCTACTTACCTTTTAACTTTCTCCCTTATGCCATTTCTTCTCTTCCTCCTGTGCATTGCTTGTCTACTTAACTCTTACTATAAACCAAGGATTTTTACCTTTTTCTACTTGCACTTTCCTTAGTTGTCCGTGATCACTGGAATGTTCCCCATTCTGACCTCTGCCTCTCTCAGGGCTCCATCAGATGATGTCACAGAGTCCAATCTATCCCATCACATAGCATGGAGTAAGCCGTGCTGTTCTCTGTGTATTATTTAAGGAATCCAGTCACATAGCTTTTGTTTATGCAGGCAGGATTTTGCACACACCAAAGATTTAACACATTCCATCTCCATGTGGATATGCAGGGCCACAGCCCCAGGTGGGCAGGGCAGGTTGGAGGGCACATGCCTCCCTCTTTAGAAGATGGGGGAATGGTATTGTTTGATCCAGCTCTTATTCAAGAAGAGTTTAGAAGTCCATCTGTAATAAAAGGGTTCTAACTGGGTTGGCAGAATGCCTTGAAGACCTGTCAGTTCTACAAACAGAATTCTGAAGGTGTTTGGGTGGGGGCAAAGTTGGTTTTGGCAGTTATCCTTCTGAGGAAGTTCAGTTATCTCTGAGGAGAGAAAGACTTCAGGGAGGTGTCAGCCATGTCTGAGAAGATCCCTGGGGATTATTACAGTATTACTAGTCTTAGAGTGTGTTCCTAGGAGACAAGGGAACAGAGATACATTAAACTATGGATAGTAAGATTGCAGCATTTGGGTTTCGCCTTGTTTCTACTGCATATATCTAAGCATTTTCCTTGAGTTTTGCCCTGTAATCCTTTAATAAGGGAATAAAGCCCACATCTTGTATTGTAGAAACTTGCCTTGTTGATTGGTTGAGAATGCCTCTTAAGGTGTATCTCCCACAAAGCCTATCCATTTAAAGGGGTTCTCTTTTCCAGACCCAAATCACTGGGTATAGTGGCAACAAATCCACTATCCGGAACTGATCTCTCTTGCGATTTTCCAATATAAAAGAAATTGATTACCCCACAGAGGATGAGCCATGTCATATCATCATAGCCTATCCTCGGATTTGAAAGAATCAGTTTATTGGTACAGTTTCTCCAACACTGCAGTCCCATACATAAGTATGTTTTTCTTCCACTCCTGGCCCAGGCAGGTTTATCTTGCTTTAGTTCCAAGATAGCTTGTTGCTTTGGGGCTGCTTTTTAATATGTTCTGCCTTTTAGGAACATAGGAAGCTGCCATATACCAAGTCAGACCATTGGTCCATCTAGCTCAGTGTTGTCTACACAGACTGGCAGCGGTTTTTCCAAGGTTGCAGGCAGGAATCTCTCTCAGCCCTATCTTGGAGATGCCAGGGAAGGAACTTCGAACCTTCTGCATGCAAGCATGCAGATGCTCTTCACAGAGCAGCTCCATCTCCTAAGGGGAATATCTTACAGTCCTCATGCACATCGTCTCCCATTCATATGCCACCAGAGAAGACCCTGCTTAGCAAAGGAGACAGGTCATGCTTGCTACCACAAGACCAGATCTCCTCCAGTAAGAGGAGGGTCAGCCCTGGCATCACCCTTAAGCCAATACCCAGTAACCTGTGGTATGTTCTCTTCAGTGTCTGCCACACACTCTCAGTCATATGGCCACTTCCTGCTGCAGGGCTAAACTGCCGCATTCCATTCCCTGCTGGTAGGTCTGCTTTTCTCCTTAAGGGCTGGATTTGCTCCTCACCTCATTCCCCACCTCTTCCCTAGATTCTCAACAGTTCTCTGCTTTACCTCCCTGCCCTCCATGATCTCCTTGCAGTGCAAGGTGCCTTCTGGTCTATTAACCTTCCAGTGGTTGTGGGGCTCCTTCCTGGGCATCCTCCACCCAGGCTTCAGTGTAGCTTGAAGAGGCTCATCTTTTTGTTGTTGTTAGGCTTTATCCATAGTATTTGCTCTTCACCCACCTTTAGACTGTGAGCCTTTATGTAGGCACTGTGATGTTGCAATATTAGTGGACTTATTATTTATTATCATCAACTGAGTCTGTGGATTGGGAGGAATATTAAATCTTTTAATTAATTAATAAAATAAATGAACAGAGGTACTGAGTTAGTTCTGAGAATGCAAGTTCTGCATACATTGAAAAGGAAAGATAAGCTGAGTTCTTGTCAACATAGGACTGGTTTACACATGTATAGTCATCCATTTGATGACTATGATCAGGGTTGATATGATTTAAACTAGCCGGCCTGGCGCAGAGCATCTGTGCCCCTAGTCCTCCCCCAGCAGCCAGCCGTTTGCCGGGCCACTGCTTCTCCCCCCGCCCAGCAGCCGGCCATTCGCTGGGCTGCTGCTTCTCCCCCCCACCAGTGGTCAGCCATTCGCTGGGCCACCATTTCTCTCCCCCACTCCCTCATTTGCTAATCATTGCTAATCATCAGCTCACTCGCGAACTCTCGCAAGAGCTGCCACGCATGGGATCAGCGATGGGTACATCTAGGAGAATTAAATATATAGAAGTGCGTACTACATTTAATGATGTAGTACACACTTCTCATAATGAGGGTTCATTCAGGCTTTGCATTTCATTGTTGCACTCTTGTGCATTTATTTATTTATTTATTGGTTCATTTATTTATTGGTTCATTTATTTATTGTTTCATTTATTTATTTGTTCATTTATTTAGTATATTTGTATACCACTCCATACAAAAAGTCCCTGGTTGGTTCACAATCTAAACACCATTAAAACATTAACACAGTTAAAACAATTTATGTGTTGCAATTTAAAAATACAACAAAAACTCTAAAAACCAAAGCTTTAAAACTATAAACTAGAAGCCTTACTAAACAGATATGTTTTCAGGTGCCTTTTTTACCCACAGGTACAGGAACTTCATTCAAATATTCCCAAATTAGGTCTCTTCTACAGCCTGCTGTCATGATAGGTGTTTCCCTTCTAAAATGGAGGATACAATCAGGAAAAGGTTTCCTCAGGAGTGCATGGATATGTTGACTGTTGCTTTCACTTTCTGTTCCCCTCCCCATCTTGGGCATTTATATCTGGACTGCTGCTGCTCCTTGCTCAGATCTACTCCAACCCCTCAAAATCCTATATTTATCTATTGACATTCCTTGTCTTTGCACTAGGGATGTGCACGAACCTGTTCAGAGGCCCTTTTATGGGCCTCCAAACAGGTTCAAAAGACTGGCGGTTTGGCCGGTTCAAAGGCGGGGGGGGGATACCTTTAAGGGTGGGGGAGGATACACTTACCCCTCCCATCCTGTTTCCCCCACTGGCACTACACTTCAAAAGGGTCTGGAGGGGCAGCAGCATACCTCCCTGCTGACCATTGCCTCATTGGGCACCGAGTACTTCCAATCACTTCTGGTCTGACGAGGCAAGTGGGGGGCAGGGAGGTGTGCTGCCACCCCACTGGACCCTTTTAAAGTGCAGCACGAGCAGGGGGTAAGATCTCTCCCACCCTTAAATGTATCCCCTCTCCAACTTCGAGCTGCCACCGCCCCCACCCCCCGTCCCTGCTTTGCACTGGGCTGGGGGCAGGAGGAGTAAAGGCTTGATTCTCTGTGTGTGCTGCATGTTCACCACCTGCAGAATAGGATTGATCAGGTCTGTTATCTCTTATCCCGATATACTGCTAACTATGTTCACATAATGTTGTTAATTAAGTTCATAGAATATAATTATGATTAATATCCATGATTATATCTTTGACTAGGTTCTTTATGAAAAAAAAACCAATTTTGAATTTTAAAAAATCTGATATAAATAAAAATGATGTTAAATTTAAAAATCTGATTATTTTTAATCATAGATTTTTATCAACCCTGATTACAATAGCCTGTGGCACCTTGCATGTGGGATTGTGAATATGCTATCACAGATCCAACACTACAGGCAGACCCAACAGACCTGACCAACACTCCATGTGAACAGAATGGACACATACTAGAACCATCCCAGAATCCTTTGCAAGTGTTCCGTGGCAGAGTACAGTACATGTTCCATGGCAGGCAGGTTAATAAGGAAAGGGTTTCCTTGAAGTCGGAAAGCTTAGAAACCATTGTAGTGCCCTAATATAGATTGGTATTACTTTTTATTCACTAGAATGGAGCAGGAATCCTAGGTGGGAAAGAGAGCTTAGTGACATGTTTTCAGTCTTACAGAGCAGTTCCAGAGTGCAGAGAGCACTATGAATTCCATATCCTCTTCTGCAATAGTACGTGGACCCAGGGAGGAGTGCAGGAGCTAAGGTTAATACCTGCAGGGGCTCAAAGCATTCATACTTCATCAGTCAGGATGTCGGCCAGTGTTTTTCAGTGGAGTAAGTTCACACATTCATCTGCCAGTATTGGTGGACTGCAGTATAATATGAGTATAATCGAGTGCAACTCAGTTCCTAATTTCCCCCTTTATTTAGCAAGTGTTTTCCTTACTTCAATCAGATATACCTTCCAACCAAGTGAGCATCTGTTATCGTAGTAAGCTTTAGTCTTAGACATTCTAATATGAGATTTTTGTATTAAAGATGTGCATGGTAAAAGCCTGTCTCGTTTTGAGAAAGGAAGGGGGGAATAAAAGAAAGAATGGCAGGGAAAGAGTGAAAGCAGGAAGAATAAAAGACAAACATAACTAGTGTGCAAGTGAGCCAAATTTTAGAGGATTATGTTCTTAATCTTGACATTCAAAGGAGACATCCTGTGATGCTGTAAATGTTCCAACAGGATTAGGCAGAGAGACTGCAGAGACTCTAAGAGCACTCCAACCTTTCTCCAATATGCTCATTTTTCAGGGGCAGGGAATTGTGAAAGTAGTTTCATGTTGAATTCTTAGCTCTTGTCAGCTGAATTTATTGTGTCAAAGTTTAACTCCTACATCTTACACCATTAATAATACAATTCTTGTCTTTTTTCATTTTATTTTCCCCATTCTCTTTACTGCTTGTATAGTAAAAAAAGGTAAATGTGAATTTAGATGCCAAAATAACATGTTTCCAAATAAATTGCAAGCTTATCACTGTAACACAGAGCATAAACAGAACATTAGTGGATTTCAATTTAAAAGTTGAAAAGTTCAAAACAGAAGAACAGTAAAAAATTGCATATTTTTTAAAATAATAAACTCTTTGACAAATCAAAATAGCAATAGCAATAGCACTTACATTTCTATACCGCTCTATAGCTAGAAGCTCTCTAAGCGGTTTACAGTGATTTAGCATATTGCCCCCCCAACATTCTGGGTACTCATTTTACCGACCTCGGAAGGATGGAAGGCTGAATCAACCTTGAGCCCCTGGTCAGGATTGAACTTGCAACCTTCTGGTTACAGGGCAGCAGTTTTACCACTGCGCCACCAGGGGCTCTATATACACAAGGAACATAGAAAGCTGCCATATACTGAGTCAAACCATAGGTCCATCTAGCTCAGTATTGTCTATGTAGACTGGCAGTGGCTTCTTCAGGGTTGCAGGCAGGAATCTCTCTCAGCCCTAGCTTGGAGATGCCAGGGAGGGAACTTGGAACCTTCTGCTCTTCTCAGAGTGGCTCTATCCCCTAAGGGGAATATCTTACAGTTCTCACACCTCAAGTTTCCCATTCATATGCAACCAGCGCAGACTCTGCTTAGCGAAGGGGACAAGTCATGCTTGCTACAACAAGGCCAGCCCTCCTAGGAGCTGAAACACAAAATAGCTCTATTCACACCTTATGTTCAACACTCGGACAATGAGTGTACAGTTATTAAAATGTGGTGGTGAACACAGGTACAACAGTACAATTCCTGTACCTAGGACCTGTACCTAGGTTCACTTTTAAAAGTAATACAGGCATCATCATTCTCAGAAACACATGTACAAGTGTTTAGACACCTGTACACTCATACATCCCAGGATTGGATTGGCCCACAGGGCAACAGGGCACATTCCCAGTGCGCCCCACCTGCAGGGCGCCTCTGTGCCCCACCACACTTGGTAGCAGTGATTCAAGAGAACACAAATGGGATGGAGCCATAGCTTAGTGGCAAACACATGGTTCGCATGCAGAAAGTTTGAAGTTCAGTTTCTGGCATTTTCAGTTGGAGCTGGGGGGAAACCCCATCTGAATTCCCGAAGAGCTGCTTCTAGTCAGAGAAGATGATCCTGACTTACATGAACGAATGATCAGTAGAAGACAGCTTCCTGTGACAAATGGTATAGTGTGAGAGAGGGAAAATGAACACAACAAGAAAACTTCCCTGTATGTGCAAAACCAATCTGAGCAGCAGACTGTAATATGGCGGAGCTTTCATACATGTAATTACTCCACCTGCAATCTAAAATTGTACAGTCCATTAAATACAGCATTGCACTAAAATTCTCCTCATATGTATTTCAGCTATAAGACTGTGAATCCCAACTCCCAGTTAAACATTGTATACTAAAAGAATTCCCATTCATTTCAAAAGGACTACTCATAAGTAATGGCTTTCACAGGACTGTGAGCTAAGCAGAAGAAATGACTTAACTTGTATACTGTTTGCTTCCTGTGAAATGGACATAACCACTGCCCAGTCAACTTACTAATAACACTGAACATTCATCTTGCCAGGTGGTAGAGAAAATTGTTTCTCAAGTAGTTAACTTTATCTGCAGTTGGTTAAATTGGAAAGCAAAGATAAAAGGTCAGCCAACTGTCTTGTGTCTAAACAAAACTCAGGTTGTCTGTGCTAGTCTTGTATGGAAGAAATGAAATACGCTGATACAGGATTTTGTGGAATTTGACATCACCCAGCAAACTAAGGAGATGAAATTTGATATAGTTATTATGGCCACCATGCTTAGTAAGTTCTAAGCAGGATCTCTCTCTCTCTCTCTCTCTTCTCTCTCTCTCTCTCTCTCTCTCTCTCTCTCTCTCACACACACACACACACACACACACACACACTTACTTACTTTCATTTGAAGATGTAGAAATCTTTTGAAGTACCTGTATGAAGTTGCTTCATATGGAGTCCATCTAGGGACCTCCAACTGGAAATAGAAGCTGATGCCTTCTACCTGCAAAGCCTGTGCCCTAGCACTTGAGCAGATAATCAAGGACTTGCAGAATTCCAAGTCCGCCAATGTCCTGCTTTTTCTCTCAGCACCATAGAAGCGCTCTCTCTCTCTCTCTCTCTCTCTCTCTCTCTCTCTCTCTCTCTCTCTCTCACTCACTCACTCACTCACACCTCCAGGAGAGGAGAGGAGAGCTGGTTAGGAGAGGAGAGCTGGTCTTGTGGTAGCAAGCATGACTTGTCCCCTTAGCTAAGCAGGGTCTGCTCTGTTTGCATATGAATGGGAGACTAGAAATGTGAGCACTATAAGACATTCCCTTCAGGGGATGGAGCTGCTCTGGGAAGAGCACTGTAAGATATTCCCCTTAGGGGATGAGAAGAGCAGAATTTCCCAAGTTCCCTCCCTGGCATCTCCAAGATAGGGCTGAGAGAGATTCCTGCCTGCAACCTTAGAGAAGCTGCTGCCAGTCTGTGTAGACAATACTGTGCTAGATGGACCTATGGTCTGATTCAGTATATGGCAGCTTCCTGTGTTCCTATCTTACTCCTATTCACGTGCAAAGGTTGACAAGCCAGTTCAGGCTGCTTCCAGCTTCACCAGGAATAAGTCTTTCAAAACGGTAACGGGCCTTGATTGCCTATTCAGGAGCAAACCAAACCAAAACTTAGAAATGCTTTGAATTACAGCAGGCATAGCTCACAAAAAGTTTGAAAGAATATTTGATCCAAAGCTTATTTGGTCTTTTAAAAATCCTTCTGTTGCAGTATGGGCAGTGGTTCCAAATAATATTGATAAATAGCCCCTGTCTACTCTGGAAATGATTTTGGGACAAGGATCTTTTACCAAAGATCCGACTGATATTTGACAAGTAATCCTGTTGCACATGATTTCATAGCATCCAAGTCCTCTTCACACACACACACCCTTCATTGTGGCAAATTAGGAAAAGCAGGGAGGTGATGGTCGAACTGTATGATGGATTTTCATTTTTCAGCCTGAGATGTACTTACTACTAGAGATGACTCCAAGGGATAACATGTGCTCCCCATCTACCAGACTGGAACTTTGCTGTAAAGTGTTAGACAATTCAGTCACACTGTATTTACCTGAATCCAAGATTAATCCCCCCGCCCAGTTCTTTCATGTTAGAAATCAAGGGGTCTTCGTAAATTGAAAGTTCTCTTCCTTTTGGATAAATAAGGCTATAGCCTCTATTTAACCTCTATTATTTAAGGGGCTCATTTTATATTCAGAGCCATCATGTATTGAGGTAAATACAGTCCTATATGGCTAAATACCAACCATATTCACTCATTCCTCTACCCCAGAACAAACATCAGAAGCCAATGCATCTAGGTAAGCAGGAGATGCCTCCAGTCTTCCGGGAACCAAGTCATGCTGTTAGCGTTAGCTTCCTCCTTGGCTGGGAACTGAGTTTCGTGAGACCATGAATGCAGAGCAGGGGTGTAACTATAATTGAATGGATGGGTTCTAAGAACCTAGGCCCCCGAGCTCCTGAGGGCCCCCAGCTCTACCCCTCTCTATCTTCTTCATTATCTACTTCACTCCAAGGGGCTGGCAGAGAGAGAGGTGAACACGGCCCCCTCTACCCTAGCTATGCCCCTGATGCCAAGGGGTGCAGGATCATCTCCTGCACATTTCGGCTGAGCTCGTACACAACTCTCTCCTCACTCCAGTCTTTTCTATTCTTAGGAAGAGAAAACTAGCCTGCAAAGCAGATTAGAAGATTTGACCTAATCCAATATAAGGCAGCATCCTATGTCCCTAAAAAGGGGGGGGGGGAGTTTCCAACTTGAAACAGAGATATGTCTTACTTAAGCTTTACATCTCTCTCTTTAATTTTGCAAGTAACACATTTGTCTCTCTCTCTCTCTCTCTCTCTCTCTCTCTCTCTCTCTCTCTCACACACACACACACACACACACACACACACACACACACACACACAAATCCCTGTGTGCTATATAACCGTAAAGGCTTTATGCTAGATGACACCTACTTTATTACGGAGTTACCTGACCTTTCATAGGGCAAAATATTCTTCTGGCCTCTGGAGAGTTGGGAAAATGACACCCCAACAATAAATATTGCCCATATCTGATCTACTGTACTAAATTTGGACCAGGGAGACCTAGATTAAATCATTGTTCAGCCACTGCTCTGGTCTGCTCTGCAATCTGCATTTCAAAGTGTACTCACTCAGTCAAAATGTAGCTGAAGTTGCTCTAATTGATCTTATGGCTATGCTTGCTGCCAAGTAAGGGTGCTGTTATGGCAGCTGTTGCAATACTAGGAAATAAGGAGTTACACAAGTAATTTTGTGAGAGAGAGAGCAACTTGTGCCAATGATGTTACTACAGCACAGGCATTGTGGTTGGCAGTGGATTCTGGGTCTGTGGTTATTTTCTGACCTTTATTGTAATGGGTTTGAAATGTGTGTTCTGTGTTGGGAGGATCAGATTTCCTTTTACCATGTGCTTCTGCACTGTTTTTCAAGGGAGGGTTGTGAAATGCTTTGCCAATTGCACTCTGTGAGGGCAGCTTGTTCCGGTCATAGGGAACAATGGGGAAACTGAAACACCCTGTTGTGTCCCCTGGAAGCTCCTAGGGACACCAAAGTGGGTTGGGTGGTAGGGCTTGATGGGGTTGGGTGGTAGGTTGGGTGGTAGGGTGGTAGGGCTTGGTAGGGTGGTAGGTTGGGTGGGTTGGGTGGTAGGGCTTGATAGGGTTGGGTGGTAGGGTTGGGTGGTAGGGCTACCTACCACCCAAACCACTAAAGAAATGGGCAAGTGGGCAATTTTAAACAAGATTTTTAACCTTTTCCCCAAACCCCCACAGGATCCTATGGGGTTTTTGAAAAAGGTTTAAAATTTGTTTAAAATCACCTACTTGCCCCTACTACCCATCATACCCTACCACCCAACGTGCTTTGGTGTTCCTGTGAGCTACCCATGGGGAACAATGGGGTGTTTCAGGTATCCCCATTGTTTCCTATGGCTGAAACACTAGAAATGTTTCACTAGAAAGGTTTGCTCCATAGAAACAACCGGTCAGACCGGTTCTTTCAATAGAATGTTTCAGCCATTTGCATTTCATTTCAAGCTCAAAACAGAATGCAAAATCCATTTTGTGCACATCCCTACAAATGATGGCTTTATTCGGTCATGAATGAGTGAGGAAGAAGTATAGATCTTGCAAGCAACCTCCTCTTCTTGCATGTCTCTAAATGGAAATCTGGTTTATAAAACCGCCTGTTGTTGTGAGGACAAGAACTCCATCTATACCACTTTGACTTCCTGAAAGCTCCTTCTCCTTCTCCACACTAAAGCTATGTGGCCTTAGCTTTTGTGATGCACTGGCATTTGTTAATGCAAATGTTGCTTCACACCCCCTGAAATCCATCCCTATGTATGCTGTGTTTAAACTCCTTCAGACATCATTGAAACAGATTTTTTAAAACTCTTCTTAGCATGTTTACTGTAGTTATCAAGCTAATATACTTGTTACCATATTTGTTGAACACAAATGCTGTTTATAAATGATTCTTTAGTGCCAACCCACAAAATCAAGGCACTTTTGTTCCCAGCATATAATTTGCCATAAGTTGATAAGTTATGGTCAAGGCAGAACAATGTACACATTTCTGTGCCTAGCATCTCAATATGTTCAGCAAGGAATGCAAAGAGGAGGAGAATGTATGAGACTCTTTGGCTGAGTTCAGATGACATAGGAAACTGTTCCTTCACCTCCAGTTTCCAAAGCTAGTCATCCGAACTCGGAAAACCAAAGTTAAGGGCAAAAAGGGACCTGCAGTTTCCCTCCCCAAACTCCACTCTGAACCTTTGGTCAGTGTGGAGTTTCGCCGCCCTTAACTTTGGTTTTGTGATGCCTGCATTACGTACAAATGCTGGCACCGCAGTTAGGGGCCCACAGAGCTGGAGTTGAGGGAGGAATCTCCTCCCTCCCTCTGGTCCAATTGGCTGTGCGGGCTGTCCTTCTGTCAAGAAGGAACCTGCACAGCCAGCTCCCTCAGCTCTCTGCAGTCTCGCTGATTGCAGAGAGGCAGCTATCCCTGTTGTCCAAACACGGACAGGAGAGAGGTGGGAGGGGTGTGGAACCACTATGTCTGAACTGGGCATATACGTATTGATTAGAAGAATGTTGTTCTCCAAATGGTTAACAAATTACTTTTACGTTGATCTGTGCATAACGCAATTGTCAACACATACGTTTTGCAGTAGCCTTAATGTTTTGAGGTGGGTGTATATGTCACTGTTGAACAAAAACAAATGCAAGGGAAGTGGTGGCTGCCATTGCATGCATTTTCATCCTCACATGGAAGATTTATAGGCATGATCCAGCATGCGTTTAGCTCTTTCATTAAATTAGAGATGCTTAAGAAATTCTCTGTATCCAAATTTAGATGTTGAGTTCTGAATTACCTGCTCTTGTGGTGGAACAAACTTTTTATATCTGACTTTGTTCAGAAATCATCTATGCACAGTTTGCTTCAGTTTTCAGCCCCCCTCTCTTTCTTTCCTTATGGGTTGCCAGTGTGCATAATCACATATGCACATTGATTAAACCCAATGCAAAAAGAAATCCTGATGCAAGTGACTGCACCGCTATTCCTTTTGTGAATGTTTTATTACCACTCCTATTTACTACTACTATTAATCAGTGGTTATATGATGGTATGCATTTGTAATCTCCCTTCCCTAAAAAGACATCAGCTGAACATTGCTACATGTTGCAAGTGTATCATTTCTGAAATTTAGTCTTAGAAATTCCTTGTTAGACTGGAGGACAGCTAGAATGGAATATGGGACAGAGCCAACCCATGGAACAATAAATGAGATGGAGCAGGAGTCGTCCACTGACCTCTCATTGAAATCAGTGGGACCTTGATGTGCTTAACATTGACTGGATCGTGTTCTTAACCTAAGCACTGCACATCTGCATACTCAAAATTGGCTTTCATCCCTCTGAGGTAAAAGAAGGGGCAGGAGCTGCAAGCCTTTTTCATGCATCATGTACAACAGACAATTTGCTTATACTTAATTGTGGTTTGCTTGGGCCTGGTTTGTTCACACATGCATACACATCAGTTGGTGATGCCACTGTTGATTGTTGTACATTTGATGGAATTGTGAAAGGGATCTGCTGGGGGGCGGGGAATTGAGGTGATAGGAGGAGATATGTGAAGTTGCCTGTAATGGTCCATTCGCGCAGTCGTGTCATTACTTGATGAAGCTGTCATCAACTGATGAACATGCAGATGTGAAACCGCTCAGAAAAAGGGAAGACTTATATGAACAGCAGCAGAAGGGAAATGTTCATTTTGTTACATTTGCTTCAGTAACAGAGAGTCAGCACTGGCATCTAATCCCTGCCTCTCTCTGTGCTTCAGGACATGTGCTTATTGAAAATGTGCAGGAGAAGAGGATTTGCAGCCATATTTCATTTCTTTCACTATCTGATCTGATCATCCTTGAAAAATGAGGGTGGGTGAACTCTCAGGAGTGTGTCCCTAGAGACAGTGGAGTGCTTGACTCACCTAGGTTGTGTTTCTAATGAGAGAACTGTGGCAAATGTCTCCAGAGATTTACAGGAAGTGGGGATTGTAGAAGCTATTATGCTTATACTAAAGGCACAAGTCTGGGTAAGAAGAATAAACCCATTTCTTCCTCATGCTATTTTTGGTTATTGCTGTAATAGGGGAAAAGGCAAGGATGCCATTTCTGCTGGAGACATACTTCAGCAGGAGAGAGGGAGAGATGGATGGGGTGGGACAGGTTTTCAGCAAGGTTCAAACATCTGTTCTTTGGTCTCTTTGAAATGAATTTGCAACAGATAAATTGCTTTTTTCCTTATCCATTTTTTGTTTTAAAAAGGCAACATATTTTTAAAAACATTTGTTGTCGTTACTTTTAAGATGTAGATGCTTAGGTAGGTAATAAACACATTTGATCGGAGACAGCCCCACCCCCCACCTTCTTAAATAGGAACTTTGGGGGAGGGTGCAGTACGCACCCACACACACCATTATTACAGCAAGGTGTGCCATAAAAAACTCTCTTCTGAGTGTATCCTTGCTCTATAAGCTAATTAATTCCATGCTGCTAAGATCCAAAGAAAAGAAAAAGTTATACAATTGAAGATAATCGCTGGTTAGATGAATAAATAAGTATATTTGAGGACTGCTGCCTATGGCAGAAGAACTGAGAACAGATCATGGCTCTTAAACTTATCTCCATAAGACTACGATTGCTGAGAATCCGATCAAAGGTTTGCTGCAGTATCTGTTCCAAGAGCAGCCAGCCAGGTGACTCTGGATGTTATAGAATATTGAGGCTGTTCTCACAGCCACCCTAACCCTGCCTGGGCTGCCCCAGGCAGGGTTAGGCTGCTCATCAGAAGCGGCGGGATCCTCATGGATCCCTCTGCTCTCCACTCACCTAACCCCCGTAATCAACCCGGCTTTTAAGCAAGAGCACCCTTGGCCCATTTACTGGATGTCGTGTGATTGCTCAGGCTGCATGCAGGGGGGAATCCCCAATGCAATGTGCATGCCACACGTTGCCTTGAGGAACAACAAGCTCCAGCCCCGGATCCCTCCACCCTGCTCCTTGCTTCACGGAGCTGGCGGAGCAGGGCTGCCTGTGTGGGCATGCAGAAGGCACGCCAAAGAGGATCTGCTTGGTCATCTGAGGGGAAGATGAAAGCAGCCTCCTGCCCGTCCAGAGCAATTGTGTGGATTCCCTCATTTTATCATCACCTACATGTTTATTCTGCTCTTCCTCTAAGGAGCTCAGACATACAGTGCATGGCTTCCCTTAGGCTCGGCACAGTAGTGTGGCACACCTACTATCGCTCATATTTTTTCGGCCTTTTGTACCAACTTTTATATCTATATGCACATATAGATATATACATTGCACACTGAGAGTGTTTTTACATCTATCCACTTATGTGGCACTTCCAGCATATAGCAACGTGAGCTCAGGCTCAGAAAGTATTCCTCCGCATTAAATGGGTTAGTTAAGGTGCCACAAGTTTGTTTCTGGGTTTTTTCTAGAACAGACTAACAACACAGCTAATCCCCTGGAATATTTCAAATCAATTCCATAGGGTGACTTTAAGTTCCAGCATATGAGAGAGAGAGAGAGAGAGATTTTCTCATTCTCTTGATACGATTTATAATTCTCTATAAACCTCTATCATGTCCTCCTTATGTCTTCAGGTTATATTGCTGCACAGCAAGATACCAAGGCAGAAATGGTCAGAAAATGTGGCACATGGTAAATGATGTATTTTTACCAGCAGGGCTTGATTTTCTGATCTGTAATCTTCACTTATTTGAAAGAATGATCCACAGTGAATATACACAATTCAGCTCTGATAAGATTGGCTACATTGGCTCTGCAATGTGAAGGGAGGACATCCAAGAGAACAAATGGATTGTGTCTGAAAAGAAAGGCTTAAAAACAAATGCATTTAACAAGGTGTAAGGAGCTAATATACTTTGCTTTAAAAGGTTTGCAGGAACAGTTTATTCATGTTGATATTCTGAAGCTAATGTATTCATTAGATGTTCTTGTTAAAAGCAGTGGTTCATCCAGAGAGAAACTCAGCAAAGTATCTTTGCCATAGATCTTTATAAATATCCCAGCTGAAGAGTTGAAGGTTCCTGGCAACTGGACCCGTAATTGTGGAACAGCTTACTCATGTATATTATGCATTGCTTGATTACTGCAACACCAGGAGATTATCTGCTTGTGTGACTGATCCATCCCAGATATAACAGAGCTTTCAGGTGGTGTCAGGTCACACATTCAGCTTCCAGTCATCTAAGGCTTGTTTAAAATAAAGTGTGCCGTCAAGTCGGTGTCGACTCCTGCCGCCCACAGATCTCTGTGGTTGTCTTTGGTAGAATACAGGAGGGGTTTACCATTGCCATCTCCTGTGCACCATAAGATGATGCATTTCAGCATCTTCTTATATCACAGCTGCCCAATATAGGTGTTTTCCATAGTCTGGGAAACATACCAGCAGGGATTTGAACTGGCAACCTTCTGCTTGTCAGTCAAGCAGTTCCCCCCTACGCCACTTAAGGTGACTAAAGGCTTGTTTACACATGCATATATATCACTTAATTGCTCTACACAATTATTGAACACAGGGTTGCACCTAGGTAATTTTGGAGCCTGAACCTGAAGGCCATTTGCCCCACCCCCAACCCTGCAAGATAAGTTGCAGAGCACTTTTTTTTTTACACCAGAACATGCTCAGGGAAAGCTGGAAAGGTTTTTTTGGTTATTTTTAGAATAAATTCTGAATAAGATACTTCCCACTGACCTGTACATGCATATTGTGAAGAAACACAATACTGAGGCAGGCCAGGGTCAGGGTGGGGGGAAGGAACCAAGGAAGGTGGAGGGAACCAGCCCCAGCAAGTGGGGAGGAAACAGCAATTCTGCCACTTCAGTAGGAGGAAATGCGGAAACAAGCAAATCTCCTCCCAGCCCTGTCCCCCGGCCCCAGCAGTCAGAACACAGCCAGCCCTCCTGGGTACCTGCCCCCACTGCCACAGCATTACCTTGCGCTTTCTGTCACCGCCAACACATTCCTCCCCCCTACCCACTCCACCTGTGCCTGCTGCAAAAAACCAAAGTGCCAGCCACTGAGGCACACGCCGCATTCCGGCATGGTCACAAGGTGTGAGTCATGCTCAGCCTCTGGCACAGCACAGGCAGCATGGGCCAGCCAGCAGCAGCCCACCACTCCACACCTGGGGGGGGGGGATTGGGGACCCACAAGGCCTGCAGGGGAACAGATTTCTGCCCGGAAGCCTAGAGGGCCAGGTGCCCTGATTGAGCACTTGAGGATTGGCAGGTAATTGTAGCTTCTTCTGGTATTCAAGGCTGTATACTTTACTGTACATACTATAGGTGATGGTGAGAGTGAGGTAGCTAGCCACCCCCACCCCCCGTGCTAACACACTGACTAGCTGTACTACTCTTGTCTCACCCCACATTCTAGGATCTTGCTGTTCTTAAATGTGAGGAAAAACTTGCCCCATGTTCAGTGCCTGTCTCTACAAATGAGCACTAAATGCAGGAGGAGAAAGGGCATGGCCATGGCTATGTGTGGCTATCCAGCATGCTCCCATTCCCTCTCACCCTGCTCGGCCTGAATGCAGGGACAATGTCTACACAGGGTAAACTGGCAATGCTTGTGTTTGGGGTGATATAAAAGTTCAGTCAACTAACTTAATTTGTGGCTTATTCACACATCAGTTGATGTTGCTGTCATCAAGTATGCATGCTTATGTGAATGAACCCTGAAAGGTGGACAAATGTACGGTTTGAATGGTGGTCAGAAACAAAGTTCCTCCCCTCCCCCCTCCCCTGAAACCAAGCCCATTTGGATGAGAGACTGGAAGCCGTGCTGCTGGGAGCATCTCTGAGAAAGAGGAAGAACTAAATGTAGCACATGGCAATAGCTGCAATTCTAGAAAGCAATGTGTACATGTGGGGGAGAACCAGGGACACAGACCACAGGGCTCTTTGAAGTTTCTACTGCAGCCACTTACATGGCTGAACAGGCAAGCCCATTATAATCTGAAAAGTAGTTTGCTTCTTCAGCCACACAAGTGGTTGACACCAGAATTACAGTTGCAGCAGAACCTTCAACGCTTCAAGCAGCAGGCACATTTCTTTTCCACACATGCATATAGCTTCCTAGCATTGCGCCCATATGTCTAAAGATGGAGCGTAGGAAGATTCGCCCAGCATTGCAGAATTAAGGTTGATTCATTCTTACTGCTTGTCCCTAAGCAATTTCACCTAGCATTACTTGAAGTACATGTTGTTTACACAATGATACTCACATCCACAATATTCTAGTTTTCAGCTCAGTTCTGGATGTTTTGCGATTAATGTGTAGTATTGGTGCAGCCTCTCTCTGCACGAAGAGCAGCTACTGTAGTCAAAGAAATGTGTGTCACTGTACAGAGAGAAGTTTGTGATCATATTTTTCCCCATTATGCACAAATCCCTTAATTAATGTTCAATGCTTATTTGCATCAATTCCATTTTTGGTTGTCAAAACTGTGAGATAATTTCATCTCATAAAAATGCGGCTACTTTTCTCCCACACTCCATGTGGTAGCTACATAGAATATACTCCTTTTAATTTCTCGGCAAGTGGAAAATTGGTGTATAATTGCCAGATAAAAATAGTTGGTTACCACATAATCATTTCTCTGCACTGCTTGTTATTGGGAGCATTTGCAATGGTAGAATTAATTTCACTCACCATAGCTGTGCTGGCAGTAATAAATCAGACTCTTAAGTCACCATATAGCTCTGTAAATGGTTACAGATGAGAGGCTGAATGATGCATATTCTGGTCATTTCCCCAGATATTTTAGCATTGGCTATCAGGTAGCACTAATTCCTTTCTGTATGCCTAATTCTCATTTGTATGAAAATCCAGATAGAAATGAAAGTAATGTATTAGCTGTATTGGAGAAAATGTTAAGTCAATTATACTCCTGCAAGATTTATAAGAACTAAAGTGAGTATAAATTTGAATTGTCAAAGGAAATTTTACATGCATTAACCACTCAGTAAAATCCATCATATGTATTTAATTATGTACTGAGTTTTGAACTGCCATCTCCAAGGCAGCGTAAAAAAGAGTTTCCTTAAACTACTGTTCATAGACATTGTTGTGAATTATACATGTAAAAAAACTATGTTTTCAAAAGTTGAAATCTCTCAGAACAGCTGTGTGTGCGTGTCTGTTTCTGTGTGCGCACACACACATGCAGACTCTTGTCCTGGTGACAGAGAGAATAGGAAACATAACCCATTAGTTAACTGGTAAGGATAAAGTGTGCTGTCGAGTTGGTGTTGACTCCTGGTGACCACAGCACCTTGAGGTGTTGGACTAGGACCAGGGAGACCCGAGTTCAAATCCCCATTCAACCATGGTACTAGTTGGGTGACTCTGGGCCAGTCACATCTCTCTCCCCCCCCCCAAAAAAAATTCAATTTTTATTAATTTTAACAATAGTATCCATAACAAACATAATAGACAAAAATTAACTTCCCACGCACCTCTCTTCGTGAAACATCAACTGTAAGATTTACCCTTGCTATAATAATAATAATAATACAAAACACAAATTTAAACCCTTAAAAAGACAATTAGTCTACCCCTTTCTAAATTTCAAATCCTGCTGTAAGATCCATAGTAGGAAAATGATTATTTAAGTACAGGGCCAGTCACTTCTCTCTCAGCCTGACCTACTTCACAGGGTTGTTGTGAAAGAGAAACTCAAGTATGTAGTACACTGCTCTGGGCTCCCTGGAGGAAGAGAGGGATATAAATGTAATAATAATAATAATACTATAATCATCATCTCCCATACAGTATGAGATGATGCCTTTCAGCATCTTCCTATATCGCTGCTGCCCGATACAGGTGTTTCTTGTAGTCTGGGAAACATACTAGCGGGGGATTCGAACCAGCAACATCTTGCTCCCTAGGCAAGTTACTTCCCTACTGTGCCATTAGGTGGCTTTAGTTCTTCCTAGAACAACTTCTTTGTTGTTGGTTTTGCCTACTCTTACCATATCAATTTCATTTTATGAGAGAAAGAAATTCTGCCTCTCTGTAAAAACTAGGGCAGCGCCAAAAGAAGAGAAGGGTTGCTTTCATTTTAACTCCCCTAAAAAGTGCCTCCTTCTGGAATTTTCCAGATGAGGTAAAATGAAAAGCAATCCTTTCTTCTTTTGGTGCCGCCCTAGGTTTTACAGGAAGGGCCACTGTGAATTATGTATTCCCCAATGGGTTTGACTTTGGCATCACATAGACTGGAGGGAGATACTCATTTTAAACCAAAAGCAAAATGATGCCAAATGAAACTTCAATCAAGGGTGAAAAAGGTGAGCAAGTGGGTGTTCCAATATTTATGCCGTTCAAAAGCACTCACACTAAGGATATCTGTATACAACAATACAGCACCGTCTCAGTTAACTATAGATTAAATATAGAACCGACATGGTGTAGTGGTTAGAGTGCTGGACTAGAACCGGGGAGACCTGAGTTTGTCCTTATTCAGCCATGAAACTCAGAGGGTGACTCTGGGCCAGTCACTAAGCTGCCTCGGGGTTGTTGTGAGGATAAACATAACCAAGTACACTGTTTTGGGCTCAAGGAAGAGTGGGATATAAATGTACTACTACTACTACTAGTAGTAGTAGTAGCAGTACCATAGATATATTAGTGTACATTAAAGACCATTTTAAGTAGTCACTAATTATTATTTAGTTTGCACAATTGCATGCTTAATCAGTTTTTCATTCAAAATGCCCAGTTCTGAGCTTTCTGAAGGATGATGTGCTGTTCATGTAAACTCTGGGCAAACAGGATCTGAATAACAGGCAGGGGCACGCATTAGGAGCTTCGGGGATTGTGTCTGTTGTGGCTGCATGGTTAGCTGCTGTGTGAACAGTAAAGTTAAAGTGTATTGATTGATTAGTGCCCGCTCAAATAAGAAGTTTGCCAACCTAAGAGGGGAGTTGGAGAAGAAAACAGAAAAGGGCCTGTCAAAAGAGTTTCTAGCTGTGAGGAGGAGGCCAATGTTGAGGGGCAGGATTAAGCCTCTTAATGTGCCACCGTGAAACAAATGTTTCATTGTGAGAAATGTTAATTTCATATAACAGCAGCAGGTTGTAAATTTAAAGAAGTGACATTCAGACCATCTTATTCTACTCTATGCATCCAGATGACAAGCTGAGACTGTGTAAAATCAATTGTATTTTTGAGTGTTTAAAATGTTCTGATTTTAGACACAACTTAAAAAAAACAAAACAAAAAAAAAAACAACATGTGAAGAACAGCCATTCTGTTATTAGAGAAGGCCAAGTTCATTCCTGGTGTAATTGTTGCTTTCAAGTTTGTCTGAATTCCTTCTTACTGCAAGAAAGAATTAGGAACACAGCCTCCAGCAGCTATTATCCCTGTGAAAAATTCCTAATTAAAGGGGAAGAATGCTTAGTTGACAACTAAGGATGGAAAATGTCTTTAATGGCATTCGTCTCCATGATGATTATTATATACATGTGTGATGGATGAGGATGGGGGATCAAAAGAAAACATACACAAAATAGAAATACAAAACACTGATGATTATATTTGATGGTATGAAGGCGTAAGGGCTGGTGCATTTGAGTATTTATAGTTGCCTAGAGAGGCTGAAATAAAAAGAACTTGTAGAGTTAACAAAGAGCCACCATGTTGAGCTGAAACAAAAAAACTTTAATCTTCCTTTCGAAACCTTCCCTTTCTCCCCACACAGTGCCACCTACTGGCCTAGAACTATATTCAACTATTTACCACAGAACTTTGTTTTGTAATCTGGAGACATACTAAGGGCTAATTTGGATGATGCACTAAACTGGCCCTAAAACGTTTAGGGGAAGAATGTAGGTGCACATAGCCCACCCACCTTGCACTGTCATCTCATTGTGAGGGCAGAGAATTCAAACTTCCCTCAAAACTTGGTTTTAATACTACTTTGTAGTAGTATTAAAATGCACTTTGAGGAGTGTTTTGGATGACCCCCCCACCCCCACACACACGATGGTTGGCCGGGCGGGGGGAGAGATGTGTGCATCCACACTCCTTATCCACATACTTAAGGAACTGATTTGGAGTATCACTCAAATCAGAGGAGCATCTCTATGTCCAGTGCATTATGGACTTACTTGAAAAGAACTTCTGTCTATATTTTTCAGGTCGGACTGTTTTTCATGATGTGGTACACGTGAGATTTGTACCCGGTAGTCAATTGTCTAACAATTTGCTGCTGTTGTACATTACATTGTTTCTTTTATATCTAGTTCCATCTTATTTATTTATTATTTCTCTTTTTCAACCGCTTTGGAAACTTTTGTTGAAAAGCGGTATATAAATATTTGTTGTTGTAGGATATACCAGGCCATCATATACATTCTAGGATGCCACCTCGTATTCCTTGATCATGTTCAGCACAACTAACAGGCAGCATTCTTTTTCATCATCTACTGTCCTCAAAGAGCCTGGGAACATCTCTAGGCCCCTAGTTTGCATGCTTCAAACCAGATATGCTCTTTCTGAATGCCTGGAATAGACGGCAGAATCCAGTCTGGCTTCTACAGTGTGTTCCAGAATTTGGACAGATTGGAATGTATTTGCTCTGTTATCCACCAAAATGTTGTGGAAGGGAACCACTAAGGACTAGTAATCCTTAAAGCACATGTTCTTCGCATTCTTCGTTTCCATGATTCAGTGAATAATGACTAGAGGCATATCTAGGGAAAATAGCGCCTAGGGCAAGCACTGAAATTGCGCCCCTGTCCAAACATCTGACACCCATCTTTCAGATAACTTTACCATAATATCAGCTCAAAAAAACAATTCAGACACTTTCAGGAGAAACAGGTTGTAAGCAACACACACACACACACACACACACAACCACATATGTGGCACATATGTGCCAGTCGCCTTCCCAAGGAAATGCAGCACATCCATGTGCTGGCCATGCCTCCATAGAGCTAAGCAGTGAAAGCTTTCTTTAGCAAATGCTCTGCTCACACCTCACTACAGGTTGCCTCCTCCAAAAAAATTCACGGATGGGTTTATTTCTGTCCAAACAGCTTTTGCCTTAAAGGGAGATGGTTGCAATGGGAAATCCTAGGGGCCCCAAACAATCTGAAATTATCCAGCAGCTTACAATAGGCTTGGATCCAGCAGCCTGATCAGGAAGAAGGTGGAAGTTGCAACTAGTCACAGAACAGCCAAACAGTGTGATATTCAGGTTGTTTGTTTGTTTGTTTGTTTGTTTGTTTGTTTGTTTGTTTGTTTGTTTGGAAGCACCACACAAGTTAAAGGCAGGCAGTTTCCAAGTTTGAAATCCCACAAACCTTATAATCAGATTGCTTGACAAATATGCACACAGAGATAGAGCTCTGTATAGAGAATTAAACAGCATGTGAGTGAATATTTCTATTTTATTCCTTGCCTCTCCCCCACCCACCATTCAGTTTTGCCAGCTTACAAGGTATTAAACCAGCATTGTCTTTTAAAGGGATGCTTTGTCCACTTTTGTGACATTTATATCTTTTTTTAAATGCTCAAGTCCCTTGCCAACAACTTTACATTCTTCTGACTCCCTAGATCAGTGAAAAATCTAGACTTGGGTCTTGCAGAGGCCATTTGAGCATTGCGGCAGCCATTTTTGTTTCCAACAGCCTTTTAAAAAAATTTTAAAAATGGCCACCACACATGCTCAAACGGTCCCTGCGAGGTCCTATGCCTTGCCAGGCCTTACAGAGGCCTTTTGAGCATGTGCAGCAATCTCCAAAATGGCCACCACACTGATCTTTGTAGGCCCAAACAGGCCTGAAAATTAGCCCAAGACAGGCTGTGGCAGTGATCTAAGAGGCCAGCGGAGGGAGGGGGAACCCTTGCAGACCACCCACACCTCGCAGCCCTTAGGAAGCCCTCTGAAGGGGCCAAAGGTAAATTTATTTATTTATTTATTTATTAAAATCCACAAATTGGGGAGGGAGTAGGGGGTAGCATGGCACTGGTGCCCCCCCAGTGGCGCCTAGGGCATGTGCCCTGGCTGCCCCCCCTACTTTCACCCATGATAATGACATGAATATAGCATATATTCACAGAATAGGTGAATGAATATAAAAACCACATGTGGCATTTTTCTGCATACATGACTGAGCCAAAGATAACTCTGATTGAAACACACATTCAGTTCCTCTGCAGAAAACTTTGAAATATGCTCTTTGGCAGGATCATGCTACTTTGCTGCTGCTTTTAAAATAACTGCAACGGATATACACATTATAGGAAAATCCTGAATTTTGAATTGATCTGGCTGGATGACCACAAACCAAATCTAGAACTACTTTCTTCTTTTGGACAGATGTTTGACTGGAAATAATGCATTTCCATGATTCTATGATTACCCCAGGGTAAACTGTGCAGTGCTCAGCTGAGCAGTTCTACAAATCCCCAGTCAAAACTTCAAAAATCAGTAATGGCATCTCAATTATATGTTCAGCATTTCTTTTAGATGTTTGACCATTACTGTGTTAAACTGGGGAAAAGGAGCTGTGCATAGGTTTCTGACTTACACAGTACAAAAGACACTTCTGATCTCCTTATATAGTAATGGAAAGTCTAATAGTCGTCTTAGCATAGAAATGATTAAATTGTCCAACTGAGGTCATAATTTCTAATGTTTTCATTTGACTTTGAAGTTTAGAAAGTGTTATGTTACAACTGTTGAACTTTTTGCTTAATGCAGTGTGGAATGCCAGTTGGCTCTGTTTTAACATGTTTATTGTCGGCTTAGCTACGGCTACAATCCACACTCATTACTGTAAAATGGGGGTGGTGGTGGTAGGTTTTTATGGGGCTCTCTTTAGAAGATTTTGGAATTACTGAAACAGCTCTAAAGTAAGTAAGCCAGATCAGAGTTAGTGTTTAACTAATCTGATGGTGTTGATATCCAAGGAGACCTTTATAGAATGTGCACTTAAATAGAAAAGGTATTAGTGACTGCTCATATGAAATTCTTTAGCATGCTAATAAAAGTCTAGTAGGTAGGTAGGAAAATAGAACAGAGTTGTTCTTATTTACGCTACTTATGTTTTAAAAATAAGTCTGACTCCAGCTTTTTGTTGGCTTTGGAAGTCAACTTGTATCTAACCATACTAAAAAGTAATTTAGAACCAGTTCTCACAGGCATGTTAAACTTAATGTACTTTGCCTTATATTTTGCTGAATTTCAAGTGATTTAAATCCCTGCTTGTTCATGCAACAAAGGGACAATATATTTGCACAATCACCAATGAACACATTATACCATGTGCCAAGGGGAGGGTAGACTGGGTCTACCCAGTGCAAGAGTAGAGTGCAAGACTCAGAACTGGGATGGAAAAGATTGCAGCCATATTAACTGTAATTTAAATTTCAGTTTTGGCACAGATTGATTCATGTACACCCGTCTATGATATGATATGATGGAATACCTTGTACAGTGGAAGTAGATTAAGTTTTGTTTTAGCATGTTCTATATCAGGCCCCATTTTCAATTTACCTGAAGCCATATGCTTGCTGCTACTGCTTTTGTGGTTGCTCCCATGTTATTCAGGATGACATCTAGATCTTATGTCTACGATGGACTAAATGATTTGATACTGTGCTAATGATCCCTTCTCAGTGGAGGATGTGTTGCCTGCATGGCATGGAACCATGGGATACACTCCAACCACATAGGCAATAAGATGAGGATGCTCCTGAAAGTGGAATGGAAACAACCATGGAGGGAGGCTGCATTCATGTCATTCCAGATGAAATGTAAACAAAGCATCCATTGCAGTTTCACTGAGACCACTAATTGCTGTGCCTTAGCAATGAAGAGGTACACCACTGTGTCTTCAAATTCTTTTGAAAGGTGTATAATTGGCCCCCTCCCTGTCACTGAGCTATTTTGTTGCTGCTGTTATGTTGCACTGGGTGAAGTGATCAGTTGTTGCAAACCATCAAACAACTGTTGCATGCAAACAATCAACCTATTGTTGCCCTCATGTTTGGGGCATTTCAGGAACCATTCATTTATGTCTGAAGTGGTATGAGAGTCATTTTTGGTGGCAGAATGACATTTTTGCCAGAATGACATAGGAACAAATCAAAAGGTCATTATTGACAAGCTAATGAAATGTCCAGGTGCTGAATGAAGGATTCTACTGGTGTCTTTAGCAGTCTGGTTTTTTATCCGTAATAAATTGATGAATTGAGTATCACAAGTGGTATGTGTGTGAAGGGGGGGGCTGTGTATACAGGTGAACCAATAGTGGATTGCAGAGCATCTTTCTGCACAGACACATTGTTCCCTCATGTGCAGTCCCCAAGTGTATGTGTTTATTATTTAATTGTTGACTCTATTCTTGTTGTATAGTTGGCTTTAGTTATGTAGGACACCCTGAGCATTTCCTTTTGGAATTTGAAAGGTAGAGTAAGCATAAAATATTTTTTAAGACACACACACACACACACACACACACACACACACACACACATTCTTCTCTTATAGATGTAGATGCCAGCATTTATTTAGTTTGGAGAATGTAAAAGAGTGCATTTAGGGATACCACCATGGCGTGCTGTGGTGCACATCCTGTCTCCCTGCCCCACAAAAACCCCAATGTCTGTGTTGAGTTGCAAGTTGTGCCTGCCCTCCGTTGCAGACCAGGCTGTAGACCAGGGGTGGGGAACCTTGGCCCTCCAGCTGTTTTTGAACTACAACTCCCACCATCCCCAGATGGGAATTGTAGTTCAACAACAGCTGGAGGGCAAAGGTTCCCCACCCCTGCTGTAGACTATTGGCTTTGTCAGCTAGAACTAGATGAGAGTAATTGAGAACTGTGCCAGCCTCTATCTGCATAGCTCCATCCCTTTGTTTGCATAAGCCCAGCCCTCTAGTTTCTGTTTCTTAGTATGAATGTACTGGGTGACAAAATCCTGGGCTTTAAGGAGCATGACAGCTAGAAAATGTTAGGAACTGTCATATAGATACAGTGAGCTAGAATACAGAACTTTTGAATGGAAAAAGGTTTATCCTATGTACTGCCTGTTTAAAAACCATTTCACACACTGTTTGGAGCTGGGAAATTGGAGCGTGGTGGTAAGACTTGCCTCAACCTACGCAGGATCCCCACTACATGAACAACCACACGCATATATATTTTATACATGTAGGGACTGGGCACAATGTCCTCAATGTACGTAGATTATGAGTGGAGCCTGCTACTGCAATCCCAGTCATTACCCAACTCTACAAACACTTTGACCAGTGAAGGCAATAATATACACAGAATGGACGATCAATCTGTTCCCTACCCCATCAATTAAATCAATTAAATTAAATCTGAAGTTAGCCTATTATGGTCTCAACCAATCAAGAGGACCTTCCAGTAATTTACAGTTATTTGGAAAACGTTGGCGCTGAGGATTTCTGAGTTTAAAAAAATTATATCCAGCATAACTATGGCTGCAGCTCCACAGGCAGATGGACTAAGCAAAACACTTGACCCACTCACAAGCCTTTGAATGCCTCTGGGTTATTTTAGTTTCATTGTTTTGGCCTAGTCCCAACTCTCTCTCTCTCCTCCTCCCTCTCTCAGAAAATGACTGATACCAGTGAATAGCTAGTATGATTAATTCAAAAATAAGTGTTTCACTTGTTTTGGAAGAGTGGAAGGTGAGGAAGAGAGCTAAAATATATTCTGGGATAGACAGGACTTCACAACATGAGAAATAACTCATTTGATGAATAAAGGTTGGCGCCTATAAGAGAAAGATGTGTGTTATGATTGGACAAAATTTTGAAGCCAAATTGAATCTGTTCCGTAAACAGATGTCTGACATGTGAAGTTTTTGCAAAATATGTTTTGTGTATTTGGAGACACAGGACCAGAGAGAAAATTATCTATATTTTCTGTCTAAAGGCTGGAAAGATTAATAGGAAATAGAAAATTTGAGATTAGAACACTGAGAACATTGGTTAACATTCCATTTGGCTTATATCTCATGTCGTGTCATGCTGGTTAAGTGAAATATAGATTAGTTTAAGGGCAGGGATAAATTCAGATAATATGGCAATTCAGATAATATGGCAAGCAAGAACTAAGACAGAACAGAGACTTGGAGAAGATTAAGATGAGCTGTTGAAGAAATAATTGAGAGGATGAAGAACTGAGATGGTTTGTAATGGGAAACAGTTGAATCATGTGGTGCACTCTTGTACTTGAATCTAGTTTAGGATAACATACTGAACAGGCATGACAGAAGGTTAGGCTTCCTATATTTACACCAGGCCTGGATAATCCCAGGGTTTCATCTTTTCTGCCAATCACAGGAACTGCTGGTACATACCCCCATTGCCTCCTGAGTTTAAAGAGGACCCTGAAACCTGAACATGGATAATTCCAGGTTGGGTCCCAGCCTCTTATGCAAGGTTTCTCCTGTCTCAAAGTCTGGAATCCATGACAGCTCTTCTCTTGTCATCTTTCTAGGTTTTATCGGGAAATCCCAAGTGTACTTTCAGATCATCCATTTAGTCTTTTGGGGTTACTAAGAACTACAACAAGCAGGCTAATGACATGGCTAGCATTGGGCTTTGTGAGAGAGAGAAAGAGGGAGAAGAAGAATGAATAAGTGACTGACAGTCCTGTTTGCTCACAGCTAGCACGTATTGGAAAAAATATGCAAGGGCTTCATCTTTGCAATTATGGAAAGCAGGAAACTTGAAATGCGTCTCGAAACAAGTGTCGAGCCTGGATGATCAAGCTGACAGATCCATAATCAGTTGTCATCTTGAATTTATGTTAAAAGTCTTTATTTAGGCAATTTGAATATTTTGATGGGAGTTGATGATGCTGGACTTTATATTATTAATCTAGAAGGACCAAGATGATAGTAAGCTAAGCTGCATCTGCTACAGAGAATAGGTGTTCATTTATACATTCTGAATTGAGCAAAATGGTGTACCAATAAAACAGTCAGACAATGTTAAAATGGAGCATAGAGAGAGTTAAGACTGCATCACTAAGATGTAATAGGTCCCTATGAATTTAATGTGCAGTGAGCACCACATAGCTGAAACCTTGTGTTTTGAAAGGGGAGATCATTCATTCAGAGGGCTTTTATTAGTGCCTCAAAGCAGTGGTTGCTCTGCCCAGCCCCAGGTCAGAGCCAGACAATTTCGCCCACAGTCTGAACTTAGTCTTTGAGAAAAATTGAGATGAGGTGACTATGGGTGGTTATAAATGAATAACAGCTCTGGGCATATGGTCAACAGATCAGGATTTAATCTTCTTGGGCAGTACTTATATTTGCGCCACACTGCTTTAAAATCCTTTAAGGGGAAATAATATTGCTCAGCTTTGAAAACAGAGCTGTCTGGTGGAAATTTGGAATACTACATTGGATCTGTTGGCCTGGTATATTTTGCCCTGTTGCTATGTCTGTGAAAAATGCATATATTTGGTGCATATAATTCTCTTATGCCGCTTATAGAGTTGTCACCCTTATTTTAACTAAAACAAAATTTGAAGCAAATTTGAGGGTACGTCCTCGAGAGAAACATCTAAAAGAGCTAAATTTCTCATGTTAGGGTTCTGCCCAAAGAGACATTTTGAAGCAAATTTGCTATTTCCTCCTCAGAGAATCTTCAGAAGAATTTTGAAGGGAGTCAAAAGACTCATCAATATTTTTTTCACTTTTCTGTGTTTTGTTTACTCCCTGGTTTTTGTTAACCCAATGGCCTGTTCAGATGTTTCTTTCAGGAAATACTGTACACACAAAGGGAACATGTGTTTACATCCATTGCATGTGTTAGTATTGTACGTAATCCTATCAGTATGCATAGAAGAATAAGATTTTGCTCACTAGACCCATGCATATGTCTTCGAGATAATTTGTAAAAGAGCCACTCTGTGTGTGTGTGTGTGTGTGTGTGTGTGTGTGTGTGTGTGTGTGTTCTGTCCTATGATGTAATGTGTGATTAAGGATATACATCTATATACTAAAGTCCTATGATTATTGCAACTTTATTCTGAGCTGCATAAATAGAGCTTATTGCTGTTTATACATTCTCTTTTGATCTCACATTAACTCATGGGAGTGGGCATTGTGGGAGTGGGCACTGTTTGAAAATACTATGATGATGGCAGTGCTGGGACCAGCTGTTTCTGCACCCTGGATGCCTCATCTGAGCATGGCCAAACAGCCACACCCCATGCTGCTGTTTGGGTGAAGGGAGGAGGAGAGGGTGACTGGCAGCATGCAGCATGTAGTTTCCTGATACCCCCTTAGTGTTACAGCTGGGGTGGGAGCCCCCTTCATCCTGCCCTTATCCCAACATTTGGATGTTGGAAGCTGCTTTGTGGAGCAAACCATCTTCTATCTACTTATTTCTCTTAGATGTACCCATCACTAATCCCATGTGTGGCAGCTCTCGCAAGAGTTCAGAGAGCTGCTGGATAGCGATGGGGACGATAACAATGGGGATGGGCAGCCAGCCAGCAGGCCGGGAGTTAACGGCAGTGGCAGGCGGGCAAATGACCGGGATGCCGGGAGACTGAGGAGGCAATGGTGGTGGAGGTGGGCGGGGAGGAGGCGGCGGAGGCAGGCGGGGACTGGGAGGAAACTGAAGCAGAGGTGGGCAGACAGGGGAAACTGTGGCGGAGGTGGGTGGACAAGGAGGAGGAAGGAAATGGCGAAGGGGGCAGGCGGCCAGGCAGGAGTGGGGAGACGGGGCAGGCGGGAGAAAGCTATGACGGTGATGGGTGGGGGGAGGAAGGAAATGGCCAGGCGGGGAGAACTAGAGGCACAGATGCTCTGTGCCTGGCCCAGCTAGTTACAATGAAACACCTTCTCACACTATTCAGGCAGTTTCCACCATTGTTTCATTTAAGATTAAGCTGCAAAACTGCCGCCCTTTGTTGTTTGCAATTGTATGGCGAAAATCCTTGGGACCCTTGAAGGTGCTCTTATGAAGAACTTAACCTGTGAAACATGCTCCAGCCAGTTGCATTTTCGTGGCTACTTTCCCACAGATTGCATGTTGAACTGGGCTTCATATGAGATATAGTGCTGTGAAGCCTGGTCCTTTGTTTGTTTGTTTGATTGATTTCTATACCGCTCTTCCAAAAATGGCTCAGGGTGGTTTACACAGAGAAATAATATACATAAATAAGATGGCTCCCTGTCCCCAGAGGGCTCACAATCTAAAAAGAAACACAAGATAGACACCAGCAACAGTCACTGGAAATACTGTGCTGGGGGTGGATATGGCTAGTTACTCTCCCCCTGCTAAATAAAAGAGAATCACCACGTTAAAAGGTGCCTCTTTGCCAGGTTAGTAGGGGTTAAGGTCTTTAAGGACTGTTCATAAATTAAACTGTTTCATTCCGTAAATCTCACATCCATTGCAACAGAGAGATTATGCAGCAACAGTGTTATTATTGTGTGTCCATTGACCTAATTGGATAATAACTGCACTTTAAATACATATGAAGCTGCCTTATACTGTGTCAGATCATTAGTTCTTCTCATTCAGTATTGTCTTCTAGGCCAGTGCACTGTCAAATGTCTGATTCTGACTCAGGCAAAAGTGGCATTGCCAGTATCAGCCCCTCCCAACTGTCATGTTGTGTGGGAGATTTGGTAGCTCTGTCAGACCCTCCACTGCTGCTGCCTCTTCCTCCTCCTCCCTCTCCTCTCCCTGCCCACAATATCAAATCCTACCAGTCCCAGAACAGAAAATGCTGCCTGTGACTGGGTGGAGGAAGGGGATAGTCTGTGTTGCTTCATATTTGCTCCAGAGGGAGCTTGTGTTTGTGTTTGTGCATCCATGTGTGCACACACATACGGCTGCCTTCTGCAGCTTGGAATTTAAAAGGGGCTTCCCCCCTTTTCTTTAACTCTCCTTCTAGATCCTGTGAGTGGTGTGGATGCTTCTGGGTTTGACAGTTTTTTCTGACACTCCCATAATCAAGTTAACACAGCTGTCTCCTGCCCCACCTGGTCACACAGGTGGAGGGAGAGAAGAGGGTAGCAAGTGCAGGGAGGTCTAACAGAGTTGTTGGATCTCCAGCATAGTTTTGCCCTGACAGGAGGGTGCCTCCTGATAGTTCTGGCTGTCAGAGGCTCCCTGAGATTGTGGCAGGACCCTCTTCGACAAATCCCAACACAGAGCAAGTCACGCCCAGCAGGTTTGTTAGACCCAACATGGTGCACAACCATGTTGTCTACATTGGCTGGTAATCAGTTCTCCACGGTTTCAGATGGAGCTCTTTCTGAGCCCTATATGGAAATGCTAGGAAGTGAACTTGTGGCCTCTGCATACAGCATGAGCTTTTCCACTAAGTCATAGGGAACAGTAAAAGTATACATATGAAAGTGAGAGAGAGAGAGTACAGCTCAGTAGTGTACTCTGACAAGCAACACCTGGAGGAGCTGAATAGTGATGTCATAATCAATGGGGGAAGGGCATTCCCAGTCTCTTTCTAGGACTACTAACCTTAAAGCACTATTTCTTGAAAATTGTGGCAGTTATAGTGAAGTTTCCTTCTTCTATGCGTATTGTCTAAGTAACTGTTGACACACATTGAAATCTAAAATTTTGATTAAGAAATAATTAAGTACTTCTGATTCAAATAATTGGTTTATTTTAATAGGTCCTCACTCTGACTAAATATGTCCATCATCCACTGTCTAATATTTTCCAGAGGAAGCATAAGATTCCCTTCCACTTCCACTTGGCACTGTTGTTAATTTAGTGGGTTTTTGACTGTGCTTGACAGCATGGTGAAAACTCAAAAGTATTTATTTTACTTATGACTCATTTCCCCCATCAGATAAAATTCAAAATATATACTTAATTTACTAGGAATGTTTTCTGCCTTGTCATTCAAAGTTTTCCTTCAGAATTTATCATCACAAAAAGGAACACACTTTGGTTACTATTGGGAAGCAATACTGCTTGTGGGTACTGCCTCAGATTTCAGAGCGGCGTGCAGAGTGGGGAGAATAAAATTCATAGAAAGGTTCACAAACTCTATCTTGAATATTCAAAATTTAAAGTGCAACAGAAAATATATATTATCAACATTTACCAACTTATGATTCTTTTTTATATCTCACACTAGTTAGTTTAATTGGCTGCCACCCTGACTAAATCATTCAGTGACAGTCCTATTGAATTTAAGCTGTGCTTTAGAGTCATTCCTGAGTAGTACCATTGAGTATCTTAATCTAGATGTCAGCCATTATTTGCTGTGTAGTTTAGATTTTTAAAAAAAATGAACACATTTGGCCGTTGGCATGTGCATCTAGTACAAAAGCACATTTAAGTGTCTCAAACAATAACTCTGTAAGTAAAATCAATCATCTGGCTGGAATTGTAGCTTTTCCTGAGGAATACTTTACATATGTTATAAAAACCAAAAGAATTGCACCCATGCCTCACTAAATAGTACTCCCGTGAATGATTTATTTGACTGAACAAGCAAGAGCAGAACTTCAAGAATACATACCCAAATCATACAGTTTCTACACAGCATCTGAATGTCATCAAGGAAGAGGGCAAACGTGTCTTCTGGGACAGAGAGTTCCCAAGCCTGGGCACCGTCATTAAGAAGTCCCACATACTGACCTACTGAGCCTCTGCCAAGGGTTTATATCTTAACTTTGAGCTATTTGCAAAGTCAGCTGTTATAAGCTCAAGATGTCTTGGTTTCCAAAATGTATTGAATGCAAGTTTTCAAAACTGTGTCCGGTGGGAACGGGGTGGTGGGGGAGAGCATCTTCTAATTAAAACAATGACAAGCATGGAACCATCAACTATGTATTTTAGAGAACTTGGGTATTTGATAGATCTTCTGGAAATAAATCTACCTGTATCTGTTGAGTAATATTTTATTTCTAAGCAGGTATATACTTAACTACTCTAAATTAGTTTGGTCTATTCCATTTTGATAACAAATGAGAATATTTCATGGGAAGGTAGCAATTATATTATTTTGAATAATGGTTAGGTTTACTGTCTGTGCTAGATATTCAAAATCCTACATAAATCACAGGTCAATTGCTTAGATTTTACTTTGATTAAAAACTGGTTTCCCTTTAAATTTTACTTTAATATTTGTTTTTCAGTTTTTTAAAATATGCTTTTCATGAGCATAAATGGCTTTTTAACGCTCCTTTTAAAGCTTTCATTTGTTCTTGAATCAAATATTTAATTAGCAAAATCCAGTTTGGGTAAGAAGGGATATGTGTAGTGTATAATTTGAAGTGTCTTAATTATAAAATATTCTTATACCAGTTTCTTCCTTGCATGAAAAGTCAGCAAACATAATGTACAAATCTGGTACAGTTTTTTAGCCCAGATAATATCCTTGATTATGGCTCCATTTATGGGTTTTCTAGCAGTAATATTAGTGATAGAACTAAGTCCAGTTCGCGAGCTTTCAATTATTATGTTGAAATCTGCACATATTCTTTAAGGGAATATCTTTCATTGAACAGCTAAGCAAATTACAAGAAATTTGCTGAAATAGTTTCTCTGTTGTTTGTCCAAGTCCTGGCTGTTAATCACAACTCAGAATTAATTTCCCTCAATGTTCTTAGTAATGTTCAGAGAGTACAGTCTGTGTGCTTACCTAGCTTGACAATCCTCTTTCCATGGTGGTGTTATGGTCTGCCCCCATTCATCACAGGTGTAATGCAACATGTGGCATGGATATGTGATGTGGAGGCCTAATTCACACATTTGTTCTCTCTCAATAAAAGGGAAAAATTGGCCTCTGCCGATAAAGGTGTCCATGTGGAGTGCTCTCATCCACCACAGGAAGAGGCTCATCAGGCCAGGTAAGCATTAGCAATGGGCTAACTCCTCCCAGTTAAATAAGGATTGGGCTCAGAAAAATGAACAATTTTCCTACAATGCCAATATAATGTGTTGTTTTTCTAACCTAATCCCAACTCCATTTTAGACCCCAGGGATGTCACTGAAAGCAAATCAGGGTCCCTTTATTCTAATTTACCTCCCCCCGCCCCGCCCCCTGGCTAAAGCAGTGGCAAAATGAGACTCTTTTTGCCTCCTCCCCCTGCCCTGCCCTGCCTGGCACATAATGTTGACTGCATATTAGGTGGAAGGAATGCTGGGAATTGTAGTTTCCCCACTGCTACAGATATGTTACTACTGATTCTGTTGCTGCCATCGCTGGAGATTAAGTGAAGGAAGTAAATGGAAGAGGGGACTCTGAGGTAGTGAGCAGCTAGATGGTGAGGTGGGGCAGCTCCCCCATGAGGCCAAGTGAGGCCAAAGCCATAGGCAGCAAATGTGCAGGCACCATGCCCCCCGACCAGCGTCACCCTACCTGCTTGTTGCCTCTGCTGCCACCCCCACCTCAATTCTGCTGCCACTGCCTCTGTGCTTCCTTCCCCCCTCACTCGCTCCTTCTCTACCTCACTGGCCCAGATACCTTCCTCTCCCTTGCTACTGGTGTCAGCTGCTAGAGTGCACACATCCCACTGCTGCTGGTGGTTTGCATGGTGTGTGAGGCAGCATGGAACATGCCTCCTGCAGCAGTGGCTGGACCTTTTGTTGCTGTTGTGCTGCTGAGCCAACAGCAACTCTCTCTCTCTCTCTCTCTCTCTCTCTCTCTCTCTCTCCCCCCCCTCTCCTTCCCTCCCTCCCTCCCTCCCTCTTTCTTTTGGTCTGTCTCTGCCCTCCAGCAACTATTTTCCCCACTTTGCTTCTGAACAAGTTCTTTGCTAGAAGGAAGAGAGCAGCATTGTGGAACTGAAGAGTCCAGCTGCTGCTGCCTCGTGTGTGCAAACAGCCAGCGATGGTGATGCACATGCTTCCTCTCAGCTGAGGCCTGAGGAGAATCTGGGCTGGTGAAGTGGGAGCAGGGGCTTTTGATGGCAGTCCTGACTCCAACCCAATGATGGGGCCTGTGAGGCGGGACATCTCAAGCACTGAACAGCAACAAGGCGGCTCTGGGTAGGAAGGAGGGAGGCAAGTAGTCAGGGAATAAACATTTTGAGCTAGGGAAGAACTTTGGGGATTGTAATATGTATCCCATATTGAAAGTAAGCATTGCAAACCTTTTGATTCAACTTCTGTGTTATGCTTGGATTAAAGATCGCTAGTAAGTAGTGACCTGGTGAGAATGATGGTGCCTTTCAAGCTCCAAGTGAATTTTCTCATGAGATGACTTTTTTCAGACTGTAACATCTATTTGCTTTGCTTTTTTAGCCTCATAGCTTTTGTGCTGGCTTGTGAGTGAATGTACTGAAACTGTACAAAGGGCAATGGGGGAAATACACCAAAGAAACTGCAACAGAGGGCTCTGCTTTATACCTACCCTACAGGCTCATCTACTTTGCTTCAGAATACTACAGCAGAGCCTTGAAACTGGTTTGGAACAGAGCTGCCTTGTAGCATGTATTTGGGTGCTGCAATTTTACAGTGTAGATTGTATTGTCTTGAACAATAGCACATTCTTGTGCTAAACCTTTACTGCAACACAACAGTTTGTGCCTACAGACAAACTCTGTTAACCCCCTGATTCATGGCTCCTGCTGTGGATGAGTGTGAAAGAAACCAGTTTTTTGAGGGTCTTGGCTTCAGGCTCAATGAGGAGGGTGTGCAAAATGTTTCGATGGTGCAATGTTTTGAATCCAAATGGGCCATTTGGAGTGTTTCATGCTGGAAACAGAACACCCTCTTTCAAAAGCGGCCTGTTTCAAGCTTGGAGCAGAACAACACTGTTTCAATCAAACCAATTTGATGTCCCAAGCACCATTTTCAAAGCCTGTTTTCCCCTTGCTAATTGCTTTTCTGGCACTGGTTTCCATTTGGCTTGCAGTCTCCTTTCTTCTTGGTTGGCTTGTTATCATACAAATCAATTGTTGTCATGGGCAACTGTGCCTCAGTTGGCAGGGGGGCGGGAGGAGGAGGGAACACAAAATGAGGGAATTTCAAATTTCAAATATATTCAAAGGGACTGGGAGGCAGAGAGAGCCCTTATGCCTCTCTCAAAGAGGATACATCAAGAGAGGAGGGAGGGAGGGAGGCATCAAGGAAAGTATGATTTTATGATTTTCTGTTCTCAGCACTGAGTATAATATTCATTCATTCATTCAATTTCTATTCCACCCTTTCAAAAATGGCTCAGGCAGTTTACATTAAAACAAAACAATTAAAACCAATTAACAGTTAAAAACTGAAATTATAAAATGCCATAAAACAATTAACAGTTAAAACATTCAGGACAGTTCGAAAACCCTGGAAAACCAGGTTACAATGTATTAAAAACATTTACAGCAATTTATAAAAAACCCTGGAAGGCTAGGCCAAACAGAGGGCTCTCCTGAAGGCCAATAATAAATTCAGATTAAGGATTTTTGCAGGGAGTGCATTCCATAGCCCAGGAGCTGCTACAGAGAAGGCCCGCCTCTGAGTCACCACCAGATGCACTGTAGCTGTAGACGAACCTCTTCAGATGACCTTAATGTGCAGTGGGGATCATGCAGAAGAAGGTGCTCTCTAAGCTAACCTGGACCTAAGCCATTCGGGGCTTTAAAGGTACCAGAATACCAGCACATTGTATTTTGCCCAGAAACATATTGCAGCCAGTGCAACTGTTTCAAAACAGGCATAATATAGTCTCTCCAGCTTGCCCCACATTTTGAACTAACTGAAGTTTCCGAACTACGTCCAAAGGCAGCCCCAAGTAGAGCATATTGCAATAGTCAAGCCTGGAGGTTACCAGCTGGTGCACCACTGTTTTGAGGTCATCCTCTTCAAGGAATGGACGCAGCTGTCGAATCAGCCGAAGCTGATAGAAAGCACTCCTGGCCATAGCCTCCACCTGAGATACCACATAATATGCTGTGCTTTTGTTGCTATATTATTAATTATCTAGTTTTGCTGGATCTCAGATAGACAAAGGCAGAACCTGGGTGCCTTCCTTCTTTCCTTTTTTGAGTTGTGGTTTTGTCTGTTCCCTTTTACTGTGTACTTTTGCAATGTTTTTCAAGGCAGGGCTGCAAAATGCGTTGCAAATTGTAATACAAAACTTGTGTGCATGCACACTGTGATTGCAGCTTGTTCTGGCCATAGGAAACACTGAGGAAACTCGGAACACTGCAGGATCCTATAGGGGATTTAGGGAAAGGTTTAAAATTGCATGCTTGCGCATTTCTTTTTGGGGTTGGGTTATAGGTAGCACCCTTCATGCCCTAACACCCAACCCACTTTGGTGTGCTAGGAGCTATCCATGGGAAACAATGGGTTGTTTTGCATTTCCCCATTGATCCATGTGGCCGAAACACTCAAAAGGTTCCAAGTTTGTTTAGTAGAAACAGCCAGTCTGACCATTGTGTCAATGGAACATTCCAGCAGTCTGTGTTTCATTTCAAGCTCAAAACAGAATGCAAAATCCATTTCATGCACATTCCTATTGGCAAGTGCTGGGTAGGGATGTACGAACCGGTTCAAACTCAAACTGGTTCAAATTTGAACCAGGGTGGTTCGATGGTTCGAACTCGAACCAAACCAGCCATCAGGTTCAAGTTGCAGGTTCGAATTCGAACCAAACTGGGGGTGGTTTATTTGAACCGGTTTGAACTGGTTTGAACTTCCAAAGGTGGGTGGGGTGGTAGCTGGCACCCATGGGTACCTACCACCCAAACCCCAAAGCGATCGGACACTCCTATGATTTTTTATGATTTTTTGAAATTTATTTTTATTTTTCTCTCATAGGGAATAATGGGACTAGAACCATCTCATTATTCCCTATTGTGGATCACCCATGGGTGCCAACAACCACCCAACCCCCAAAGCAATCGGACACTCCTACGATTTGTTATGAATAGTTGAAATATTTTAATTATTTTTCTCATAGGGTATAATAGGACATGAACCAGCCCATTATCCCCTATTGTGGAGCACCTAGGGGCACAAAAGTTGTGTGGGTGGTAGGCACCCAGGGGTGCCTACCACCCACAAAATACCAAGGCAATCGGACAGTCCTCTCATTATTGGTGAATTTAAAAAGTATTTTGGAATTCCTCATAGGGAATAATGAGGATTGCAGCAAATGTATAGCTTCACGTCGGGGGGAAAGGGGTGTCCTAGAGTGGAGTGTGGTGGGTGGAAGTGCCCAAGGTGGGCCAGGAAGCTATCAGAATTATTTGAAAGGAATTGGGCAAAGGGCTGGTTTTTAAGTGATTTTTGAAGTGTATGTGTCTTTAAGGTTTTTCTCCATAAAGAAGCATGGAGGTGTCAGCAAATGTATAGCTTCATGTCGGGGGCAAAGGGGTGGCCTATAGTGGAGTGTGGTGGGTGGTAGTGCCCAAGGGGGGCAAGGAAGCTATCATAATTATTTGAAAGGAATTGGGCAAAGGGCTGGTTTTTAAGTGATTTTTGAAGTGTATGTGTCTTTAAGGTTAGCAAAGAGTGGACTCATGGTTTGTCATTGAAAATCTTATATGCATATAAGTTATATATAAGTTATGTAGTTTCTTAAAAGAAACTACACTCAGAACACTTCAAAAACAACAAAACCCAGTACCCCATGGGTTAGCAACCCATGGGGTTGGTTAGCACCCTCTGTGTACTACACCACCACTCACTCTGGGCCACCCCAGCACCCCACAAGTGGCTTTAAGGTTTTTCTCCATAGGGAAGAATGGAGGTTTCAACAGCCCCATAACTACACTTGGGGGGTGCTGGGGTGGCCCAGAGTGAGGGTGCCAACCACTCCCAGTTGCTTCCAATTGCCTTGGGGTTTTGTGGGTGGTAGGCACTCCTGGGTGCCTACCATCCACCCCACTTTTGTGTCCCTAGGTGCTCCACAATAGGGGATATGGGCTGGTTCAGGTCCCCTTATACCCTATGAGAAAATAATTGAAAATATTTCAAATATTCATAAAAAAATAATAGGAGTGTCCGATTGCTTCGAGGTTTGGGTTGTTGTTGGCACCCATGGGTGCTCCACAATAGGAAATAATGGGCTGGTTCAAGTCTCATTATACCCTATGAGAGAAAAATAAAAATAAATTTCAAAAATTCATAAAAAATTATACGAGTATCCAATTGTTTTGGGGTTTGGGTGGCAGGTAACCATGGCTGCCAGCTACCACTGCACCCACTTTTGGAGGTTCGAACCAGTTCAAAATGGTTTGAATTCAAACTGACCTGAGGGGGTTCAAGCAAAACCAAAACCGAACTACCCCCTCCTGGTTCGAACCCGGTTTGAATTTGAACTGAACTGGGCAAACAGGTTTTGTGCACATCCCTAGTGCTGGGTCTGTGATCTCAGGATCTTCCACCTGAGAGGTTCAGACTACAGCCTGGTGTCAGGTCCTGGTGCTAACTCCTTCGGTCTGACTGCTTCTCCCTCCTCAAGTCAGATCTCAAGCTGCTACTGAGTACTGGGGTCATGACATGCCCAAATCTAGAATTCAACCTGGATATGTACAGTAATTTAAAATCTATTCTTACTTTCCATCGCTACCCCACAGTTGTATTTTGCTGGATAAAGCTAATTCCCTCCCAGATCTATGCATGCTGATAAGGCCATGTGCATACAGATGACTGTGTGTTGCATCCAACACATGTAGGCAAGCCAGGCTAGGTGGGCATAATCCCGCTGCCCCACTATGTGCTGAGTATATGTGCATTCCAGTATGTTTGAATAGGACTAGCTCCCTGTTCTGTACACATATGGTTTCCAGTTCAAATCCATGGAGCTGTTTCAATGATTCATCAGTTCTATGATATAAATGTTCATTGCTTAATTTGAAGCTATTCCTGGTGGGATTAAAAGAGGTGGGGGGGAGATAGCACCTTGTGGGTGTTCAGCTCACTCAGTCACAAATACCAGGAAATGAAAACAGTTATTCATTTTAGAATTGCTAATGAAGTCCAATTTCACAACATTTCTAAATGTTTTGTTCTGATGATTTAATGCATCCTCTTATAGCTGTGCCTTTCTACTTTCTCCAGAAAGACTGAATGACTGATTGGGTCAGCTTTCTGCAGATGACATCACTTCAATCCAATACAGAGTTCAGTGTTGATTGATAGTGGGCATCAGTATCCATAGATATGTGCAGGATTTTGACCAAAGTGCCTGGTGCTACAATTAATATATTGGCCACTCAATTCTGTCATGAGGGTAAGCTTCTGGAGCTAACAAGTAAGGCAACTGCGAAAAAGGGTTGCAGATATATGAATGGTACCACTATTTGATAGCACTTTTTGGTAGACGTTTTCTACCAAAACCTTGGCAGAAAACTTCTACCAAAAAACCCTATCAACTGAAGGTTGAAGTTCCACTGGCAAGTTTGTACACATGCACAACATGAAGGAAAAAACCAAGCTGAACAATATTTATCAGAAGGGATGTGCATCCAAAGGGCTTCATGTGGGTTGCTCCACATGTACTACAGCTTCTTAGGCTCCCTTCCCATTGCACCCTATTGTGCCCTCTGAAAATGGTGGCATCACAAACTTTCATTGGCTTCCAAATTGTTGCTGGACCCAATTCAAGGTGTTGGTTTTTATTCTTTAAAGCACTAAGCAACCTAAACCCAGGAGATCTGAAGAGCCATCTCCCTCCCACAAATACTCCTCCCCACACTGTACATGCAGGTACATACACACATAGTATGGTCATCAGAGAAAGCCCTGTGTTTCCACAGGACCCGGGAGCAGCCCTTTTCCACAACAATGCCCAGATTTTGGAATCTTTTGTTGTTTGGTATAGATGTGCATGAATTGAATCACAAAATACTCAAATCGATTTTTCAAAACAGCGGTCATTGCTGGCTGTTTTGAGACATCAACCTGAATCGATTTGAGTGATTCAGCCATAGGGAACAATGGAGAGCTTGACTCACTCCATTGTTCCCCATGGGTAGGTCCTAGGGACACCAAAGTGGGCTGGGTTGGTGATTCTACCTCCCACCCAACCCACAAAAGAAATGGGCAAGTAAGCAATTTTTAAAATTATTTTAACCTTTCCCCAAAACCCCATAGGATGCTGTGGGGGTTTGGGGAAAAGGTTAATTTTTTTAAAAAAATCACCTGCTTGCCCATTTCTGTGATGGGTTGGGTGGAATTTAGCACCCATCATGCTGTGCCACCCAGCCCACATTCGTGTCCCTAGGACCTACCCATGGAGTACAGTGGGGTTTTTCGAGTTCCTCATTGTTTCCTATGACAGAAACAAGCAGAGTGCACAAATTTTGCAACCCTGTCTTGAAAACCACTGCAGCACAGAAGCACACAGTCCCCCCCCAACACAGAACACCACATTTTGCCAAACACACAGTCCGAAAATGGCCCAAAAACTTCTCACTGACCCAGAATCCACTGCCAGCCACAGTGCCTGTGCTGCAGTCATATCATTGGCACAAGTTGCTCTCTCACATGCAATTATGACTCCTTACTTCAGCATTACAACAGCTGCCACAGTAGCACTCTTAACAGCCAGTAAGCATTGCCATAAGCTCAACTAGAACAATGTCTTCAGCCACACTTTGAGTACACCATGGAATGCAGATTGCAGAGTAGACCAGAGCAGTGAGTGAAGCACAAGTTAGTCTCAAGGCCAGACATGGAGCTCTTCATGGCAATCACCAAGAAATAGTACACAAAGAGCTGAGCTGCCACTGTCCATTTTTCACCACAGCACCATCTTACAAACATACCAAACCATAACTCAAGGCAGGCAGGCACCTGAGTTCTGCCTTTGTCAATCTGAGACCAGATAGTTAATAATATAGCAGCAATAGCACATCATATTATGCTCAGCGCTGAGAAAAGAAAACCACAAAATCATACCTTCCTTGATTCCTCCCTCCCTCCTCTTCTGTATTCTCTTCATGGGCACACTAAGGGTTTTCTCTGCCTCCCCTCCCCAGGCCCTTCAAAAATATTTTGGAATTCCCTCCTTTTTTTGTTCTCCCTCCATCCTCCCTCCGCCCAGCCAAAGGGGGCACAGTTGTCCATGTCAACACTTGATTTGTATGATAACAAGCCAATCAGAAGCCAGTACCAGAAAACCAATCAGCAAGGGGTAAAGGCCCACCAGAGTAGCACTCGAATTGATTCAAGTTTGAATCAGGGTCAATTTGATTCAAACTCGAATCAGGCCCTTTATTCTAAGGATAATTCGATTTGAGTTCAAATGAGCCCGATTTAAGTGATCAAATTGCATATCTCTAATGTTTGGCTATTTGTTTGACTATTTAAGAGTGTTTGGCTAATTTAAGCACATTTAAGAGTCAACAAAAAGCAACTTTGTGTACACATTTTCTGGAGTTGCTCCATTCAGTTTAGCACTGGGCTCTTTAGATCCTGGCCATTGTCTTCATATTGGCAATGATGAATGCACTTGTACATGCAAATGAAAATAGAATTATGTAGAAGTCTGTTCTAATATTATGAACTTTATTATAAATGAACATAAATGAGGTTTTCTTAAGGAACTTGACTTGAGACACACCTTTAAAAAAAAAGTCTTAGCAAAAGGATCATTATTTCCCAGAACAGCTGAAATATAGAAGGAAGACATGTTTTTATCTATGAAATTTTGAACAGATGGCAGTGTAAAATACAAATCCATAGAACGTTTAATCTCTTAGAACCTAATTGGTACCGTATCTCTCCAATGTTTATCTAAAATGTTTAAGTCTCCCTTTAAGCATATTGTCAGCTGTGAAGTGAGATATTTTGTTTCAATAATCTCTCTGGATCCCATGTTCAATATTTTATAGCAGGAACAATCAGACTCTCCTTCCAGCAGGTGACCTTAAGTGCAGAAGCATAAATTCTCCTGGATTTTTATTTTATTTTTTGGAAGCTTATAACATTCTTGATCAAATCTTCTACCCTAATTTGACATTTGACTAGTCAATGGGATTTGACTGATATTAACTAAAGAGAGATCCCAGATGTGTGCTCAATATATTAAATCTCAGACTAAAGGATTATATGATAAAATACTGAAATGGATCAAAGATGTTGTTGCAGCAGACTGTATGGATGATTGACAACAGAAAGGAACACATGGGAAACAAAGACTAAAATACCCTCTGTGGACATGTGATAGTTTAAAGGAGAAAACAGAAGTACCTGACTTTACGTAAAGAGAGATATTGTTAAGGTGCATCCTAAAGAACTCTTTAGAGTCTTGTTTACTTTGAACTTCCCATATTGCAGAGTAATACAGGTAAGAGCCATGGTGCAACAGCTCCCATGCTACTAAAGTAATGCCAAAATGGGCCTTTCAGCATGCCACAAACCCTTGTTTTTGCCACAAAAGAACCGGTTTACACAGCTGGTGGAATCCTGAACTGTCTCCCTTCAGACTGCAAGTGGAGGAGGGGTTGTTAGACAGTATAAAAATGCAGCAACAAAAGTTTTCGTGTATTTGAGGGAGAAGGATAGGTGGAACCCATCTCCACAACATTATTAAGTTGCTGATGGAACCTAGCTCCCTAACACAGCAGGGTTGTTGTGCCGGGCAGGTTCAGACAACCACCATAAAGTAAATAGGAGGGAACTGGAGGTTTCCAGAGCTCCTGGTATGAGCCAATACTTCCACCCCTTTCGATGTTTCTTCCAGGGGTGGAGCCACCATTGCGAGAACAGGTTCAAAGAACCCGGGCTGCACCCATCACACTTAGCTGAGCGCCGGCTTCCCAGCCTGGCTGAGAATGCGTCTCCCTGCCTTTTAAAGCAGGGAGAGCCACTCCCGCCTGTGCTGCAAACACAGCGCTGGCTGGGCATTTGCTCAGAAACGGGAGGGAGTGTCCCCCATTTCCAAGCAAAACCCCTTCTCCTGCGTCTGATGTCAGGATGCAGGGGTGGGGCGAGGGGGCTGCAATGGCGGGCGAACAGAGGCTGCCATTGGCCTCCCTATGGGCCTGGTTTCTTCTGCCACCCAATACTCTCTACCCAACTTCCACTCTTGGCTATAAATGTCAGGAAAATGTCAGAAGGCAGAGGGAACTGGAATTCTGCACACAATCTTGGCAGCTTCCGATGACACAGGAGTAGGTAGAAGTATGGGCTTGTACTGGGAGTGCTGTGCTCACCAGGATCCTCCAGTTCCCACCTACTTACTTCCTGACAGTAGTCTGAGCCTCCCCATAGATAACATCAAGATAATACATGTGAAGTGTTTTGCACACTTAAAATGCACTATACAAATGCTGATTATAGCATTCCTATAGCACTTCTTCCTTACGCAAAGCACTTCACGTATATTATCTTGATGCAATCCTTACAATGACCCAGTAAGGTCATTATTATTATGCCCATATTGATTGCTGGAAAGCTAATACTGAGAAGGAATGGCTTGCCCATCTAATTAGTTTGTGACAAAGATGAGATTTGAAATGAGAAGTTCTAAGTTGCAGCTCAGTCCCTTAACCACTACATAGCACCAACTACAACTATGAATATAGAACAGACAAGCAACTATGCCACTTGTAGCCAAAGTAATACAGGAAAAACATTACCCAGCTGATTCTATCATCTGTAAATCTGTTGCAGCAAAACCAGAAAGATTTGTGGCATGTTAAAAGGCCCGTTCTGAAATTACTTTCACTGTGAGAGTTTACTTCAGTGTTTTTTTCCTGCACTGCTCAGCAACACTGGAAGTTCAGAGTCACATGGGATGAGACAATGCCATGGTCCTTCCCATGCCACTATTGCCCTTCCTGGGTAGTGGATAAGCACTGGCATGGGAAGCAGCCATGGCATAGGAGCACTGATTGATTGATTAAGTGCCATCAAGTCAGTGTTGTCTCTTAGTGACCATATAGATAGATTCTCTCCAGGATGATCTGTCTTCAACTTGGCCTTTAAGGTCTCTCAGTGGTGCATCCATTGCTGTCATAATCAAGCCCATCTACCTTGCTGCTGGTCATCCTCTTCTTCTCTTTCCTTCAACTTTCCCTAGCATTATGGACTTCTCAAGGGAGCTGGGTTTTCGCTATGCTATAGAAGCATAGTAGGGTTGAAATGGGCCCTAGGACAAGAAATTGAGATGGTCCCCTGCCATCTGAGGCAGTCAGGGAGATAGAAGCGTTAGAACAAGTTGTCACCCAACCATTGAGGCTCCTCCCTCAGAGGCCCAGGAGGGACCTCCTCCTTCAATTTTAGCTATACCCCAGTATAGGTTTTTGTCACACAGACTAGATCTTTCCATATGGGTTTCGGAAAGAATCATGCTGCTAAAGGCAATGGAAGGAAGAGCTCAAAGGCTAAATGTGCATTGTTGCATGACTTCCCATAAGCCATAGCCTACTTCATCTGATGCATGTAATTGGCACCAAAATTCCACACACAATGAAACTTGAAGTAAATTCCAGAGTTCGTCACAAGGAGAAATTTGAAAATTTTTCAAGGGAAGGCAAACAAGTTTCTAGAAGATAAGTGCAATTTCTCAGGGGATTTCTGCGTATACAGTATCTAATTTTATACCAGTTTACAAAGATATTGGTGATGGCACCAAATATATCTCTTCTTGAAATGGACTTCTTTTTCCCACAACTATTCAGCATCTTTTGTCTTATATTCATTATTCCTGCTTTTAGAACAGTGTTGTTTTTCATGGCTTCCTTGGCATGAGAAGAACTAATTTAGTTTCAGTGCTGCTGACCTCTTTCTTTCATTCCCTCCTCCCCCTGCTCTGAGACTAAAGACAGCCACAGAAAGGAAAAAGCAACGTCATGACATACACCTGTTGCTGTGCAAAACAATGTATAATAGTGGTCACTCACTCAGCTGTGATGCATAGCTGAAAATTTGGTAGGGTACTATAGGGAGATTGGTTTGCAAAGGGAACTGTAAAATTACATTCAACCTAAGATGTATTATATGGTGGGGGGAGGGGTTGGCCTTGGCAAAGGATTTGACTGTGAAAAGAAGTTTTTAAAAAGCATTTAAATAAACTCTCAAGGCACTGTGTAAAGCAGATTGTCAAAGAGGGGAACAAAATTAATTTTTTCATAAATACAGATGCAATGTCCTTGAACTGGATCAGGCTTTTCATGGTACAAGCAAAGCCTTCTCCTCAGGTACCTTGAAACCTTTTTTCTTTCTCAGCAAAATGTCTCAGCATTTTGCATATGCAAGGAGCTTTGTAAAATGTATTCCTTTATCCACAAACCTTTTGAAAAATTTGATAATGTGATCCCGATAAGAAAAAGAACATATCATTTGTAATATTAATAAAGCAAAAAATTAATAAATATCTGTACCAAATGTGGCATTTTACTTTTTAAATTGATTGCCTGAAGAAAATAAATTAGTGCAGCACACTAGCAGTAGGTAATGCATAACCTGTGGTATGCATGTGCATCTGACAAAACTTTTCTGTATCGCATGATCTCTCTCTTTTTAAGTTTAGTTCTCATGATCTTAGAAATTGGAAAGGAAAAGGAAAGGAAACACTCATGACACCTAAATCAAAGGTTTGTTTTTGTTTTTGTTGAGGTTGGCTTTTTTGCCCCACAACATGAAGTCTCCAGAAAATATTCAGTAGATATATGTTGAGAAAAGCGTGGTTACGAGAGCCAGCGTGGTGTAGTGGTTAAAGAGCTAGATTACGACCGGGGAGACCTGAGTTCAAATCCCCACTCAGCCATGATACTTGCTGGGTGACTCTGGGCCAGTCACTTCTCTCTCAGCCTAACCTACTTCACAGGGTTGTTGTGAGGAGAAACCGAAGTATGTAGTACACCGCTCTGGACTCCTTGGAGGAAGAGCAGGATATAAAATGTAAAAAATAAAAATAAATAAAAATAAAATCAATAAATACAATTGGTGAATTGATTACACAGATGGAAGGCCTAATGCTTCAAAAGTTATAAAATGCTTAAGTTGTCTTTCTGCACTGATGCATGATCACATTATAACCCCATTTTTTTCCATTAATCCTTCAGGCCCAACAACAAGCCACTTCTGTAACATAGAAGTTATATCTTTTCTTTCCATCCTTACTTATTTAACATTTAGTGCTAGCTCTCTTACCATAGAAAATACATTTGCAACACACTGGGGACTTCACATTCCCTACCTTGAGGGAATTTTTGACACAGGAGTACCAAGCAAAGGTCCTAGAAAGGGACAACTGGTAACAAATGGGTCATAAGTAATAATATGTGACTCGATGGTCAATGAGAGAGACAATTGGAGGTTTGACAAGAAAGATATGGCTCTGCAGCGGAGAGAGAGCGGCTATGACTGCATTTTTGTTTTGTGCTTGTCATGATGTATCCTAGAAGTAATAATTTAGTTTCTGGGATGTAGGTCTGTGCGACACATAATTTATACATAGCTAGGAGAGTTTTTGAAGCAAAAGCCTCTATAAACATAAAAAGCTTTTAAAAATGTCTGACACAAATACCTACTCACTGTTTACTTGGAGGCTGGCTATGTGACCTTAGCCTCATATGATGGATCTGTTGCTAGATTGTACCACCTGCTGGAGTGCATGTAGAAAAATCAAAAATTGGAATGCTCCTCTATATATAGATTGATTTATTGAAAACTCCCTGCAGGTAGAAAATAAGCATATTAGCAGGAGAGCTTAGCTTGGATCCTTCTCCCTAGGTTGCTAGTACTATATTTGCAAAGAGGCTTTATGGGGGGAGATGTTAAAATAATATATGGAGACACGCAAACATCTGAACCCTCTCTTCCTCTGTCAGCCTGAAACAGTACAGTACAAGCAACAAATAAATTACATGTTGCTACTGATTGTCTGTTGATGCTCATGCACATCACAGATCATGAGCTATGTCTTGCTTATTCGTGTTATATTGTTTGTGTAGCAGCGATGAAGTTGTCAGCAGTGTCAATTTTAGGGATGTGCGAAATGTTTCGGGTACAGAACGATCTGTACCCGAAACAGCCAATTTCGGGTGATTCGGATCCGAAATGAATCACCCTTCTGGCGATCCGAAATTTTTCGTAGCCAAACCGAATCACCTCAGTTTCAGATCCGAATATTCGGATTTTGATGTCTATTTGAATTTCCCACCTTTTTGCCTCCCATTGACTTCAATGCAAAAAGGTCTGAAATTCTTCTACTCGAATTTCGGGTCCCAGGGGCAAAATAGTGGGGTGGGGTGGTAGTGCCTAATGGGTGGAGGCGATTGTGGGCAACCTATGTGCACTACACCACCACTCGCTCTGGGCCACCCCAGCACCCCCCAAGTGCACTTATGGGGCTGCTGAAAGCTCCATGATATTATAACTTATGAGGAAAAACCTTAAAGACGTGTAAACTTCAACAATTCACCAAAAATCAGCCCTCTGCCCAAAATCCTTTGAAAAAATTCAGGTAGCTTCCTTTCCCCTACCTGGCACTACCACCAACCCCACACCGCTCTAGGCCACCCCTTTCCACCCAACGTGAAGCGATACACCCTCCATTATACCTAATGGGGGGAAACCTTACAAATGCGTAAACTTCAGAAATTCACCAAAAATCAGCCCTCTGCCCAATCACTCTGCAATTGGGGTGGTAGCCTCCACCCATTAGGCACTACCACCCCACCCCACTCTTTTGGCCCAGATCCCACGTTATGCCCCTGATCTGCCCCAAAGACACTAAAAGTTCAAAAATTCACCAAAAATCAGCCCTTTAACCAATCCCCCTGAAATTTGGGTTGTAGCCGCCACCCATTAGGCACTACCACCCCACCCCACTATTTTGCCCCTGGGTCCTGTTTTTTTAATCCAAATCGATTCGGATTCGGATTAATTCGGATCTGAATCGAATCAAGGGTGATTCGGATGGGCCATATTCGGATACAGAACAGAACAGGGGTGTTTCGGTTCGGATCCGAATCGAAACACCGAAAATCCGAATTGCACACCCCTAGTCAATTTCAGGATCAGCTTTTCTTAGCACTTATATCAGGCAGCAGCGATATAGGAAGGGGCTGAAAGACATCATCTCATACGGCACGGGAAGAGACAATGGTAAACCCTGCCTGTATTCTACCAAAGAAAACCATATGGCTCTGGGGTTTCCAGGAGTCAACACTGACTCAAGGGCACAACTGTACCTGTAACTTTTTTCCCTTAGGACTAGTATGCAACTGTCTATCCTGTTGGCCCATGACACTACTCCTTAAGGAAATTTATCCTAATTTGTTTTAAATCCAAATGATTTGTAGAGGCTTATCTAGGTTTTTCCTGACAATATTAAAATCTAGAATTCTTCGGGTTTCCACCACCTTCACAGTCCTCTGGGCATAATTGTCAATAGACTGTCTTGCATTTAGGTACTGGATTGGCCTTGAATGTAGTACTTTCAAACCAAAAGTATGGCTCTGGCATAAATAACACAAAAGCCTCTCCTTTTTCTTTTTGGCTAAAACAAGAATGATAAAGGAGATGGCTTTGTTTTTTGCAGGAAATAGAAGGCAGTTCATACTCAAAATTAACTTTTTCTGAACTATGAATTTCAGCAATTTATTTTAGGTATTGATGTTGTTGGTTTTTTCCCAAGCACATGCTTTAAGTCTGGGAGTTTTCCTTTGAATATATAAAGGCTGCTTTATACTGAATCAGACTATTGGTACAACTGGATAATACTATCTATATTAACTGGCAGTGGCTCTCCAGGGTTTGACAGGATTTCTTCCCTGAAAGATTCCCAAAGCTGCTTTACATAACATATCTACATCTATAGGCTACTTTCACCTTAATTCTATGTGAGGTCCAATGATACATGGTAAAAGGCATCCACTTGAGACTGAGAGTAATTTATTTTGATATATTAAAAATTATATTAAAATATATATACCATATAAAATATATATTTTATTATTTATTTATTTAACACATTTCTATACCACCCTAACCCAAGGTCTCATATACCACCACTTTTCATGTGGTGAATTAATAGTGGCTTATAAACATTAACATCATAATAAAATATTATGAATTGAAAACCCAACTTAATAAAATACAAAGAGAGGCGGGTCTCACGATCAACAAGACCCTGTATTTGAGGTGGGTCTCACAATCAACGAGACCCATCTCCAGAGGGTTTGCGGGGAGAGCGGGCTAAGCCTGCTCTCCCCACAGATGACCAGCAAGCCCTGTCTGGGCGGCCGCTGCGGCCACCCACATGACAGCCGGCTCCATCATGGAGCCGGCGGAGGCTTGGGAGTTTGGGGGCTGCACAGCCCCCAGAAGGTTAGCAGAGCACTCGGGGTACTTTAGTGGGTGACCCATTTAAGAACCACTGGGCTCACAGCCGAGCCGGTAGTTCTCATGATGGGAGGAAATCGGGCTAGCCTCCTCTAAAAGGCTAGTCACCCTAGCTAAAGATTATCTAGACCCATTTCAAACTGGCTTCCAGGCTGGCTATGGGGTGGAGACTGCCTTGGTCAGCCTGATGGATGATCTCCAACTGGGAATTGATAGAGGAAGTGTGACTCTGTTGGTCCTTTTGGACCTCTCGGCTGCTTTCGATACTATCTACCATAAAATCCTTCTGGAGCGTCTGAAGGGGTTGGGGGTGAGAGGTACTGCTCTGCAGTGGTTCCACTCCTACCTCTCGGGCAGGTTCCAGATGGTGTCCCTTGGAGACTGCTGTTCTTCAAAATCTGAATTTTGTATGGTGTCCCTCAGGGCTCTGTATTGTCTCCGATGTTGTTTAACATGTACATGAAACCGCTGGGAGAGATCATCAGGAGATTTGGTGCAGGGTGTTACCAGTATGCTGATGACACCCAAATCTATTTCTCTATGTCAGCATCATCGGGAGAGGGCATAGCCTCCCTAAATGCCTGCCTGGAGTCGGTAATGGGCTGGATGAGGGATAACAAACTAAGACTGAATCCAGATAAGACGGAGGTACTCATTGTGTGGGGTCGAAACTTTGGAGACGATTTTGATCTGCCTGTTCTGGATGGGGTCACACTTCCCCAGAAGGGACAGGTACACAGTTTGGGAGTGCTTCTGGATCTGAGTCTCTCCCTGGTGTCCCAAGTTGAGGCAGTGGCCAGAAGTGCCTTCTATCAGCTTCGGCTGATACGCCAGCTGCGACTGTTTCTTGAGATAGATGACCTCAAAACAGTGGTACATCTGCTGGTAACCTCCAGACTGGATTACTGTAATGCACTCTATGTGGGGCTGCCCTTGTACGTAGTCTGGAAACTACAGTTGGTCCAGAATGCGGCAGCTAGGCTGGTCTCTGGGTCATCCAGGAGAGACCATATTACTCCTTATTGAAGGAGTTACACTGGCTGCCGATATGTTTCCGGGCAAAATACAAGGTGTTGGTCATAACCTATAAAGCCCTAAACAGCTTGGGCCCTGGGTATTTAAGAGAACGTCTTCTACGTTGTGAACTCCACCGCCCATTGAGATCATCAGGAGAGGTCCGTCTGCATTTGCCACTGGCTCGTCTGGTAGCCACTCAGGGACGGGCCTTCTCCGTTGCTGCCCCGAGGCTTTGCAATGCACTCCCTAGTGAAATAAGAGCCTCCCCATCTCTGACAGCTTTTAAAAGGGCCTTAAAAACACATCTGTTTACCCAGGCTTTTAACTGATACTGTTTTGATTGTTTTTAATGTTGTTTTAGAGCATTGTTTTTTAAAAAAATTAATTGTTGTGTTTTTGGTTTTAACTAATTTTTTAATGTTGTTTTTATCTGTTGTGAACCGCCCAGAGACATAAGTTTTGGGCGGTATAGAAATATGTTAAATAAATAAATAAAGTACCCATGCTCTAAGCCCAAGTTAGCAGAGCGAGCAACCGGGAGGCTTAAAAGCAACCGGGAGGCTTAAAAGTAGCCTCCTGGCTTGGGGGTCTCTGCAGCATGCCAGAGCTTCCAGGGGCCGCGTGGCCCCCGAACTCCCAAGCCCAAGTGATAGAGCCGGCTGACATGTGGGTGGCCACAGCGGCTGCCCAGGCAGGGCTTGCAGCTTGTCTGCGGGGAGAGCAGGCTTAGCCCGCTCTCCCCACAAACCATCTGGAGATGGGTCTCGTTGATTGTGACACCCACCTCAAATATAGGTTTTCTTAACACAGTCCATTTGTAAATGACAGAAAACAGATACTGAAGGTTTGGACAGGGCAGGAGAAGGCACTGCCCTTTCAGAAATATGATGGCAGGAGGTAAAGTTGAGCCCTAGCAAAAGTGCATCCATCACTTGCTGGGGCCTTACGTGGAAATTTATGTGCGCTTAGTGCAGTTAGATAAACCTCAGGTGTTTGCTGGCAGCTTCATTCAGCTTGGGATGTCTGGCAGCCCTACTCTGTTATCTTTACCTTTCCTACTACTGCCACACCCACTGGGTAGGTAAAGAGAGAGAGAGGGAGGAGGAGGAGAAGACAGATTGGGGGAGAGAGAGAGTGAAAGTTACTCTTTCCACTTCCCCACTCCTTTCATCAGTTCTGTGTGTATATCCATGTGTGTATATCTATATGCATCTGGGTAGCACATGTGCATGGGCATCCACAGAAGAAGCAGGGGATGAAATTGCCCCTCTTGATTTATGTCCAGATTAGAGTCCTGTTTGGTGGGTGTGTTTGTGTGTGTGTACTTTGCCCTCCCCCTGGAAATATTCCTGCAGATGTCAATGCTTGTGGGTTTGCTCACACATGCTGTTTGTAATAGGTGAAGGGGAGCAGTTCCATCCTTCTGCAACTTTTTGGGAGCAGATTTGTTTCATGTCTAGAATGTGCATAGCATAAAAGGACTTCTAGTTCATGAATAAATTACTTCTAACATGACTTTTCATTTTATGGCATACCTCTGCAACCTCCAACCCCTGATGATAAGAGTCAAGTTTCTTGCTTAAGTGAAATCCCATTGTGCATTTCAGAGATACATAGGTATATCATGGCCAGATAATTAAGCCTCTCCTAAAAAAAAAAAAAAAAAAAAGCTCGGCAGGATTTCGCATAACTAAATGAAGCATCTTAACATGGCATGAAGTCTAAATAAATCCCTGAGGTTATTGCTACTTTTCATTCAGCAAAGCAAGTTTTTCTTGACAGTTACTTAAAAAGACAAGAAGTCTCAAGATATTTGTCTTCTGTCTTCAAAAATTGCATACAGTTCCTCCTGCGCTGTGCATTATTTAGAGGATCGTTAGCATGCAGGGCATGAAGAGGTTTCTTAACTTTCCCCCTATTTGAAGAGAATTTAAGGCACATTAACAAGGATTTCACATCCTTTCCCCTTCTTTGCTCAAGATCATTTAGACTAAGCTTCTATGCCTCGGAACAAGGAGTTGAAAAACTGTGTACACAGCCCTACCTGAGGGATGAAGTTAAAATCTTCCTATTTGGAGAATAGTAATAGCAAGGTGACATTCTAATAGAAAAGCTGGGACACATCAGTTGGTTGTGAGAACTTGGGTGCCAGGTTTCTTCATGTTGTGAGAATGGTGACATTTAGACCCAAACAAGGAATGTGATGGCCTGTTCCTCACACAGAGAAGAATATCACATTGATAGTACATTTAAGTATAAAGAGTTGAATTTCTTTTGGTTAGTCATGCATTGGTTTTTCTTTCATTTTCTTGACCACTGGATAGTAAAAAAAGGTAAAACATGGGTGGCCTTTGAATTGGAAACATTGGTTTACATGTTCCAAAGCATAACACAAGCAGTGTCAGACCCACTCGCACCACTGTAGGCCTCTAACACCCGCAGCAATGCTGCTGTGCAGAAGGGCAGTACTGACTCTGCTGCCTCTTGCACAATCGCACATCATGCTCTACTTCTATTATTCCCAGTGGAAGTTGTGTGCAATGTGCAGTTGTACAAAGCAGCAGTACAGGTACTACCTTCTTGTACAGCAGTGTTGCCAGCCCTAGGGATTACCATCTTAAAAGGAGGTTGCAATTTTATTCATTTATTGATTTGCTTATTTGCCTTTATTATATTTGTGCAAACCCACCCCCAACCCCCGCCCAGCTTCCATCTCTGGGTGCTCTACAGCAACATAAAACAAATTAAAACAGAAATTAAAACCTCAAGACAATTTGAAACTCAATATCTAGTTAAAAAGCTTGGGTGAATAAATGTGTCTTTAGAGACTTTTTAAAAGTTGTCAGAGGTGGAGAGAGACTCATATTTCAGCAGGGAGCACATTCCAGAGTTATTTATTCTCACTAATTTATCTGTTATCTGATAAGTTGAAGATCATCTCAAATGAGATTCTCCCTGAAGTTCGTCTCTTGGTTAGGTATTTTCCCACTGGACACCAGAATCAGAGTTTCAACAAAGCTTCATTTATTGCTAGCAAAAGCTCTGGGTGCAGCCGCCTGCCTGATCTGGCAGCCCATCCATCTTTATATAGTCTGCAGTAAATAGCTTTCGCACCTGCGCATTGTATACAAGTCAATGTGTTACTTTAACCCTAAAGGTTCAGATTTGCTTCCAAGCATTGTATTTTTCCATTTACACTCTAGAGATATCTAGCTCGTGGCCTTGGCTTCTCACCTCTCCCTTTTGGGACATTCCTTTGGCCGTTGCCATCATAAAATACCTTCAAAGCATTGGGGTCTCTACTAACAACTGCAAACCCCATTTTATAGGGCGTATATCCTAGTTAGCTAGGTTCTATTCAAACTAATCATGCTTTTTGGCTGCTAAAGCAAATTGCAAATAATATTCCAACACTAGCAACAGAGAAATAAATTAAAATACAAAGTTAGAATGCTGCAATTAACATAACAGATACTTGAAGCTGATATAGTTTAGCAATTTCCAACTAGTTGTAAGTAGGTTTTCCTGATCGCTTCACCTGTTGTTTGCCCCCAGATCAGGCATTCAGGTGCATACTGTCTCTCTCCATAGTGACTCAATGAAGATTGACTAGGTGTTAACTGGGAACAGGTATTAATTGAAGATTTACAAAACCTGACCCTTCATTTCTGTAGTTTTTCAGTGTATATTCCCAAACTCATAAATTAATGGAAAGTCCTTGTAGGATCTTGGATGCAGAGGTTTTGTTCCCACCCCTTCAGTAGTAGCAGTAGCAGTAGTAGTAAATATCATACAAACTAGAGTGAATTGCAGAGGCAGGTGTATTTGTGTTGACTTTTTACATAGACAGATGCATATACAGTACTTGTGGTTATGCCAGTGTGCATTCCGTTTCTCTGCCTTGCCTCGATAGTTCAGTCATGCACAATTTGAAAAGAGGAGCAGAGCAAAGCTGGATCGGCAAGTACATGAATAGTTCTACCCCATAAAGTGTCATCTACTTAGTATGTTAATGTTGCACATTAGACTTTGCCCAGAAATGATCCTGACCTAGCTTTCATCACATGTTGTTTGCCAGGCAGATAAGAATGCACATCAGAATTTGCATTCCATTTGAGCATAATGCACTGCTGATGATTAATTGCAATACTTGGGGCCAAATTATTTATTTATTATTATTATTTTTTTACATTTATATCCCGCTCTTCTTCCAAGGAGCCCAGAGCGGTGTACTACATACTTGAGTTTCTCTTTCACAATAACCCTGTGAAGTAGGTTAGGCTGAGAGAAAAGTGACTGGCCCAGAGTCACCCAGCTAGTATTATGGCTGAATAGGGATTTGAACTCGGGTCTCCCCGGTCCTAGTCCGGCACTCTAACCACTACACATGCTAACATATCCACCATGGTTCCTCCCCCGTCCCTTTGTGGGATCTAGATGAGGATCATGACAAGTGCTTAAGGGGCTTTAAGCCTTTGCACCATGCCATTCCCTGCCAAAGATTTTCCCTCCACAAAGCATCTATTTCCGTTCCATGGTGTCATTGCAGCAAAACTACAGGAAACAATGGGCAGTATCCAGACTAAATTAATATGTCTCATGTATTGAAATTAATAAGATTTAGCTATATCTCATTTAGAGATGTATATATCAAGTGGTATATCAATATGAAAAATCAATACATAAATTCAATGGTGTTTTGTCATGATTAACTTAGAACATTGGGCAGGATCTAGACTAATGTATGATCTTGTTTGGCCCTCAGATATGGATTCTGATGCACTTTCAGGATCTATTTCCCCCCTCTCCATCTAGATTGTGAAAGAGTTAGGAAAATACACTGGAAATAAAGACGATTGGGGGTGGGGGTGGGAAAACAATAATATTATCTATAGCAGAAATGGGATCTATGGATTTTTGCAGCATATCTGATATTGTTTCATTTTGTCTGGAATAAACAAATGGATTATATAAGTGGCAAGGGACTTCTGTTGCACTTCTAACCGCCCCCCGCCCCCCCGCCATTCCCAGCTCTTTGTTCAACATTTTCCCTGTGGACCTGTATTTCATATACAGAGATGCTCTTACCCCTGGACACTGAGGCCCCGGTCCATGGCCTCCAAGATCCAGAGTGGCCTCAAAAGGCCCAGGGGGGCCTCTTGCCACCACCCCACTCTGCACCCCTGCCGCTGCCCCGCGGCACCAAACTGCGCCGTTGAAAACTTCAATCATTCTAGTCTCCATGTGCATGGGTGGGGAGTGGCGGGGTGGGCCAAGCAGGCCTTCCCCACCCCCGTGGTGGCAGTGGTGGTGGGCGGAGCAGGAGCAGCCACTGGGCCTGACTGTTTGGCCCAGTAGCCCTTGAGAACTGCGAGGCGCTCCAGCACGCCTGCGCAGTTAGAATCGAGTGTGGCAAGCCTGTGACATTGGGACTTGTGGACACTCAATTCCAACTGTGCAGGCATGCTGGGGCGCCTCGCAGTTCTCAAGGGCTGCTGGGCCAAACGGCCAGGCCCAGCGGCCTCTCTCGCTCCACTCACCGCCACCACCACCACCATGGGTGTGGGGGAAGCCCTCTTGGCTCACCCCCCAGCCACACATATGGTGGCTAGAATTATTGAAGTCTTTGGTGCCGTGGTTTGGCATGACAGGGCAGCGGCAGCATGCTTCTGGGGAGGCCTTCAAAAATGCAGGTTCCCTTTTATTTTTTTAACTTTAAAAAACTTTAACTTTTTTAAAAATCTTGGCAAGGGACCATGGGGTGGGGGCGCCAAAGCCCTTCAGGTCCGGGCACCAAAATAACCTAGGGGTGCCCCTGTTCATATATAAAGTATACATGTTTCTTCCATACAGTATTTGATTAGTTGTTTAAATGGCTTGGGTGATGTAGGAGACATACATGAGGAATGTATGAAGAAAGAAAGATTGTAATGGATAGCTTTTTGGGACTGTAGACGAATGAAGTTGTACATGGTTGTGGAAAAGGATGGTAATATAGCATTTGGATGAAAACTAATGATTATCTGGACATTCACAATTTTAAAACGTGAAAAAATGGTCGTGATAGTCAGGGGCGTAACTATAACAGCGCAAGGGGAGACAGTTGTCTGGGGGCCCACTGCCTTGGGGGGCCCCCCAGAGGCAAGTCACATGACTGACTCCCCCAGCCGCGCAGCTGCCTCGGCTTCCTTCAGTTGTATTCATCCTCCGAAATTGATGTGAGTGTTAAGACCTGGAGCTACCAGAACAGCATGTCTTACTCTAGTACCATTAAATGAGAGAGATATATATTTTTTTACTATGCTTTTTGTTACCACTCTTCAGCCTCATTTAAGATTTCTTTACTTCATGAGCTGAGCTTCAGTGGCGGGGGGCGGGCATTTCAAAATCTTGCCTCTAGGCCCACTCCAACCTTGCTACGCCCCTGGTGATAGTGTTGCAAAACAATGGCTTTCATGGGAATTAGGAAATCTTTATTAAAATACTGTTTATAAGAGCAAGAGGCATAAAATGCAAGTTTGGAGGACACCAAAATCCCACTCATAGTATTTTGGAGGTTATACTAAAAGAAACACAGGACATCAGAATCTGTTTACACATCTTGAATTCTGCAAGCTCAAATGCCTTTCCAGATGTCACTAGAAATCTCTTTTTGTCCTATCAGATAAAGCATGGGAAGCTGAAAGTCCCAAAATAGGATTGTCACATATTTAGACTATTGTGCAGCTTTTGAGTCATTTGTGCCCTGACTTTCAAACACAGAGGCGGTGGGGGGGGGGGGTTGTCCTATTTTCAGAGCTTTCTAATCATCAGGGTAATAGATGTCAACTTCCTGTGTGTTAGGAAAGTACCCAAACAATTTTGGGTCTCCCTAATAGGGAGACTCAAGTGGTGGAAAAAGGAGAGAGAGGAGTAAACCAATTCTGCAACAATATAGAGGTAATGACAAATAGCGGTGGTGTTTGTATTGTTTTCGTTTACTTTTTCTGCAGCAGTAGAAAAGGCTATCTGCTTACCAACGGGAATATTCAGTTTGCCACTGAACTGAATGAAATGGATTCATATTGTTGAGATGATGTTATAAACTCTATTCCCTTCAAGTAGTAGCAGCTGTCTGATACATTTTGACATGATTATCTATTAAATTGCTTTGACATCTAACCCCAGATTCAGAAGTGGTGATGTATTAATAGTGCTACCAAATTGTTTCAGCTACAACTTCATTGAATGTAGACATGCTTACCAAAACAGATATATAAAATGTAAGTGCTTTTTACATACCCTTTTTGTAGATGGAACTAAGTTGTCCTGGTCTGAGGCAGATAATGTTAAGTGCTGACAAGCCAGTTATGCAATGTTCATGTCATGCCTCTGTGTCTAGTTTTGCTTTAGTATTTTCAGATTTCCTAACTGTCATATGAACAGGATTGTGTTGCACTCAGGTAAACCCTGAAAAAGCCAGGAGTGGTTAATTAAAACAACAACAACATAAATGCAAGGGCTTATGTCTACCTGGAAAAGACATTGAGCATCATCAATGGCCTGGGGCAGCCCGGCCTGGGTTAGGCTGGGCGTGAGAAGCAGCGGGATCTTCGTGGATCTTCCGCTCCCCACCCACCTAACCCTCTAAACAAACCCAGTGCTCACACCCTTAACATGGCTTTTGGGTATCATGTCTCTCAGGCTGATTTCAGCCTGAAGAGACACAAAGACGGGCACACAGAGCGCCTGTCTGACAGGGGAATCCCCCAATGCAACACATGTGCTGTGAATTGCATTGTGGGATGCCCAGAGGTTGAAACAACGTTTCGGCCCCAGATTCCTCCGGCCTGCTCTGTGTTTCATGGAGCTCCATGGACCAGGGCTGCCTGTGGGATAGCGTGGAATGCACTTCCACCCCCCCCCCCCTTTGATTGTGTGGAAGGGAAGGTTTATCCTGACTTCCCCACCCCCACCTGCGATTGTGAGTATTGCTTCATCTCACATGTGTGAACTGCTGCCTCTAACAAAACGTTGCTCATTGCTACATAGTTCACACTACTATGTGACTTTCCTAACCCTTTAACTTTCGTCACCCTTGTTTGCAACTGAATGTGTGGAGTGTGGAATAGCTCAGTTTAAAAACCTTGTGTGTTTGGCAAAACAAAAATTATATATGTCGGATCTAAAACCAGCTATTCACACATGCCAGTGATAAACCGATGGACATGCATATCCACCTCAGTCGTGAACATTCGTGTGAAACACTCACCATAAAGGTGCCAATTATCAAACCACTTCTCAAAGATCAGTTTAATGAAGATCTGTACATTTATCCTGGTGTAACTTGTTGGAGTGGTATATCAGTGCCTAGTGTTGTTATTCAAGCAGGGGAACATATAAGAACTGTATTCATCTACAGCTATTCCACCTGGCTGCAACAGGGTGAGAGGTCAGAGAACCAGGCCTCCTGTCTCAAACCTGGCTCTCCACACCCTCTGCTCTGAGGGCTGTGTCCAGCTGTACCATTCTGCAGTCAGCCAGACCCTCTTGATCAGAAATGGCAGTGGCTGAAGCAGAGAAAAAAGGTCTGTGTAACTTTGTGTTTTAAAGCTGCCTTGAGGGCCTTTTAAGTCAGCAAGTGGGATAGAAATACTTCAGATGAATAATAATACACTCAGGCTTGTTTGAAAGGATTGAGAGGGCTCTGGCAGTTCATTTGAATCCTGTAAAGACACTTAAAGATAAAGGTAAAGTGTGCCGTGGAGTCGGTGTCAACTCCTGGCAACCACAGAGCCCTGTGGTTGTCTTTTGGTAGAATACAGAAGGGGGTTACCATTGCCTCATCCTGTGCAGTGTGAGATGATGCCTTTCAGCATCTTCCTATATCACTGCTCCCCAATATAGGTGTTTTCCATAGTCTGGGAAACATACCGTCGGGGATTTGAACCTGTACCCTCTGGCTTGCTAGTCAAGTCATTTCCCCGCCATGACATTTACAAGCCCATAATGTGTCACTGCAGTTCCGTACTGCTCTTTCCCCCTCTGCTTGGTAGTCAGGAATTATTTTGGGCCAATGTACAATACAACTCAGTACAGTGATCAGGGGCGTGCCAAGGTTGGAGTGGGCCCAGAGATGAGATTTTAAAATGTGCCCTCACTGCTATATATATACACACACATGCACACACTTCACAATATATAGTGCACTCGCACTCACATCCACAATATGAATATGGTGAATATTTATATAGTTATATTTATAACTATATAGTTATAAATATAACTATATTTATATAGTTATATAGTTCACTGCCAGAACTATGATCTCAGGGAAAACACTGTCAAACTAATGGTGAAGTTCCAAATTTGTTTCTGGTTGATCATGCAGCCTTGTTAAATCTATTTATCTATCTTTCTGCTAATGCATATCCCAGCAGCTCCTGCCATTGAGTCTCCTCCAAGCGCAAGAGGGTGGTGGGTTGTGTGTGTGTGTGTGTGTGTGTGTGTGTGTGTGTGTGTGTGTGTTTTGGTCTTCTAGCTGCTATAGACTATCAAGGCCAGTGGTGCACCTAGGTAATTTTGGAGCCTGGACCTAAAGGCCTCTGGAGCCCAGCCCCCTGCTAGAGCCCCCCCTCCACTGCAAGTTAAACATCATTGCCTTTGCAGCCCCCCTCTCCACCGTCCCCAACCTATTAAAGGCAAAGTGCGCCGTCAAGTCGATTTTGACTCCTGGCGCCCACAGAGCCCGGTGGTTTTCTTTGGTAGAATACAGGAGGGGTTTACCATTGCCGCCTCCTGTGCAGTATGAGATGATGCCTTTCAGCATCTTCCTATATCATTGCTGCCTGATATAGGGTTTCCCATAGTCTGGGAAACATACCAGCAGGAATTTGAACCGGCAACCTTCTGCCTGTTAGTCAAGCATTTCCCCACTGTGCCACTTAAGGTCCCCAAACTATTTCTAATTTCTATTAGTGTCACCCAAACTATTTCTAATTGAGGGATGGAGGAGGGGACAGGGAAGGGGAAAATGAGAATGGATAGAGAACTTAAGAGAAAGATAAATAGGAAGGAGGTATAGGAAAGTGGGAATAAGAAAGAAAGAAAGAAAGAAAGAAAGAAAGAAAAGAGCCTTGCAAAAAACAGATGAGAGTATTTTCTTTCCCAAACCATAGTTATGGGGAAAAGTTGATGGGGAGGTGGTTTGGCTTGAACAGAAGCAGGGAATGAGTACAAGCCACTGTTGCCCCCCTAACACGCACCCAGAGAGCCATTTGTAACAGTTGTTGACACAAGCAAAAGACTCCTCTTTGAGTCTGATCACACAGTCTCTCTCTCTCTCTCTCTCTCTCTCTCTCTCTCTCTCTCTCTCTCTCTCTCTCTCTCTCTCTCACACACACACACACACACACACACACACACACACACACACACACACCACCTACTCCAATTTCCCAACCCCCAACATAACATGATAACCCAGTAATGCACCCCCAATGCCACAGAATCCTCACCCACTTTTGCTCACAGAGTGACCTTGGGCCACTTGCTATCTCTCAGCCCAACATGTTTCACAGGATTGTTGTGAATATATATGGAAGGGAAACATATGAAGCTGCCTTCCACTGAGTCAGGCCATTGGTCCCTCCAACTCTGGGCTATCCACACTGACTGGCAGCAGCTCCCCAGGCCCAGGGTTCCAGTCTTTCCCAGCCGCAATGGAGATGCCAGGGTCTGAACCTGGAACCCACTTCATACAGGGCATGTGTTATTTCTCAAAACTACAGCTCCATTCCTGAAGCAATCTGCAGTCCTTGGAGGATGGCGAGGCAAAGAAAGAGAAGAACATTCCAACAGTGGCAAGAAATAGTGTTTTGTAAATGTTTCCTTTCAGTTAGTTTCTGAGCACTACCCATTTCTTTACAAATACTTCACAACAGTGGCAATGTATTTGTCACAACCTAATGTTGGAGTCATTGTCATCAAGCTTTAGTCATCAAGGCTCAAGCATGTCAAACCAGCCCTGCCTCTTAAACATGCAGAGGTGTTGCTTAGTTGCTTGAGCTTGGAAGAGCATCTGAGGTATTATATTACCTATTATTTAATACGTGTGGACCCCGGAAACTGCAGGCAAGTGAGTGGCGCTTTGGGAGAGCTATCTTTCCTTCCCCAGCTCTCCTCTTCTTCATCCTTCTCCTCTGTTTTTCTTGCTCCTCTGTGCAGCCGGGGCTTGCTACTCGCCTGGAGCTTCTTCTCACCATTCTCCTTGTCTCCTCCTTCTCCGTTCCTTCAAGGTTGTTGTTGTTGGTGGTGTTTTTTTTTGCAATGTTCCCCCACTGGCACCACCAATGTCACTGCTGCCTAGCTTCCCACGCCTCAGCCTGCCTGCTGCTCCTGTTGCTCACAGTGCACATGAGGCAGACAGGCAGGTGGTTGCTGACCCACCCCACCCAACCCCCGCCTGGACCAGAAACGACAGGGTGCGCTTGTGCAGCTGGTCAGTTCTTGCCTTTTGAAGGCAGGGAAAGCCCTCTCCCATTGCGTCCTTACCACACCGAGGCCACCGGCCATTGTGTGGCCTGCCCCAGCGGCTGGCTGAAAATCAGGCGGGTGCCGCAGGGTGTGTGTGCCATGCCCTACCCTGCCATGCGCCATGGGAGACTGGCCTCCTGGGGGCCCTTTGAGGCAGCCGGGCTGGGAGATAACTGTCTCCCCTTGCCTAATGAACGGTATGCTCCTGACAGTGATGCTGGTGCAGGGAATCTCCACGCCAAATCCTATCTTTTTTAAAAGAAACAAAAAGAGTCTCCACATGAGATTTTCATGTGCTTCCTAGCTTCTGTGAGTAGTACTTCTGTGGGTACTTTGAGACTCTAAAATCTTCTGAGTGTGTTCTGAGTGCAAATTGGTTACAACACCTAGAGAGAATTGTTATGGACTTGTTATTCCTTCAGTCAAATGAAGGAATAAGTGTAACCCAAGAAAAACCTTTGTTTAACAATTCATTGATACCATAGCTGCTTCAGCAATTCACAAACGGCGTCTTAGCTTGGTCAGAACTAAAACAGAGTATTGTTATCACTGCTAATAGTCAGCTATGTTCTGCTGATCCAGTCATCTTTTAATGGACTGAAACCAAGAATCTATAAAAAGTTAGTCCAAAGAAACTAAGCAAAACAAACCAATTTCAGTCTTGATTATTGCTACTACTTGACAGTTGTCTCTAGGATCCTCAGATAATTCACATCTGAAAGATGACGAAATTAGGTCAGGAACTTCAGTCCCCAACCACATCCTGGGCTTCTTCATTAGTACTTGGACTTGCACCTGGTTCTTCTATAGGCCTAGGTTCAGTATCACTTTCAACCACAACCTGACTAATGTATCACTGAAGCAGCTGTGAGAGCTTAGATAAGGTGACAACTAAACCACATCTTCTTTTAAGTTGAAGTAGATTTATTTAGAATTCATCAAGCAGACAATTGCGCTTCTGGCTATTTCACAATGAGCATCTGTTCTTCAGCAAAGTCTACCATAGCTATTTTAAAAACCCAAATTGGCTGAAGATTCTGCTAAGCAGCAAATAAAGCACAGAATCAGAAACGTGGAAACTTCCCTTTCAGGTGCAGATATAGACTTCCATTTTGATAATATTACATAGCCATAGTGTTGGATCTAGAGAACTACAAGCAGTGAATTGGACTTTCCTGTACTCCCTCTAACCCCCCAAAGTCAATCATGACAGTTTGGGGCACCTCCAATGATAGTGTGGGTGATGGCAAAGAGGCACATTTCACATTATTTTATTTATTTATTTATTTGATATATTTGTATACCGCCCACTACCGAAGTCTCTAGGTGGTTTACAACATAAAACAAACCAAGAATGTAACAGTTAAAATGTATAAAAACCAGATTAAAATATCCATAAAAACACAGCAACTAACTAAAAAGCTTGGACGAAGAGTTGTGTCTTTAGTTCTTTCCTAGAAGCCAACAGGGATGGGACAGTTCTAATCTCAGCAGGAAGTGCATTTCTTTTTCTATGTACACCACTTTGAGACCATTTTTGTTATTACTGTGAGAGGGAGCTATAAATGCCTTTGTGGCATCAACAGCCATGCAACCACCCCCCAGACTTATGTATGCTTGGCAGCAAAGGGGCAAAGACTTTCCAGGCAAAGGCCTGGAAGCAAAGGATCAATGTAAAATGATACGGGCATACAAAAGTGAGCAACAGCCATATTACCATCATATCCACCACTTGGTGAACACTTCACTAATGTGAAGCAATGCTATATTTCTTTGCAGACCGAGAATATTATTTTTTTACCTCCAAATGACAGAATATGCTTTTTAATTTAACTTAGTTAATCAGCAAAGCATAACACACACATATTAATATTATTCTTGCTGGTCTATAGACCGTAATAAATTTTTGACTGACTGACTACAATTATTCTCGCATTGTTCTAATGTTCCCTACGGACTGTTGCTGTATTACTGATGGCATAGCAAAAATATTTAGAGGAAAGCTTTCTATATTCATTTGTTAATTAGACATTCAGTGTATGATCAGTTTAAGAGTGCATAGCTGGAAGCCACTATGGAATATACTTTTCTTTCCTTTTAAAAGTGTTCTTAAGCCAGAATTTTATGACTGATAAAAATGTGATTCTTCCTTAACTGCCCAACAGCAGGTTAATGGCTAAATATTTCAGTTGAACTAATTAACTAAATTTAAGAATGGAAAGAATTCTCAATCAAATGTCAATAAGATAATGAAGACTTGATGGAATCTTGTAAAATAGTAGGAGTCATACTGAAAAGCAAGAACATTGGACCTTCCAAAGATCAGAAAAACAGTCCAGTCCATTAGATTTGCAAGAGTGGGATTTTGGAAATGTTAGAAGACCTAGGAGCACTATTTGGGATCAGAAAATTCTCTGACAACTTGGGTTGATGTTAAGCAGAATGTTTGGAACTCAGCTAGAATTTAGCACTGATTGTTAAATTCCACCATTGAGTCCTGAGGCCGTGGCTCTTAACATTCCCAATCCCTTTGTCGTTGTTGTTGTTCCTTTGATTAGATTATTTGATTAGATTATGTGTTTAATTCCAGACTTCATGGCAAGATTCATGGGGCTTTCAAACGATGTTATAACTGGACTTCGCATCACAGCACCTATTGGGAGACTTGTTTAAACCTAGTGTGAAATGCCCTTTTAACAAAATGGGTAGCATTAGCGAGACCCTCATTATGGTTATTTATTGTGGATTAAACAGCGGTTTTTAAAAGAAGTTCTTTGCTACACACAGTACGTCAAAGAAGGCTTTACACAACGCTGAGTAGAAAAGGCTTACAATTAGCATTGCCACCAAATTTGACATTAAGCGATAGTTTGAGGCAAATTCAGAGGTTTTTACTTGGGAGAAAGATTTGAGAAATTTCAAAGAAGCAAACAACAACAATTAAGACTACCAACATTTCTCAGGGAATAATTCTTCACCCCCACCACCCCACCTGGGACCCTCAGGAAAAAACATGAGTGCAGATTATTAGCCAAGCTGAACTGTGGATGTCTCTCTTTAACATTGGATGCTCGGTTGGGAGTCTAGAGTTGCTGAAGAAACTTTCAACACAATAAGCAGGCATTATAGCCCGATTCAGACATTATGATGTATGAGTGTACAGATGTCTATACACTTGTACAAGTGTTTGTGTGAATGACTATACCTGTGTGTGTGTTTTAAGTGAATCTGGATTTTAAAAGTGAACCTATGTCAAATGCATGACATAGACAGGAAGTATACTGTTTTAGCTGCAGTCAACATAACGTGTAAATGACTGTACTTGTGTACAATGTACACTCATTGTACTAGTGTTGAACATAATGTGTGAATGGGCCTTTTGTCTCCCTTATTATGAGGTCTGAGACTCAATTAGCAACCAAATTTTGCCTAGAGTGTGAGAGAAATGTGGAATTACTTGCTCTTGAGAAACTTCCAAGGGATTTGTATGCAAGCAAGCAAACAAAAATGGTTCAGTAAGATTAAGGCAATTTCTGAAGAGGTTCCACACAGACCTGCAGTGCTTACAGTCATTCCAAGAGGTGCTTCAACTCTGGACAGGTTCCCCAGAGAGGGAATTGTATTGCTGAGGGTACAATTATTATTATTATTATTATTATTATTATTACATTTATATCCCGCTCTTCCTCCAAGGAGCCAGAGCGGTGTACTACATACTTAAGTTTCTCTTTCACAACAACCCTGTGAAGTAGGCTAGGCTGAGAGAGAAGTGACTGGCTGAGAGTCACCCAGCTAGTATTATGGCTGAATGGGGATTTGAACTTGGGTCTCCCCGGTCCTAGTCCAGCACTCTAACCACTATACCACGCTGGCTACAGCACGCTGGCAATTATATAGCTTATGGCAAGAGGGCACAGGGCACAGGCAGAGCTTGATTTTATTTTAGTTTTTTAAAATGTTTGTATCATACTCTTCATGCACTTGAAATGGCTTTCAGTAAAATATAACATCACAAAATTGACAGCAATATCCAAACAACTCTACGAACTAGAAAAAACATACTTGTAAAAGTCCTACAGAAGCCTATCTCTAATTTTTTTTTTAAAAAAAACCCTAAATAAAATATAAATATCTCTGCAGCCCAAATGTCTTTCCTTCCAAATGAGCATGGTCATCCTTCTGAAAGACCAACTCTGGAAGGTTATTCTACATGACATCCAAAATGTGCTGCATGATTTGGCTGCCTCACTCTGCCTAGTGGTAGGATGAGAGGTACACAGTGTTTAAGAGGCTGATCTTAAAGGTGGTTCATAAGATTGTGCCCCTTCTTAAGTAAATTGGTGTTAGGATAGATTTCCTTGCCAGTATAATCCAATGTAAATGTTCCAACTTTTTGTCTGAACGTTACATGAACCCAAGGTTTTGGATGTTCTCTTGGCCATTTAGATGCAGGAGGCTGTACAGTGTTGCCCGTCTCTTCTGTTCCTTTCCTGATCCACAGAAAGGCCTTTTGATTTTCCAATAGATTTTCTTATACTTTTTAAGCAGAAGCTTTGACTGCCATGCAGTTTCCACATCTCCGGTAGCAGATTTGTGTTTGACTTTATTCAGCAAGACTGCTTTAGAGCTGGCATGCACTATCTCTACCGTACATGATAATGCCACATTCAGAATGACAGCAGTCCAAGCCTTGGGGCAGGAAATGCTTCTTGAGATATGTTCAGTTGCCGTTTAACTGTGTTTTGCCTGAGGTGCTAGGAAAGAAGTCGCTGATGCTTTCAAACATGTTTAAGCATTTTAATAGTATCTTGGCTTGTCAGAATAATGCCACAGTGCTAACTGGGTGCTACACACTACATTGCTGCTATTAGGAAACATGGATTTCCAAGAGAGTTGGACTCTGCTCATCATATCCTGTCTTGACTGTCCTAATTTTCCCACTGCTTGTGCTGTGGTATGTACTAGATAGATTTTGAGGGCTCCGTTGTGCTTTTAAACTCAGCGTGTCATCCAGACTTCTGCCTATTGTGCAAGAAAGACTAAAGACAGAAGTTCTTTCTAGATGACTCAGGCCCAGTTCAGACATATTCCCAGACAGTGACAGTCTTCATATAGAGGGGCTGAGGTGTGTCCTTCCCTACACATGAGATGTGGTACAGGTACTTCACTTGGAAACCTACACATACCACTGCTTAATTTGCATATTCCTCTCCCTTTATTTTATGTATTTAGGAGCCCAGAGCAGGAAGTGTGGTTATATTTATCCTCACAAGAACCCTGTGAAGTAGGTTAGGCTGAGAAAGAAGTGACTGGCCCAATCACCCAATGATTTTAATGGCTGAAATCCCACTCCGCTGGATTCCTAGTCCAGCACACTAACCACTATATATGGGCTTCCATTCAGAGCTCTGTGGGTGTTCTAGAAAGGAAAAACACACATGCATTCTATCATAAACAGCCTGCCACCATGTTGATAGGTGTTTGAATTATCTACTTTCTCCTGGATAATCTGAATGCGATATTTTGAAAAGATTTTGAGCTTGCACTGGAATACTGCAAGACTCTGTTCACAAGACATGCAAGAGTTCAAACCATACATAATTTGCTCTAGATTTCGACCTTGCACCCTTTTAACTTTACAGGTTATGCAGCATGCAGGAATATCTTATGGAATGCTTATCAAAGAAAGATGGAGCAAAAAACTGCCACAAGATAGTGAAACTATCAAAGTAGACAAAAATTGATATAATTTTGATGTGAGAGAATCAGAAAATATGGGACAGAATGGTGCACCTAAGATAAACTGAAAAGTGTCTGAAAAGGGGTCCTATCCACCCCTAGCAAAGTACCTCCAGTTACTGTTGCTGGTCTCTATCATCTTTCTTTGTAGATTGTGAGCCCTTCGGGGACAGGGATCCATCTTATTTATTTATTTGTTATTTCTCTATGTAAACCACTTTGGAAATTTTGTAGTAGTTGTTGCAGAGTGTGAGGAGTTGATGAGCAGATACTTAAGGAAGGCTAGTGAAACAATGTGTTGGGGCAACAGTAAATGTGCCTCAGAATGGCATGCATGCAATTTGGCAGGCTCAAATGCTGAGAGGGAAAAAACAAATAAAAGGCATTGTGGTGGAGATATTAATTTGGGGGGATCTTCACTTCTGTTGAGTTGCAAATGTCCGTCAGAGGAGGTTCATGTAGTATTGTAAACTTGTCTTTTTCTTGAAGCCTTTTTCTTTGTTTGGCAGAATGTGTGTCTGGACTGCTCTGGATGCACATAGGTATACAGAAAGAGGGCTTCTGGGATGGAACGGTGTGGGCAGGGCTACAAGAAAATGTGTTTTTCTAGAGCTGAGCCCCCCCCCTCCCAATTTGAACTTTATTATTATTTTTCTGCAGATTGACTCCATTTACTTTCTTCTTTGCCTGACTTTGGTTAAACTTTGATAATTTCTGAAAGTAATTTTTGGAATTGGCAAGAGCTCAGTTTGCCTTAGTTGTCAATTTACTCCACCACCACCCACCCACCACCACCCCCATTTCAGACTGAATGTGCAGGAGTGCATATATACATACTGATTTAACACAGTACAAAAAGGAATTTATATGATTGCATCAAGATTCCTTTGGGGGGTGATTTATTAAATCAATAGACTTGCATACTCCTGCATGTTGGTAACTGGTAAGGTTAAAAAATAAGAAGTGCAAACCAGGGGTGCTGGTCTATGGGAATAAAGCTGGTCTTGTGGTAGCAAGCATGACTTGTCCCCTTAAGCTAAGCAGGATCTGCCCTGGCTACATATGAAAGGGAGACTAGAAGTGTGAGCACTGTAAGATATTCTTCCCCTTAGGGGATGGAGCCACTCTGGGAAGAGCATCTAGACTCCAAGTTCCATCCCTGGCATCTCCAAGATAGGGCTGAGAGAGATTCCTGCTTGCAACCTTGGAGAAGCCGCTGCCAGTCTGCGTAGACAATACTGAACGAGATGGACCTATGGTCTGACTCAGTATATGGCAGCTTCCTATGTCCCTATGTCCCATCATTGCTGTTGCAGCTAGGACCCTGGCAGCATCAGCTCTCAGCTGCAGTGACCACTGGGGGTGCAGTTAGGGTCATGGATAAAAGTGCTGGACTCCTCCCCTCTTCCAGTATTGTTCTTCCAGTATTAGTCTCCATTTTGTCTCTCCAGAGATGGCTGTTTGTTTTGGCCTCTCTCTTCAGCCATGAGCTACAGCTGAAATTAAGCTGCAGGCTCTTTCACATTTGTTTGTAACTTTTTCTTTCCATAAATCCATGTAGTTCTTCAATACTAAAGAACTGTCTCAAGACAGTTGTTTTCTCACCAACTGGTTTTGCTCTGCAATTTAGGGACTGAACTGCCATTCTTCCCCCATAATTCTGTGTGTCACCCCCACCCCAAAGAACCCAGGCCACCACAGCCAGGGGCCATGCCTGGCAACTAAGCCATGCCCCCTGTGTCTGACATCAGATGCACAATGGGTGTGTGGTTGCATTTGCAAACGCCTCAGCCAGCACTGGGTTCTCAGCCTGGCCAGCAATGGGTCTCCCTGCCTTTAGAAGCAGGGAAAGGCGCTCCCGGCCACCCTGCAAATGCAGCACTGGATGTTATTTACTCACAAACAGGGCACACAGCCCCATTTGCAAATGCGACCTTGCCCTCTGTGTGTCTGACGGCAAACGCAGGAGGTGTGGCTTGGGTGATAGGGGCTGGCAAGGGGAGAATGGATAGGGGCCACAGGTGTTTTCCTTATGCCACTAGTGCAAACTGAAAGGTATAGCAGATTGTGTGTGCTCATTGGGTTGAACAGAGTCAGGAAATCAGAAACTGAATAATGACAGATGGTTAATGGTGCCACTGCATAAACCAGACTAGGTAATTCAGAACTCTCAAAACCTGGAAGAAATGTTGTATGGGGAGAATTGTGTGAGCATTGCTATTTTTCTCTCTATTAAAATTTCTAATGCATACAGTGCTGAGGGCATAATCAAGATCTATGAGCAGTAATACTATTTTTTCAATAATATATGAATATGCAGTGAAGGTGAGGGAATTGTGGTGTCAGGTGGCTGATGTTGATGCAATATAGCTGTTAGGTCTGTAATTTTGTTTTATTCTTTGGGAGGGGGAGTTTTAAAAATAAGCAGTGACTCAGTTCTAGCTTAATGTGAACTTTACAATCTCCTCAGTGTGTTCGGTGCCTTGCTTTAGTGATAACAAGCAATCATTCTAGCCCTAAAGCTAAAGCCATCCAAAAATCGCATAAACATGTGCTGCATATAAACAACCATGTTCATTTGCATGCTGCTATGCAAAGCAATCACGAGAAACAGAGGAGAAATGGTATTAGCAGGCTCACACAATTGCAATAGAGCAGAGTGGTGATGGTGGGGGAGGCAGATGTAGTTGAATTCCCATCTGCCTCATTGGCAAGAAATACAGCCTAAAGGCCTCTGTATAGGCTCCCTTGTATTATCTGTGAGACAAACATTGCCCTTCTATTTCAAAATTATTTTATTCCTCTTAATTTAAAAAACATCAGTGACAAGTAGAGTCCTCAATAATGGTGTGTTTTTTCTACATGAATGCATGAAGCTGTCTTTGACTGAGTGAAACCATAGTTCCATCTAGTTCCATCTATTGCTTGCTCTACCCAGCAGAGGTTCTCTCTAGTCTCAGTCAGAGGTCTTTCCTAGCTCCTCCTACTGCAAATCCTTTTGATTGAAAGTACCAGAAGTGTTCAAATCATTCAGGGAAAGGCAAGGGGCTTTGCATGAAGTCCATTAACACCACCTCCTATTTTCCCCACCCCTAATTTTAGCCAAATAATAGCCACTCCCTTCTAAAAACATTAACTAGGGCCCCCCAAAAGGTGAGAGATATGACCCCCTTCAACACTCCCCCCCCCCACACACAACAATTTGAGCACTGACAGAGATTGAACCTTGCTGTACATGCAAAACATGTGCTCTCTCAATAAGTTGCAACCCTTTCCCTGTACCTAATAATACTTAAATAATGCATTGGGAGCTCAAACCTAAGGAAAATTTTTCAGATTTCATAACCTGGTTTGAACATTTACATTCTTACTCATGGCAAACCATTCAAAATCCAAGTGGTAACAACCATTTTACTGCATAGTTGAAATCAGTACTCTGATATGAAGACACATCTCTCTGAAGGTTTATATAACATGTTATTTCAACACCTATCATCTAGTAACAAACCTTCCTGGTTTGGACAATGTGTTTGAAGGAGCGGTGGCTGCTCATCTATGGGCATTTCTTGTTGAAACTGATTTTCTGGACCCATTTCAATCTGGCACAGGAAGGACCTTCATTGTCCTGGTGGATGACTGATGCCTATGCTAGGACTGTGTCCCTAGGCTGTTGGTTCTCCAGGATCTTTCAGCCACTTTCATTACCATCAGCCATAGTGTCCTTCTGGAGTAGAGGTTGCAGTGGTTCCATCGGCTGGTAAGCCGATTCAAAAAAGTGGTGCTGGGGAACTATGTTTCTGTCCCATAGCGATTATGTTACAGGATTCCTCAAGGCTGCATCTTTTCCTCCATACTGTTTAACATCTGCATTGAAATGATGGAAGAGGTCACTAGGGACACCCAGCTCTACTCTCTTACATTTGACCCAGGTGTGGCTGTGGATATCTTGAACAGGTACTTGGAATTGGCAATGGGATGCACTATAGTTTAGTTTAGACAAGACAGATGTGCTGTTGATGAATGGTCTGTCCATTCAGGTAGTGATAATCAATCTGTTCTGCATGGGGTCACATTCCTCCTTACGGAGCATGTTCACAATCTGGGGTGGGGTGGGGGCTGCCCAATCCAGCTGTTAACTTGATGTTAAAGTGACACCAGTAGCGACTCCCCCACCCCACTCCCCGCCAGTTTCAGCCTTCCCGGAGAAAGGTGATCTGGCCATGGCCAGAGTTAGCCACAATCACAAAACATTATTGTAATGTATTGTATGTGGAGCTACTCTTGAAAACTGTTTGAAAAATACAGCTGATTCAAAATGTGGAAACTAGGGTGGGCCACAGCAACCATATCATGTCAGTGTCAAAGAAGGTGCTCTGGTCTCCAGTGTGTTCCTGGAGCCAGTTCAAGGAGTTTGGGTTTGAACTTTAGAGCCTTAAGTGGCTTGAGTTCAGGGCAATGCTTTTTAACCATGGTATAAGTATGTACCGCTGGTTTCTATGTACCGCTGGTGCTACTTCACAGTATGGCAAGTGATACTTGGCCAGGGTGACCACAAGATACTGCTTCATCTACCACAAGCCTGCTGGAAGTAGAGATGGCTGAGGAAGCAGTGCATCTGTGGCAAGGTGTTGCTGTATGCTGGCCTTGCCCTGCACAGAAGTCATAAGTTGGAGAAGTACTTAAAAAAAAAAAAAAAGACCAAAAATCCCTGATCCAGGGTATCTGAAAAATTGCTTGCTCCCATATGAACCTGCCCACTAGCTACAGTCATCTTCTCAAGGCTTCTTTGGGTAACCCCCATCTTCAGAGGTGAGGCAGGCAACAGCCAAACTATGGAACCCCCTCAAAAAATGTGTGTGTCTAGTGCTTCATTGCGGCCTTTCAGGCATCAGCCAAAGTCTGTTCAATTAAGCATATTACGGAACAGATTAGTCTGGGTGTTTTTGTTGCCTCTGAGATTGTTTGGTTGGATGCAGTTTGTATTGGGTTGTGTTTATCTGCTGTGGCATTTTGATTGATGTTTCATGGATTTTCATGGTTTTATATGTTTTAAAACATTGTTAGCCACTTTAAGACTTAACACACACACTATGTGTGTGTATGTTAAGGAGGGATATATAAATCCCAGTAATGACAAATATTAGTCACACCCTGAAAGAGCAGCTGCCTTATGGCAGCAAAGTGTGTGTTGCCAGTGTTACTTCATAAATGTTGAACATGGTGATCTATTTGGTGCACACTTTGCTAGTGACTAAATTATAATGTAGAATTGGTGTAGGTCCGATAGTAACTATAGGAGATACTGAGAAAGAGGATATGAAATTCAGAGGGAGAGAAGGTTAGTCCAGGATGATTTAAAAGATTTTGTTATTTATTTTATTTTATTTATTTGATTTCTATACCGCCCTTCCAAAAATGGCTCAGGGTTACACAGAGAAATGACACAGAGAAATAATAAATAAATAAGATGGATCCCTGTCCTCAAAGGGCTCACAATCTAAACAGAAAAATAAGATAGACACCAGTAACAGTCACTGGAGGTACTGAGCTGGATAGGGCCATTTAGCTATATAATATATAATGGCTCCTTTGCTTAATCTCTTCTGTTCTTGTGGGATGTAGTAAATTTTTCAGCAGCATCAGTGAATTGGGTAGTCCTTTTATGTAGCAACTCAAGGAATAGGCTGGGTCTGAAAAGGGATTTATGGTGTACTGGAAATAGTACCCAGTCCCTCAGAGAGAGAGAAGGTATTTAAACTTACTCTAATTTAGACTTATGCTTTATGTTTAATATATTTGAACTGTCTTGTATTTTATGCATGTCATTGGAAAAAAATTGCCCCTGTTCCTCTGTGGCAGAATGTCTAAGACTTTCTAGTACTGCTGTTAATTAGTAGCTTACTAAGGCCTATAATGAGCCAGTCACTATGGAAATGAAGAATAGTAGATTACCTCTGCCCAAACCTTGTTCTAGAGTAAAAGGCCAAGAGTTTCACATCTGTGTACCAAAAAATGTTTCTGAAATTTTTCAGACTGAAGCAGTGCCTAGTTACTGCTGCAGATCAAATGGGTCTGGGAAGCCTACCTGTCAGACAAGCCTTTGAGAATTTAAAGGGAAAATCCTCATGCATATGACAATATATGTGTAATGTGAGAAACTACAAGTTGTCCAGATCAGTTTCTGAACTGTCCTGACTGTATTAGAGCTTCTCAAGTCAATCCAGGTGTGTGTTTAGGGTTAAAATAAAGCATACTTAGAGTGAATACCAGAATTTGTCACAATCAAGAATTTCTCTCCAAGGTACCTGTTTTGCTAATTAGTGCTGATGTAAACTTTGTTTTTGTTAATCACCAGTATTTAAAGGCATTTATCTGAGATTTAAGGTGAACAACAGAGACTGGAATATTAGGCTTTCATGATGATTTACTGACTGCTGACAGGCATAGCGACACATCTTATCCAATTAAGCTTGTCAGCTAGCAGTGTGGTCTCCAATGAAGTGTCTAAGTTTGGAAATGATTTCTTTATTAGAACAAAAAGAAACCTACATCTTATGCATAAGAATGAGACTCAATGTGGCTCCTGAGGCTTCTGAGGAGCAACGTTTATTTCAGTTAGAATTCAGTTTAAACTTGAAATATACACTATTACCAGAATCGGTACAGGGAAATGCATCCTGTCCTTGACCTCAATCTCCTTTTTCTTTAAATCAGAGGCCTCTTATTAATTTTATTGTGGCTAGATTGCACAGTAGTTAGTCACAAGTTTCACCGTACAACTGTGATGATTTTCATTCCTTCCAAGTGGTAATCAGAAGGGGTAGATTTAATTACTTAGTAGATGAAACTGGTTTGGATGGGTAAATTGCATGAAAACTAATCCTAAGCATCATTAAGAATTCAAAATTGAATTAGGGATGAACAATGAAAAGTGTATTCAGTTAATTTACGGCTAAACATATCTGTGGAACCTAAGCAAAATGCCACTGTATTGGTTACCAAAAAAGTATTCAAAGCTTTAACACTTAAATATAAGCTTGCTTTCAGATAGCTTTTCCCTGCTCTGCAAAAGTACACTTTCAAAAGTAAGTGTACATCCTTTCAAATGGTCCAGTGTGAATGGGCCTGTTAATGGAACTCAGAGCCAACATACAAATGTCACAAAATGAGGTAATAGACTTCTAGACTGTACCACTTCAAACTGCAGGTGGGGAGGAGAAATTGATTAGGGTTCCATCACATAATACTTCCTCATATAGTTAGCTAGCACATGAGAGGAAGGTTTAGCATAGGCTTCTGCTATTTGTGGGGATATTATTATTATTATTATTACATTTATATCCCGCTCTTCCTCCAAGGAGCCCAGAGCGGTGTACTACATACTTGAGTTTCTCTTTCACAACAACCCTGTGAAGTAGGCTAGGCTGAGAGAGAAGTGACTGGCCCAGAGTTTGACTTCCCACCTGGTAGTGTGGTCCAGAAGACCATCATAATATATTTTGTAGAATGTGTAGAACTGATCTAACAGGAAAGAAATACGATAATGAATGACCAAAATTTACTGTACTGGATATTTTCTGGTCAGTGACAGAAAATAAACTGCTGCTGCTGCTGCTGCTACTACTACTATACTGGATAAGGAGTAATGTTGGCAGGGTAGTTGATGACAATTAGCAAGGGCTAGGCCTACCTCAGTTTGAATCCTAGGCCCCGATCCACAAGGACCCATCACACTGACCAGTGCATCTTTTAGTGATTATAACAGTAAGTCAGATTCAGGGTCTGCCACGGATTCCTACTTGATAGTTCACTGCAAGGTGATACAGTCCTCAGCCAAGAAACAACTGTTCCAAGTGGCTGCTAGGCAACCAGAAGAGGTTCCCTCAGTCTTTGAACCCAAATTGTTAACTCTCATACACTGTAGTAGTTGGGAGGGGTGGAGAGAGGGCACTTTCTCTGTGAAAATGCCATTAACTAGTATTAGTTGCTTCTCTCAGATCATCTTCTCTCCAAATCTGTGAAGGAGAAAGACGTCTGTCCAGCATCTGTGGCACTGGCTGTCAGTTTTACCTTTCTTTGCTTTGTTTGGAATTCCACAGTTCTTGTATGTGTTAGATCCACCAGTTTGAACAGGTTTAAATCTTTTGCTGGTTCAGGTCCTAAATATAGATGAAGTAGAACCTGCAAGACAACTGTGATATTTTGAGGTGATGAATTATAACTGAGAATAGAACTTCAGCCCCAAATGAAATCTTTTGAAGTTACTATCTCTTGCAGTTTTGCTTGTATGCCTTTTGGGGGTGGGGGAGGGAGTTTAGTTATTGATACAGCTTCAAAAATGGGAAATCAACCTGAAATCTGTCTAAAAAGATGATCTCTTAGGGTAACCAATCATAGGTAGCCTTGAATCACAGAACTTCTGAGAGCAGGGTTTGAGCCACTGCAACTTGTTAGAAAACTATAGGCCCCTTTGGGTTTCAGTAATTTTATGGTGCTGTCCCTTTGTTTCATTCGTTCATCAAATCCTTGCCCTTTAGCTCATAGACTCTGTTTCTCATTCTGTCTGTGCCTGGTTTTGTTTTTGGTTTTTTGAGATGCAGACGCTCACACATTCCTTCAGCATGCATGGCTGTGTGTGGGTGGGGGGCGTATAGCTGGTTTTTTTACTTCTGCTGGTAGTTCCTCACACAAAATGCAGTGCCATTCCGAAGGCTACCCTGAATTTTTTGCCAGCTTTTCAGAGGACAGAGTAGGTTGCAGAAGGGATGGGGTGGCTGAAAAGTCACCATGCACAACCCTCTGAATCTCAGCCTTGAAATGTTAGCTTAAGTTAATTGAACTGCAGTGGTTGGGAGTACTCCCAGGAGACACTTAAAGGATTTCTCCTGGTGGTTGTAACATCAGTAATAAGTAACCACAATAAACTTGGTTTTCTAAATGGTCATTATTTGAAAATGAATTATAGACTCCATCACAGAGCTTATTAAGAGGAGAAGTGATGGCAGGGATGTGTTTTGCCTTGTTCTAAAAATGTTAAGAGGATTTGCCTGCTTAAAAATCAAAGAGCATCATGAGTGCCTGGGTAATAAATTATTATCCCTGCTTCTTACCTTTAGGGAGTTTGAGAGTAATTCCAGGTTTACCATGATGAACAGCGGTGCTTTCCTGTTATGTTTTCTGCATACTGTGTACCACTCCCTAGCCACAGTGGTTTAAGACTAGATGGGCTGACAAATGTCAATATATCTGTTATCCATCACTGAGGAAGCTGTCAGAATCTGAGCAAAAATCTGAATTCAAAAGCCCCTGGAAGCCAAACTCCCAATAAAGTAGCAGTAGTAATTAACAAATTAATAATAATTAATAAAATAATGACAATAAATTAATAATAATTAATAAAATAAATAAATAATAAATAATAGAAGATTGTGAAGAACAAGCAGCAACAAATACTTAAAGAACTATCAAGTCACCAGTACAGGTAAATAAGCCAGGCTGAATAAGCTCAGGGGCTGAGCTAATGTGCCTGTCTCTTCTCTTGCATTAGACAGGAAAATGCTAATTATTTATAACAGAAGCAGAAAAAGGCCCCTGACATTTAATAAAATTCATATTTTTAATTATTTATATATTCAGTTTATATACAGCCCTTCCTAAAGTGGCTCAGGGCGGTTTACATTAAAATAAAAAACACATAATAAAACAATTAAAATAAAAAAAACACATTTAAACCAGATCAAAATTAAAATTAAAACTAGATATCATTAAAAGCCTGGGTAAAAAGATGGGTTTGTAAGACTCTCCTGAAGGCCTCCAAGGCCTCCTCCTCTTATATCCACAGGGAGTGTGTTCCACAACCCAAGGGCGACAACTGAGAAGGTCCGATCCCAGGTCGCCACCAGATGTACTAGTGGCACCAGAAGACAGACTCTCCTGATTATCTTAATGAGCAGTGCAAATCTTGTAGACAAAAGCAGACTCTCAGGTAACCTGGACCTAAGCCATTCAGGATTTGTAAGTTAATAGCCAGCACTTTGCATCCGGATGCCATGGTCGATGTTATCAAAAGCTGCTGAGAGATCCAAAACAACCATCTGAGTCACACTCCCTCTGCTCTGTCAATTCCCTGGCGAAAATCATCTATCATGCCAGCCAAAGCCATCTCAACTCCATAGCCTGCCCTAAAGCCAGTTTGAAATGGGTCTAGATAATCAGTTTCCTCTAAGACCCCTTGGGGCTGGTCAGCCACCACCCTCTCAATCATTTTAGCCCACCATGGGAGGAGTCATGAACTGAAACTGATGCAATCTAATATTACAAGAGGGATTGCAGGTAACCTCCCTAACTGGCCCTTCAGAAATATGGGAATCCAGATCAGCCTGAATGCAAGAGCTTTTATCTGCAAAAATGCATTAAATGCATCAGAGTGGGACATTGTTTCCAGAAAGTGATTTGAAACAGAAGGGGCTTGAGTTAAACCCACAACTATCTAGAACAGTTTTGCAATGAGAACTTGCAGATACAATACATACAGAATAGAATGGCTTCCTTGCTACAGGTATTGCCACAGCATAGGCTTTCAAATGAGCTCTATGCTGTGCCTCATCAAATTCAAGAAGAGTCCTCCTCCATTTGCGCTGCAGTCATCTACCTTGCCACTTTGGTTCCCATAGCTCTTCTCTATACCATGGAGCCAATTTTGAAGTGGGTCGGAGAGGATGCTTAGAAACTATTATGTCTGTTGCCCTGCTAAGTTGTCTGTTCCAGGTATCCACCAAGGCGTTGACAGAACCAACTCCCTGTAATGACATGCTGGCCTGCCAACACCAAATTTTCTATTCCCCACCACTACTGGGATAGCTTCCCCAATCTCCAAGCTTCCCCAAGTTGGTTTTAGGAAGGCTGCTGTATTGTATTTGGATTATGTTTACTATGTTTTTAAAATGCTATGTGCGTTAATTGTATTTCATTACTTGAATTTTGTATGCTGCTTTTGAATTTTTTAAGAAAAGCAGTTAATAAAATTATAATAGCTGGTTTAGGGATCTATGTACCAGTGTTTCCTCTAACAGGGATTCCCAGCTGTTATTCACTACAACTCCTAGCATCCCTAGCTGTAATGGCCTTTGGCTGTGGGTTATGGGAGTTGTAGTCAACAACATCTGGGAGTTAGTCATAACTAACAAGTCCCATTATTTTCAAGTAACATAAAAATTTGAACTTTCTTTGGATATGACCCATAGTGATTGTAGGGGAGGAATGATGCATTAAAATTAGTAATAACTTCTAAATCAGGTATAATGGGGCTGTCACCCAGTTGGAGAACCTTTGCATAACTGATCAAATCTAGGTATATTTGCATAGGAACAAAATATCCGTTTTTATCACACACACACACACACACATACACACGGTTGCTTTATTAGATATTCAGTGTCTGTGTCACAGTAGTTCCACCATTCTAGAAGAGGCAAGACAAAAGGAGACAATTAGGATGATACCACCCAACTGACCTGTCTACCAAATGATTAAAAGTGAGGGTGTGCACATCTCCTCACTCACCTGACTCACTGTTCTGCCTCCATGCTAACATAGGGGTGGAGTGTCTGAATAGCCTCTATGTGGCTGCAACTGGAACTGCACTTTTGGGAGTGGTTCAGACATAATACTTCCCCATGAGTATGTGAGGCAGAACACCATCCCAGGTGGAAGAGACATGCACACCATTATTTCTAATAACACAGTAGGTGAACTGTAACATCTGAACCAGCCCAAACAGCATACCAAAGATGACACTTGATACCTGCAATATTTTAGTAAGCATTTTTATTTTTTAAAAAATCAACATTTTTTAAAAAGTATTGTCCAATTAACTGTGGGTACCTTGCTAATATAAAAAATATTTAATTGATTTAATCTAACTGACTAATAACTAAACATTGCAGCCCTAGGTATATTGTAAATATTCTCAGAACATCATTATTGACATGAGTTTGGGTAACAAGGATCAGAGTTTAGCTCACAAAATTGCATGACATTCACAAAACACTGTTTCAAATCAGCAAACACTTTCTACAATCCGACACTTACATGAACACATAGAGTGCTTCTTTTTGCAAATGCAAATCATTGTCATTGCTTAAAGCTGTTGCTTGTATGCTCCTAACCATTTCTTATTAATGTGTATTTTGATGCATCATATGTAGTGTGCAATCTTGTAAAGACATGTGATAAATAAATAAATGTGCATGTTTTATTCCATAGGAAATTTACTGAATATTTCCATCTACTTAGGCCAGGTCTGCTTTGTCCTTGGTCCTGAACAGTTAGCCCCATAATTGTTTGGTCTTGCAATGTCGTTCTCAGTTGAATTAATATTCTGCCTCAGTTTTTCCTGGGTGGTGGCTATGTCCCTAACTTAAGCTAAGGTGTAAACCCATTGGTTATGGGAAAGCTACAGATGTGAATGAAGCCTACATCAAGAGTGGATGTTTGAAAAAATGTTCACAATGAGACCATTCTTTGCAGGACAAAAACTAATGATATTACACATACAATATCAAAGAGTCAAAGGATGGCTTTGCATTTTCACAAGTCAATGTAGTTAGTAATTTGGCCGTATCTGCCTCTGTAGCTTATTTTGAAGTCCATCCCAATCTATTACTAAAAGTCAGGTAAGTGTAGTAAATGCAAGAGGTGCAAGAACCCATCTGTCCTGGTACCACTGGCACTTAAATGTTTGGTCCTGGTACCTGGGTTGCTTAAAGAGGGCAGAAAGAAGATTTTTCCTCCTTCCACGTGCTGCTGCATATAGGACTTAGCTAATTCCTCCGCTTACTTAGTTCCTAACTACAACTAGCAGCCACTCATGTGGAGAAAGAGCTTGAGCCCTCTCAAGTGTAAGCCTTGGCTGGAAGAATGGAGAGAGGGGTGAAGAGGCTGGTTTATTCCTCCTAACCAAGTTTGCGCCTAGATAATCTGGACAGTTGGCTTCTAAATTTTGTAAAATATTTTTGTACCTCTGGCTAAGAAACACTGGTTAAAAGTCTACAGAACATTTATTTTTTTAAAAAATGAAGGAAAAAACAACCACCCCACAACAAACCATATTTCAATTTTGTACTTGGGTGGCATCAAGGTAGAATGATTTATGTCTACACTTTAAATGTAAACCACATTTAAACTTGCTTACAGATCCTTAGCCAGAATTCTTGTGATTTAATTATGCTACATATTAATAATGCTTGATTTTTAAAAATTTTTTAAATAGCCTAGTACTTGCCAGTTATTCCAGCATGCAGCTGTTCTACTTCCTCTTTCTTATATCTCCACCAATAAATGCAGATTACTTACATTTTTCAAATGGAGATGGATACCTCCGAGGAAGCAAACCCCACCCCACCCCCCACCCCAGTAGTTATCACCTTGTTTGTTTGCCAATACAGGCACATAGTCAAAGGATCCTCTTAACAGTAGTTCTCTTGAGTAGTTCTCTCCATCACAAAACTACAATTCTCTGAGTTCTTTGGGAAATCTATGACAATTCAGCTTCTTCCAAAATGGTTTACATTTGCGGTGGAAATGTGTTCTAAGATTCTTGCTTGTAATCCTCAGTCAAATTATTATTATTAATAATTTACACAGTCAGACAGGTGTTATTAACTGGTTTGTTTTATCCAGACAGCGAGTCCTTCCCAAGGACCTGGGATGGCTGAATATTATAATAATAATAATTATTATTAATTTGGTTTCTATATCACACTTCCAAAAATGGCTCAGGGTGGTTTACACAGAGAAATAATAAATAAATAAGATGGTTCCCTGTCTCCAAAGGGCTCACAATCTAAAAGAAACATAAGATAGACACCAGCAACAGTCACTGGAGGTACTGTGCTGGGGGTGGATAGGGCAAGTTACTCTCCCCCTGCTAAATAAAGAGAATCACCTTGTTAAAAGGTGCTTCTTTGCCAAGTTAGCAGGGGTTGGCTACCATTCATTAGCCACCATAGCGACTTCAGTTTATGAATAGTTTCAGATTTAGAACCTCATATGTTTATTGGCTGAATAATATTTATTGCAATTAAAAAGAAAATTACAAGAAAAACCTCCTGTTTCTATAAAAGCATTTACTGTATATCAGCATACCTTTATCCATTACTGGTAAGCTTCACATCCTAATTTACTGCATACAGTGTATGTACTCTGGTTGTGCCCCAATAAATGTATGGGGTCTCAAAACACATCCAGAGAATGCCCATTCTTTTCAAATTCAATTCATAGATAGCTGCAGACTGTTCTCTAAGCTTTCCCAGATATTGAAGAGACAGAGAGGTCTGTTATCCAAGTTCTTTGTGCTCATCAAACTTCTGTGTGCACTAGGGCCACTGGATTTCTAGTTTCCAACATAATTTTACCAAGAGCAGATTTGGAAGGGGCGGGGGGGAATTGCCAATACATCTATGAAGTTCTGAATGAAGCCTACATTTTGATAAGACAAGCAGATTGCTTGAGGGGAGTTCTTGCACATTGCTGAATTGTCAACAGATTTCCCCCAAAGAGAAATTTGAAGCAAATTTAAAGCTGCTTCTTTAGGTCAAGTATCCAAGGAAAGCTGAGGCAAAGTAAAAAGTTTTGATAACACTAGTGGAATTTCCCAGTGGAATTTCTCTACATGGGTTTTTTTTTTTTTTTAAAGGTTGTCAATGCAAAACCAAGCTTTCAATTTTCTTGTTTAAATTTTGATGGCTACAATAAAGAACTAAAATCTAAATTTCATTCTCATCCTTTGTTTGCAGATTCAAGACCTTTGCCAGATGTAGCCCTGACTGGAAAGTGCACTCGGGAATGTGATGAGTATGGCCATTCGGACTCCTGCTGGATGCCTGTCCGCACTTCACCTGAAAGGAAGCAAAAGAATCAGCCAAAACTTTCCACTTTTATGCCTGTTGATGAACGGGGCAGTCAAGAGAAGCTGGCCAATGGTGAAGCCTCCCTCATGGGTGACCGCAACAGAAACCTCCTTAACAAAAAGTTGACCTCATCCTATGAGACCTTCAGTGCAGCTAGTTTCAGCAAAAGTGAGGAAGCCAATCCAGAGGATATTCCCCTCACACAGACAGGGGAATACAAGCCATCTCCTGTCAATACTTTAACTAGAAGAGAAGTTTACCTTTAGGCTACAAAGAAGCAACGATACAGTTCTTTCACATATTAGAAGGGGATAAAAGGCAGAAACCTATACATTGGAACAATTTTAACTGAAAAATAAAGGAAAGTCTATTGAAAAAGAGGGGGCTACCAAAGAGACGAAAGCTTGGCCTGCCACTTCTGCCTCCATGCCAGGCATTTATGTATCCTGTCTGCCTGACTATACTGTACAATGTAGAAACCATTGTTGTTCCTGCATGTCTAATTTCCCACTCACTGATCTTTATTTTCCTAAATTGATGGTTGTAAATTCCTTTCAAGGTAATAAGTCTGAAATTGAAAAGAACCACAGAAACTGTTGCTACTCCCACCCCACCCCCACTGCTGAAGCATTGTTTAAGCCGCTCTAGTTCTGGTTTGATGGTCACCTGGCTTATTGGGAATAACAGACCGGGGGAGAAATTCTTATGTTTGTAAGTGTGTGTGTGTGTACACACACACACACACACACACACCCATCCCCCAGATAACTTCTGACTATTGCTGGTTCCCATCAGATATAAGCCTTCAGAAAACATACAGAAGTAAATATATAAAGGGATTACTTAAAACACCTTGTGAAGATCACAGCTTTAATACTGTAATACTGTCCTATGGCTAGAAATAGCAGAAAATATATTCAGCCTGAGACTATAGTCTAAACCATGACACATTCCCTATAATTACAAACTGGCACTTCAGTTTTATCCACAGAATAACTACTATCTTTGCCTTTGCTTTCATCCCTCTTTCTACCATTTCCTTGTCCCTTCCACCTTCTCTCTCTCTCTCTCTCTGACATTTTTAGCGTCAGCATAAACAAAATAATTAATTAGACGTATCATAGCATATTAAGGATAAACTGCTAGACTGGTGTCATTTTTACAAGACCAACTTTTAGCATAGAGAACCATAGTAGCTAATAGGCCAAAGATCACTCAATGGATCAGTGGAATTCCTCATTGGCTTAGTAAATCTGACACAGAGACACGCCTAAACACATAGGCATATTCTCCACACACATTTGCACAGCAGTCTACGCTGAAGCCCAGATGACGTAATTGTTTCCCTAATGGATTTTAGATGAGTGCCCAAAGGAACTGATAACACAAGCTTGCTGGAAATGACATAATACATCAGATGCTATATTAATATGATCCTCCGATTTTCAGGGTATGTTTTCTTTAGACGGTTTCAGATCCATCCAGGAGGCTGTGTTGATGAGCTCCAAAACATGTTGAGGGGGAAATCTAAAAGAAGAGTAAAATTATGACAGTGGGAAGAATATGCTTCAAGTCAAGTATGACACCATTTTTGTTAAGAGTGGATGCTAAATCTTGGGTTGTCAGTATTCCAGATTAATCATTTGCTCTTGGCAAAGGTATTATGCAGGTTTTCTTAAAACACAAGTGCATTTAAGCTGAGTCCTGTGCAATACAAAACCAATGTTGAGACTCAAGGTGACAGGTAGTCTTCACTGACGTCACCACCAAACATGCTCCGTGCAAAGTAATTTTGTTTATGACAACTTACAAAGAATCCAAAACTGATCATGATGATGCAGAGCTCTGGGCTGTGACAGTTCTCGTAGTTTGCACTATATAAAGCAGATAGGAACATGGACCAGATATATTTTGTGCAATAAGAAGTTAACAGAGTGTGTAGAATCTGAGCTAGTTCTGTGCTGATAATGATGTAGTAATAAAGAATGACTGAGCTTGGACATTCAAATGAAACTGACAATCGGTCAATGCAGTGGGGACAGCTTGAAAAAGGGTGTAAGGAGAAACCAACCCCTCGGGTGGTTTAACTTGGCATTAAAGCATGACTAGATGGTTCTAGTAGATTGTAGTGACAAGGTAGCTTTGGGTAGTTTCTTGCTTTAAAAATGACATAGAATATAATGTTAAACAGTCTGAAATGTGGGCTGTTCAGTTGGTACAAACTCATCATTACGTTTGTCTTTTGAACTCTCTTTATAGCAAAGTGCCCTTTTTCATTGTGTATGCATCTTCTTTACATTTTATGTTACATTTATTTTATTTTACTTTATTTTGAAATGCATTTATGTGTAGCATTGCAAATGGACACATGAGTTAGAAAAAATATATTAAAGGAAAACTTAGGAGTGATTATCATTCTAATGCATCATTTTAAATTACAGAGCTGCAAATGTTGACTGACTAAATCCATTACTGTACTGTATAACTTTAAAGAATCTGTTAAGGGCAAAATGCTTCCCAAGATGTTTAAATTAAAGCTTACTCATTTCTTGCAGGTTTCAACAAAAAACCCACAATTGCATCACCCCAACGGTCAACAGAACTTCTTTTAAAGTAACATCCTAATGTATTGAATACACACTTAAGAACAATTAAACAAGAGAGAACTAAACAAACTATTTCTCTTTAAGCCTCTTTTTCTAGAAAGCCAATACAAGTCAGAGAAGGCCCTCAAGATTAAAGGAATCTGCAACAACTCCCATAATGTGTGCTACATACAAGGCAAATCATGTAATTGAGGAATTTATCTAATTTACTCATAGATCTAAGATGGGTGCAAAAGAAAAATACAGTGTACTTGTACGTATTTGCAGTAATTCTAGTAAAACCTAGCCATCAAGACATAGTCAAGCTTCTTATGAACCAGCATGAGACACACACACATTTTCCTGTGTTTTATTTCATTTGAAATTATTTAAATCTGGTGAAACTCCATATATACAGTGCTTTTGTAAAAAAAAAAGAAAAAGAAAAACAATAAAATTAAAATGAAAAATTTTAGAGTGAATGCAAAATATGCAACTGTGCCTTTTATACCTGTTGTTATGGTAAAAAAAAAATGGTGGTTGGGGTTGGACACTGAAGATTAATGGGCTATTCCCACCTTTTTGAACCTGTATATTTAACCATGTTTATTTTCTGAGAAATGAAAAAATGATATATTTAAAAAAATGCCTTCTATCAAACTCAGATAATGGACCAGTCTTAAATCATTCATTATTACAAATAAGAAGGTGGTTTTGGGATGTGACATTTGTTGTCTGAGAAAAATTACAATATAGGTCTCAGTAGACAAAGTAACTTAGCAAAATGTTATGAGTCTATTTGGCAGAGAAATTGATAATTTGTTCATTTTTTAAAAATTGCTTTTATGTTAGCAGCCATTTTGTTTTTATATAGCAACACATAGGAATCCTATTGTTTTCATTTTAATTCCATAAGCTGCTCAAAGAAACTGTGCATGCATTTTACATTGGACACAATATAGATTGACGCATCACTTAATGTAACTTTATATGAATTAGAAAAAATGTCTGTATTAACTTCAATCTAAACTCTAATGCTCATTCCGACCTCCAGATATGCTAATCTTTAGTCAATATAATTTCTGACTGGCCTGCTGCCTGAGTTTCAGAAAACAAGGTAGACATTATTTTTCTGTGGGGGAAGAACTCAAATAAGAGATTGAAGGTGCTTGGCTGAAAGACTACCCTGGGAAGTTGTCACATAGGAAAACAGAAATGTAGAAAAATGGAGACAGAGGGGCAAAATGAAACTACCATAAATACAGCCATTGCTAAAAGACTTTTTATGGCATTTGAAGAATGGGACAGTTTTGCTTATGTTCCGCCAATGATAAAGATTCAGTGTTTCCTTAAGTGCTGAAAGAGAGGAGATGGACAATAGTAGAGAAGAACCTGGCCCCAACATTTAAGTTGGGCAGTTGCCTGAAGAACAAAACTTTTGGAAGAAGGCATTATTTTTCAGCTACCTGGGGTACACTTTCAGACATTTCTTTTCCTGAATTTTGAAGCACTTACATTCAGTGTGGTTACGATCTGTTTGTAATATTAATCATTTACTATTGTTCTGCAACTTGGATGTTGATAGTGAAGCAGAGAACAACTTATCATTGTTTATTATGAGTCACTATGCACGCAACTATGCTAAAAGAAAACATGGCAAAAATGTATTCAACGCTAGTCCACCTCTATTTATGAAAGATTTTGCATAATTTAATTTGCTTTTGTACAGTTTTATGTAAATAAATTGCTTGTCATTTTTGTCTCTGCAAATTAAAATATAACATGTTCAAATGGCCACCCATTTGTGTGCTTTCTAAAAGGAACATAGAAGAAAATCAAAGAGTTACATGTAGGAGGATAAAGGCTATGGAATAATGTGATTTATTGTTTTCCTGTAGCAATGTTATCTTTTCTTTTTTAGTATGTGATCCACTTGGTCATACACTGGTTGCATTACACACAAGGCTGAAAGATGTAGCCTCACCCATAAAAGATATATGCCAGTTCTATTCTTCCCCTCTATCTTACTCCAGGGCAAGTCCTCATGTTGAAACCTGTTGATCAACCAATTGATTGAATTTCATAGGCCTTTACAATAGACTTTTTAACCTTGAGTAACCTGGTCATAACAAAGACATCTCACTCCCTCCATTTAATTGTTCCCTAGAAAACGACAAACAATCTTGTTGGATTTCCCCACTTTAGCTTGTAGGGTTTCAGTCACAGGGAAGGTCATGAGAATGTTTCAAACCTAGTCACAGGTGAGCGCAGTGGCTTACAAGTGGCTAGCTTGCTTTTCTAGCCCTCTCCAAAGCCTGGGTTTGCGGAGTGAGCACTCTGCAAACCTGGGCTTTCCAATCATGAGTAGCCGCAGTGTGGCTACTCACAAGGATACCCCCAGAGGGGAGGCAAAAAGTCGCCTCCCAGCTCCAGGGGTCTCCCCAGTATGCCCTGCGCACTCGCACAGGGCATACTGGAGTTTTCAGGGGCTGCGTGCCCCCGGAGCTCCCCAGCCCCCGCCAGCTCTGTCACGGAGCCAGCAATCATGTAGGCGGCCGATCTGGCCGCCCAGGGCTCCCTCTCTGCTCATGTGCGGGGAGAGCGGGCTTAGCGCAGCTCCTGAAACCGGGTCTCACTGATGGTGAGACCCAGCTTGATATATATCTTTTAACGACTCATTATGTGATTCTGCCATCCCTTAGAATGATTTAAAGTAACCGAACAGGGAAGTTGTAGTAACATATATACTGTTCCTTATAGTCGCCATGGACTTTCTTATGTTACACAGCTTATGACAGATTCTTGGCAGGGGCAGAGCTATAATTGGGTGCATTATATATTGGAAGCCACCTGACTCACCCTTCGCCCCTCCCCTTCATCATTCTCTCTCTTGCTCAGAGAGTGATGTCACACACAGGGGGCATGGCTGGCATGCTCAAGGGGCTTCCAGGGGAGAACAAAAGCCAACTCAACCCTAGCTATGTACCTGATTCTTGGCCTGTCATTACATACACATAATGTATACAAATAATCATTCTTCTGACAGCACTTTTCACCATTTAATATTGAAAGTTATCACCCATGCAAACCACTGTGTTGTGTGCTACATTCTAGACATTAATGTTTGCACTCCCTCACCACACCTACAAAGGAGCTGAGTGTATGAATTAGGCCTGTGTGTCCTTTTCTGATGCTCCTCCACTTTTTGCATTGTGTAAATGGATATTAATTTAATAGTCTGGCAATTAAAAATGTGCAATATTTTTCAAAACCACTCCCTTACAGCAGTCGAAGGGTGCAGTTGCTGTAGTATAAACTAGTTGGGGGTGGTGGTTAGGGGAAAATACCTCAAACACATTCTAATGCAAATGTGTTAATAATACAAACTGATATGCTCATTTGAATTGTTTTCATCATTCTCAGTTATGGATAAGGTTGCATTCAGATGCCCTAGATGAAGAGAAAGAAAAGAAACACACTATGTAGATACTGTGTGCACATTTTGCAGGGCTAAAAACAAATAATCTGGGAACTGGAGATGCATCAACACAGCCCCCGCTATATAGTTTCAAATGCTGGGGTTTGGAAGCAGGATAGGGAGAACTGAGTTTTCTCCCACTAGCTTCAAAAATATACGGCTCTGGCTCCTGGGTTATTCTTTTTCATTTTGGAACACAAATATCCAAATTCACATTTTCTTTTGCAAGATCAGGCTCAGAGACTCCAGGAGGAATCGGGTGTAAAACCACTGATTTGCCAGGTTATGTTAACTCTCATACTTCAAAATTCATCAAAAACAATGAGGGCTTACTTTTGGGAGGGCTTTCTATTTTAAAAGTATCCTCTGAAATCAAATTAGAAAAATTTGAAGTTTTGCCAAATTCTGAATTTATGCAGAATTTAATTTAAACTCTGAAATGTTTGTAACTAAGCCCAAGATCTTTGCTTGGGTCTGCAAATCAATGGCTTTTTACATTCATCCCATTCCATGGCAAAAGGTATTGAACTCAAAATGCTTTTCTGTTTGGGACCAGAAAATGGAATGCGGTAGAGGCCTTTTATTGAATCAGTGTTTGGTGGTGGAACAGGCTAAAGCATAAGCTGAAAACTTCACAGATGTGTTCAAGGGGAAAAAATGGTCAGTGTTAAATTAGGAAAAAGGAACTAGCTGTGATCCAGTGAGCTTCATGCACAGCTGGGTCCCACTGTTGGCTACAGAAGACAAAGAACAAGGAGTGAAAGCCAGTCTGTAGCCGTCAGCAAGAAAGGCCCTGCTGCCTCCATGGTATTGACTCACTGAATTGTAGCCAAAATCACTAGAGAGAATAAGATTAATTAGCACATCACAGAAGTGAAGATAATTCCAGATGTACAAATGTGTTTCTGGGAATTGCTGTCACAAATGCAAAGGGCAAAAAAGCAGATAATGTAGCTATCAAATAGCATGTACTTCTAGAACTCACAAAAAATGCCAAATTCTCTTAGACGTTTTCAAGTTGATTAGAAATTGGACATGTCAGTAACAGAAAATACACTTTCAGATTTTCTTTTCTGAATCTCAGGATCAAGCAACATGTGATATTCAAGGATATGTAGTGTCCCCCTAACTTTGTAAAATGGAATAAACATTAAGGGTAGACTGCAACTTTGAGGCAAGGACAAAGGAGTCCCCCTTTCTTTCCAGTCATTTTTGCACTCAAAACCATTCTCCCCAGCTGCTTTACCTTCCACAGAAAGAAAGATGTAGATCTTCATATGTTTTCTTTCAAGAGCTGGAAAATCTTGGAGTTATTTTGAGTGGGGATTAAGTTGGGGAAGAGAGGTTCGAAAGCGGAATAGCTCCCCTTCAGCCAGTGATCTGTTCAAGATTCCAGGTCCCCCCATCTGCTTTTCATTGCAAAGAGGAAAAAAGTTGCACACAGTGTCATGTGTAGCCTGAGCTTCAGAGTGTACTGTACATGATTTTATCTATTCATTACCGCATCCGATTCCCATGGGCTATAGAGTCAAGAGTGATAGAACCTTGAGTACTGTCTTTGATATAAGAACCTCATGAGAATGGTTCCATGATCAAAAAGATCAGTGGCTTAGAAGAGTTAAGGTATTTACTCATTCACTCATTTACCAAACACATTGAACTTGTAAGTTAAGGCACCTTCCACAAAAGCAGAAAATGTGTTTAATTGTGTCGCATATGGTGGTAATGCCATATATGCACATTTTCATTTTGTCTTTCAGCCTCAGCCTCTTCAGGTTTGGTGAAATACTGTAGCTGGGATCAATGTTATGTCAAGATATATGCTTTTGAATTCTAAACCTATAATGTTCACAAACAGGTGTTTTGCATAGCTTAGCATAACCTCCATTAACTGGGTAAAGAAGCACATTTCAAAGCAGTAGCTCTTTTATATTTAGCAAGGAGGTAACAATTGCCCCGCTTCATCTCAGCATAACTGCTGATATTGATGTACCCTTGTGGGTTTTGTTTTTTTTTTAAAAAAAAGACTGTGAGCCCTTTTGGGACAGAGAACTATTTTCTCATTCCTTTTGCTATATCTCACTGAGAACATTTTTTTGTTGAGGTGTGTGTGTGTGCGCGCACGCACTCACACACCCCTACATAAACTTATCTTCATCTGCAGTGCAATCTTATACATAGTCAGCCAAAAGTAAGTATTCAAACTTATCAGGACTCTAGACCTGCAGACTTGTTCTGCTTGCAAAGTCTAAAGATTTGATTAATTCGTGTTATGTATTAACACATACATTTGTTTTATGAACAGAACCAGCCTGTTTCAAAGGGCAATTTGTGCATGTTTGCTCATGAATGCAGGACTAGCTTCTCCCTTTCTCTTACCTACTGCGTGTTACTTAAGGATAGTACCCTAATGCCCATTTGTACCTGTTCCTCTTGCCATTTTCTCGATCTTGTCTCTGTGTCCCCTCCATTGTCTTACTACTAACATTCTATTCTCACTAACCCACATGAAAACTAAGCATATAGGTGTCATTACCCCATAGTTTCCTGAGTTTTGTGCCCCCACCCCAATCTTTAGAGGAATTGATTAGGGTTGAAAGATCAAGAAAAAATGTGGACATTGTATGGAAGCACAGTATGTAAGCCTGTAGAGCATGTTTACTGCTTATATGGTACAGAATTAAAGACCTGTACCTTACTTTGCCATGCCCATGCTTTTTGGTGCATGACTGAATATGTAAGCCATTAATTCTTCTCTTTCACTGAAGAATTTTAGATCCTAGAATTTCCTTGAGTTCTTTCCATGGAAGCACAATCAGAAGGGGTAACTTTTGCTGATCTCCCCTTTCCTCTGTAGTCCCTTGTGCCTTTCCCAAACCTCTGCTTCTGAGGGTTGGAGAGCCCTCTGGAGCAGGATGGTATGTGGCACAGGGGGCAACAGCAGGAAGGGAGATTAGTGAAAGGGGACAAACTGCCTGCCCCCTTGTGCATGTGGAACTTTGTGTTATGAGCACAACCCCTTGGGTGTTGTTGTGTTTTGTTTTTTTTAAGGAAATGCAGGGAATTATTTGAGCTCTCTCATGGGGGTGAGGTCAGAACTGAACTCACTGTTTGTCTATAATACTTAACTTGTATATTATGTTTTAAGGTACCAAAAGTGCTTCCCACATTATCCTAATAATCTTTATATCAACCATGTAAGGTAAGCCATTTCCAAATTATCCCTGTATTATTTCTGTGCTTTATTATCTTCATAATTTATCCCATGGTTCCAAAACTGTACTAAGCACACAAAAAGCCAAGAAGCATCCACAAAATGCCAACAAGAAGAGAGAACATGTCTCAAGATGCTTGTAAATGTACAACGCTGTATATTTTATTGAAAGTCCAACGCATTCGGCCAAAGAGGCCCTCTTCATGGGCAAATCTAAAACAAAGCTGAGAGAGTGTGGTTTATGTCAATACTGGAATGTAAGTCCACATATACAGACTGCAAATCAAGTGAAAATGGCAGAAGTCTCAAAACAGATGCTGAGCAGATCACCTGAGGAACTGAGTGAAGCTAAAGAATGCAAATCAAGAGACCTCATTGGCAGTGTTCCATTTTTTCACACATACACCTGCCAAAGATATACAGCAGCAGGTCACACACAAACGTGTACATGCATGTACACAAAACTATGCACAGCAACACTTCACATGAAAATATATGCAGCAGGACAGCACCAGTAGCTCTGATAACTCAATATCCTCATGTTATATTCAATGCAGATCTGTACACATGTACAGTTATTCACACATTATTCAGTGCATGTACAATACTTCACTTCCTATCGGTACCCTGTTGTTGGGAAAGCCTGTATCCAGGTTAACTTCTAAAACAAAAGGATGCACAATCACCATACAAAAACAAATGCCTGTTTATAGACACCTGAATACATATACAACATAATAGGGTCATTAATATGACCACTGTAGCTGGGGAGGGGGGAGGGCAGGGGGAAGGCAAGATCACACCTATCTCCCCCCACATGACTCTGCTTCTTCCCAGCTATGCTCCTGCCCGCCCACATGATCTCCACTGCGGCAAGTGGTGCAGCAATCTGGAGGCCAGGGAAGCAAATCCCGATCTCCAGGAATCCCACCATGCACCATGCAAGCAACACAGTACATTGTGGAAATTCTAGAGGCCAGGTTGCTCTCCCCTGGCCTGTATAATTTTAATGGCTGCTGGCAGCCCGGCTGCCCACATGACTGGGTGGTGAGGGAGCAGGGTGTGCTTTATACTCATATCTCACTTTTAGCCCAGGTAAAGAACCCAGGCTACCCAGCTGAGGAGCACCGAGATTGAGACTAATCCTGGCAGTTCTCACGATCGGCTTTACTCGGGTGGAGCTGCATTAGCCCGGGTAGAGATGGTCATGAGAACAACCTCAATGTGTGAATAACGGCTACTGACAACGGCCATATTTATTTTTGGAATCCAGCTCTGTGAGGTAAGCTTCAGTCTGTGAAACACACAAATTTCAGTGCTTGTCTTTAGTTAGATGACTAATTAAAATAGGAACTTTGAAATCTCAGAACATTATGTATGCAATGGCTTTTAACCACATCCTTGCAATGTTGTTGACATTTTGACATGATCTTTGACAAATTTTAAGATACGTTTCAAGTGGGCTGAAAATGCAGGTCTTCAGACTTCCATAAGCCAGCCATTTTTTACACAATTTTTCTGAAATTTAAGCAGATTATACACCTCACCAGATGGAGTCTCTGTGACAAATTTAATATGAATAGAAAAAGCTGGTTTGGTTTTATGATGAACAGAAATGTCATGTTTTAGAATGACAGAATGCTGAAAAAAGCAGCTCACCTTCTATGAGAGGTGAGCTGCTTTTATGACTGCTTTTAACATGATTTATATAGCATCAGCGTACCCAGTTGCTCTGTAGGGTTATAAAAACAAAAAAGGCATGACCTGCCTGAATCAACTTTTATTCTAAACTTAGCTAGCAAGAATGGAACCAATAAAGGAGGATAGGAAAAGAAAAGAATGAGCAACAAAACAGAGAAAAGGGAGGAGGGAAGAAAAAAGGCAACCGGAGATGGATGTAAGCAGTTAATGTGAATTGGGCCTTATTCTCTTCTGACCCAACACAACTCTGGCAGAATGTTGTTAGTTTTAGCATAAGCCTGTATGTATGAATACATCTCTTTGGAGATGGTACTTTCTCCACACAATTATTTCTGAGCGCTCCTATTCCCTCCCTGAGGACAGAGATCTAGATGTTTTGAGAGATCTTAAACAGAATACAGCCCTCCCAAGCAGTGCTTTGGTGAACTTAGCATAAATGCTTCAAGAATACCTGCTCAGCGGCTTTGCTTTAATGAGCAGCTTCAATCAGGATCTCATGTTTAGTTTGTACTAAGTGTGGCACGTGAGGATTGACCTTATTTGTGTGTGTTCTGCCTTTTATCTTCATTCACTTCTAATACTTATTTGTCTTGCGGTACTTGAATTTAGGAAAATGATTAAAGTGAGATGAAATGAATCTCCCAAACTGCAGAGAAGGGTGGGAAAGAAACATAAATAGATAATTTATATGTCCTCTGTCACCTGGACTTCATTTTTACCCTATTGTTGCTGAAATATGTAAACTGTAAGATCTTTAATATGGCTTGTTACTCAAGCCAGAGAGAGAGAGAATTTGTGTGTATGCACATCAAGTTTCTGGTGGAAGTGTACAGAACATACTTAATGGTTCCTAAATGTGCTGACTGCCCTGACTGAAATAACCAGATCTGCAAAGCACAAACTGCAGACATGAATCTTTACATTTATATCACCCTGGCTAAGTTCTAACAGCCTCCTCATATAGGGCATAAGGAGTTCTTCATGAGCAGCACAAAATTTATAATTAAAATTTAGTTTATAATTCAAGTAACCAATGAACCTGTTCTACTCTAAAGGGGCTGGGCTCACAGATAAGTAAACACAGGCCAATATATAAAAAATAATGAGAGGAGAGAAATTAATTGGAAGAGGGTTTGTTGCGCAGTACAAACTGTGAAATAAACAGTGCAATTAGGGCCTTCTGTTGATTTTTTGTGGGTCCCAAGCAAGAAAGCCTGAAACCTTTCTGAGAGATATAAAAAAATTAAGCTTTCTTTGAAATTCCTCAGGTGTTCCTCCTCAGGAGCAACCCTAACTCTAAACAATGAATGTCATGATTGTATGAAAGGAGAGAAGGTTAGCACTCCCCTTGATAAGGATGGAAGAGGTCCTAGTGGCCTTTACAACACGCATATGGTTAAGGCATTGCCACTTACTTTGTGGCATCTAACCAAGTTTTTTTTACCAGTTGCAGGGGAGTAACAGCAGGAGAGAGGGCATGCCCTCAACTCCTGCCTGTGGCTTCCAGTGGCATCTGGTGGGCCACTGTGCGAAACAGGATGCTGGACTAGATAGGCCTCGGGCCTGATCCAGCAGGGCTGTTCTTATGTTCTTATGGTTGGTGTCAATAACAATCTAATTATGTAACTTCAGCAAATTTCACTTTTTCAGAATTTTTATCAAAATTCTGTTGACTCCCCTAAAAATTCCTCCATTTTTTCTGAGTTGAATGGACTGCCCAGCCCTACTATCTGTTACTGACAAATAGACAAGTACACCCCTAACATGGAGATGATACTTTTTTTCTCTTTTGAATAGGTGGATCTCAAAACATATATCTCCTGAGCAGCTCTCCGTACTGCCCTGTAAAATACCAAACCTGTATGACACAATATGCAGATAAACCACTAATGCCTTCCACTAGTTGATTTATTTGCCCTGCCACAGCCATTTCTGTCCAGTGTAGGCCGTATACCTTTATGTGAGATGTGGTTAAACTGTATTTCAAGAAGAGTTCAGGTGTTCATAATTAGGGAAGGAGAGCACACATACTCCCAATACATTGCATTAGTCTTATCAAAATTCTTAAGGCTTCCCTCAAATTTCCTTAGATGTTTTAAGTAGGGAAGAACCTTCACATTTATTTTGTTTTTCTCTCTAAGTGTATTCTAGTGACAGCCCAAGAAACTGTACCTCTCCCCACCTGAAAAGTTCCACTAGTTTTGTCATAGCTTTGTTGGCTTCCCTTCAAATTCCTCAGGTGATTTGTATGAAAAGAGTCCCCCACCAAATAGCTTAATTTTACTTTAGTAAATAGCTGGTGAATTATCAGATTTCTGTACCAGTTCATTGTTTTAGGGAAACATGTGCAGAACCACCACCACCCATGATAAATTTTAGCAGTTCTCTTCTTTCTCAACATGTTCACATATTTTCACTTGAGCAGGACCTCTCAGATTCACCTCAGATTTGATGTTAATAAACCTTTGGTGCAACAACACTACTTAGTTCTAGATGGCTTAGGTTCCAGGTAGCTTGGAAACAGCCCTCTAGCTGTGGTAATGTGTTTTGTAATATGTAGGCAGCCAATTTTTTTTTAAAAGCTTCACATAATTCAATAATCCAGTCAGAGCTAAATAATAAATTGGAGCAAAGGGACATGGAAATTAAGATGCGTAGGCAAGGGAGGAAAGCCGTCTTTTAGGATGAAATTTAATGAGATGGAGAACCAACAAGGCAGAAAGATGCATGTGGGTTGTTGTACAAGGAAAACTGTTGGTGTGAGCTGTAGGGATGGAAACTCCTCTCAGAAGCAATCTTGGGTTATTTGGTAGGGAGCACTGATTAGGTAGACTGTGACACAAACAGAAGCAACATTGAGGATAATGGGAATGCTGCTACATCTGTGAAGTGAAATCTCTGTCGAGTAGGTATTAGGGTAAACTTAATATATAATCATTTCACATAGTTATTATAAGCTAGGGTCAAATATTTCGCTGGCCATTTCAAATCAATATGTCAGCTTCTTGTCATGTACACTGTTCTTTGCGTGTACTCCCTATTTTTCTTCAGAGACCATAGAGATGACCAAACAATCCTGGGGTGGTAGTTTCCCACCCCAGTGAAGATTGTTCATCGATATCACCCTGCCAAGAAATAAGCAGAACTTTATCACACAGCATGTGGAGAGATATGGTAAAATTATGGTGTGTTATCACTCCCAGATGTCTCCCTCTGGCCATCTTTTCTCTTTATTCTTTTGGACCACTCCATCTTTCAACCCTCCTTTTCTGGGCTGTCTTAATTCCCTTAACCCTTGTCTCCTCTTTCCTTTGCACCAATTTCTTTCCAAAGCCATCCTATCTGCCTTTGTTGTGCCTTCATAGAATTAAAGCAGCTCACCCAATAGGAGCCTGAGACCCTTCTGTTTTCTCCACCCTTCTGAAACATTAGGGCAGTTCAGCCAATCACTGCCAAAACCTAACACAGCAAAAATTTGGTGGTAAAATTGGTTATGAACTCCCAGTTTAACTAGGTAAGGGAAATTCCAGGCAAGTGAATGTCCCAAGTTTCTAGATTTTATAAGATCTTTCTTCCCCACACCCCTTACAAACCAACCAAAGTTTGGAATCACTGCCACCAGCAGGGAAACATAAGTATTGCCTATTAAATATTTAATTGCTCAAATGAAATAGGTAGCCTCCCTTGCCCTTTCTTGTTTCTCCGCTTTGAAAACTTCGGTGCTTGACTGAGCAGAACTTCCAGCTCTGGAGAATCTACTGGGCAAACGCAATTACAACACAGGATTTTCTTTCTCTTTCCTTTCTTTATAGGTAGCATGATATACAGGTGTGGTTTGTTTTCAGGATGTGCATGAACTGTTGGTGAGATAGTTTGGTGGTGTGGGGGTTAACTTTAAGGAGCAGGGAGTGTACCCTTACCCACCACCACCATGTTTTTCCTACTATCAAACCAGAAGTGCCCAAGGCACACGTGCGCATTGGGAACTTCCGATTCGACGCTGACCGGGGCTGCAAGGAGGTATGCAGCAGCCCTGTGCCAGTGCTTTTGGTAGTACCACCTGCAGGAAAAATGTGGTGGTGGGGGGTAAGGGTGCACTCCTTGATCCTTGAAGGTAAACCCCTCAATTGTCAAACAAGTCCAAATGCTAGACCTCCAAATAGTTCCGCAGTCTGGAAAAGGACCGCCGAAACGGTTCATGCACATCCCTAGTTTGTTTAGCACAGTCCAGTAACCAACTTAAAATTATACAAGCAAGATTATTTTGAAAACAAAGATTTATTTAGGTTCTACTAAGGTTTCAAAACACAAGTGATGGCATTATGTTTCACAAGCTCATCAGCAAAGATGGCAGTTAAAGATTGGACTAACATTCCTCTTGCCCCTGCATCTTACATACTTTTTGTATGCTTCATGCAAGAAGCCTCAATTTTACCTTCAGTTCAGAATGCAATTCTTTTTCAGTCATATTTAGGATCTGAGGCTGGTTAGTCCCAGAATAACTTCTAACAAATGATCCCTTCACCATATACCATTCAGAAAAAATAGACCTCAGCTCTTTCTCTATGGTAGGTTCTGAACCAGAAATTTCAGACTTGAGTCCACCATGAGCTATATGCTCTCAGTCAGGTTGTCTTTGGGAAGACTGTAGCTCAGGCATTAATATATGAAGAGGTTTCACCTGAATCTAAACTTGAAAAACTACTGTTGGAAACCTAGCTCCAGATGATAGACTCAGTTGCATATAACATAAATATTTGTCCCAATTACCTGTGGGATGAAATTAATTGTGTTACTATCTCCTCACTGCATTTCAGTATAAATTGTCAAAGGCCATCCTCTTCCGGTACAGCATCTCACTTTCCTTCTGTTTCTCCTCTTTTCTCCTTCATGATTCATCTGAATAAATTGTCCAAAGTAGTCATGACATCAGCTTTGATTCTGCTTTCAAGCCCCTGTAATTTTGGCTTTGAAGGGAGCATTAGATCTTTCCCTAGACTCTGATTTCTTGAGTATTTAGCAGCTCAACATGCATGGTGGTTGCCTTATCTCCCGGAACATCAACATGTGAAATCTTTTGCATAAATATTCTAAACATAAAGAGGAAATCTTCAAGGGATTCATGCAGACTTGTTGGGGAAAGCAAAATGCCTGCATTTCACATCTAAAGATGTGTTGTTCTTACATTTTATTTTAGTTCTGCTTAGGAGTGGGCCCACCTCAGCTGTTCCCATATTTCACAATGCTTGAGGTGTGTGAGTATGTGTATCTATCTATCTATCTATCATACAGACACACACTATTTGCTTCTGGTGCTGCCTGCACATGATAAAAGACTTTTCTATGATTCTTTAAAGTGTTCAAGTAACACACGATCACGCCTTAGTGCACATTTTGATGTCACTTTTACAAATCTAACATATTCTACATAATATATATTCTACATAATACTATATTCTACATAATATATCCATTATGTAGAAACCAATGGATCTGGTTGTACAGTACTTCTATAGCTGGAACTTAAGCACATTCTGAAGCAGGGGCATAGGGAACTTGCTGAGAGCTGCGAGATGAGCTCAACTGACGGCACCCTGCCCCTGTGGTAATGTGTGCATGTGTTAGCACACACCAACCATACCCCTACATAATGATATCATACACAAGGAGGCGTAATCACCAGCAGAAAGATGGGAGAGGTGCCTGTCTGTCTGTAGCACTTGGTGCCTCGTTTGTGTGTTGATGTGGTCGGAGCAGATGGACTCTTTCTCTGCCCGACCAAACTCCAATGGTATGCTAACGAAGCCCACTGAGGAGCACCCAGCACAGGGATGGACGAACAACTCCGATGGCCTCTCAAAACTGGAGGGGGGGGGGCCGGGAAGCAGAAGTGAGCCTTTGGCAGCCCCTGGAAGTGTTCGGGTCTGTGGCGGCTGGGGGACACTCATCCTCCTGTGCTCAATTGTGACCACGCACCTATTCTGAAGCTTTTGTTATCTAAATAGGATTTGGGATGTTTTGGATTTTTACATTCTCTGTCAGGCATGTAACAGTAGAGACCCTGGGAAATGGGGCTCTAACCTGAAATCCTCTAGTTCTTCACATGTACACATGACTAAACATGTTTTAAACCCCTGGTGGCACAGTGGTAAAACTGCCGCCCTGTAACCAGAAGGTTACAAGTTCGATCCTGACCAGGGGCTCAAGGTTGACTCAGCCTTCCATCCTTCCGAGGTCAGTAAAATGAGTACCCAGAATGTTGGGGGCAATATGCTACATCATTGCAAACCGCTTAGAGAGCTCCGGCTATAGAGCGGTATATAAATGTAAGTGCTATTGCTATTGCTATTAAACAGGATCCCCAATATTTTCCTCTCCAAAAATCAAAATAGGGATAGTTTCTTACCGGGGGGGGGGCGTGCATCAGAAGAATAACAGTCTCTAGTTAAATAGGAGAATACTGAACCTCAAACTGAAGAAACAGTTACTTTTCACAAGAAGCAGTAACAGATGATAGTGTGACAACTTTCAAAAGAAGATGGCTACATATACATCCCATAGACTAAACTCTCAAAATTGAATAGGCCTGGTGTAAACTTTTAGTGCATATCAAAAACATATTACAGCACATACATTTAGACATATCCTCAAGAAAATATAGGGTGGAAAGTGCTTACAACTGTATCAATTTTAAGCCTTACATTAAGAACAGTGGCTGACACTCTGACTATCAAAGCGCATGTGCAAAGAGGGACTGTGGGGATGTGAGTGGAGTTTGCATGCAACTTTACATGCACACTGTTGCATAAGTGGTAGAAATGTCCCCACTGTTCCTACACTCTAGAAGCACTCTGGAAGCGAGGAAACTAATCTGCAATGGTGTGTTTTCCCTCTTCCAGAGTGCTTCTGGAGTGCAGGCAGAATGGGGTCTTGTACAACAGTGATTAGGAAAGTTGCATCCCTACAGCAGTCCCTCTTTACACACACACACTTCAGTAGTTGGGATGTCAGCCACCATTTATTAGCACACACATTTGGGAAATAAAGCAAGAGCACCTGTTTGTAACCTCTGATATAATTTTTCATTTGGTCTGAATACTTTTGAAAACTGTCTTCTAATAAGGTGTATATTAAAAGAGAAACTCTCAACAAAAAGACCCTTTATTGTGCAAAAAGAATACTTAATACTGTAATAGTGTATACTTAAATAAAATGTTTTGGTGTAATACACCATCATCAGTTAAGTTCGCTATCATCAGTGTGCTACACCAAAATGTTTTATTTAAGTATACCAACTTTTATTTCTTTTTGCACAATAAAGGGTCTTATTGTTAAGAGTTGAGGAGTTAATATGTGCACTGCCAACATATCAATTTATTAAAAGAGAAAATTTATTAGATAAATCTGCAGACCAAATGTTGGTCATATAATGTGCTTTGTTCATAAATGTAGACAAGAATGTGTGATGAATGGAATAAAACACAACTTTAACCGAGAATGTAACTAAACAGGTAATACAGCAGTTTCAAGGCCTTTTGTAATCTAACAGGCCCCAGTGAAATTAGGGCATGTCATCAAATTACCATTCCCTAATACTGATGATAACAAGTATTCCATATATGGGAATGTCTCTAAATTAGGAAGCCTATCTGCACAGGCCTGTCGGCTTGATTACACGGCCTCCTAGGGATTGCACTCTCCCATTATGCTTGGCCTGCAAATTTAAATGGCCCCTCCAGGTCAATCTGGAATTCATTCACAGAGTCTCAACATTCTCATGTGTGTTTCGTTTCTTTTGTTCAAAACTCTCTTACAGCATGGCAGAGGAACAACCCAAATGTACTTTCTTTCTGCACCCCTTCCTTCCCCCTGCCCTTCTTAGTTTCCCCATAGGCCACTTCACCTTAGGGAGATACCTAGGAGCACCAAGTAGGCTGCTATGTTTCTCAGCAATGTCCCCTACTCACCTCAAGCAACAGGACTCCAGGCATCTCAGCTGCTCTCCTTCACACCTCAGCTAGTTTAAAGGAATGTAGCTGCTGCCAGGGGCGTAGCTATAATTGAGTGAAAGGGTTCAAAGAACATGGGCCCCCAGCTCCTGAGGGCCCTCCAGCTCCACCTCTCCCTATTTTTTTCATTATCTCCCTCACTCTGGGGGGCCACCACAGAGAGGGATGAACACGGGCCCCCCTCTCCGCTAGCTATGCCCCTGGCTGCTGCTTCACTTCCCCAGAAAAGGACTAAAGCAGCCTACAACCCACCCATACAAACTGGGAAGGAAGAGAGAAGCACAGTAGCTTCCTCCTTCACACTTCTGTGGTATAAACACTACGGTGCAGGATATAAGCTGAGAAATCTCTGCATGGCAAAGCACTCTGGCTGAGGTAAGGACAGTGATAAAACAAAGAGAAAACATACCACTCTCAAGTACGTTCTCCTGATACTCTTGCTTAAAAATCGATACACCCATATCCTCCAGTATTTCACTGGTGAAAATAGGGACATGCCAATGAATGTGTAGGATTGTGGCCCAACATCCTGTGAACTGTGGGATACGATTCTGACTACAAGCAAGCCACAAGTAGAAATTGGGTAATGAAATGCATGTTGAGTACATTATTCCAGATTACAAAAACAGACGAATCAACCTCACACACCCTCCAACATTTTGCAGATGAATATAGGGATTTACTTGTAATGAATTCTCATACCAGGGATTACTGTCTAAGCCTGCCACTCACTATTACATATTGTGGAAGACTGGGTTCCACCTGCCATATGCTGTCACTGCATAGTGCCTTTTATCAGAATATTCATATCCAGTTAGATAGAAACAGCCCCTATTGGCAGCATTTTGCATAGTATCTGCATTGCATAGAGAGAATGAAGAGACCAGAATCAAAATTCTGGGTAAAAGGCTCAGACAACAGCCTGGCCAAAATGTATTATTAATAAATAATAAGACTCAAACTTAACGCAAACACAGGCATCTGATGCAAATAAAGGAAGCTGAGGAGCAGAGTAAACTAGAAAAACCTTAAATAATAATTGCAGAATTAATATACCTACCCGGCAGTGCAATCTACTACATTGCCGAGAAAGCCACTGAGAAACCCTGAGAAAGCCACATTGCCACTGAGATACTGGGTATCACAGGCCATAAATAAAACAGGCAAAGCCTGTCCCAGACCTATACCCCATAAACCAAACCCAAAATAAAACTAATAAGGCCAAAATATATAATCAACAAAAACTCTAAATAAAAGAAGGATAACCCCCAATTCTGCAGATCGAATCAATTCCCAGCTGCTCCCCAGCTTCCAGCGCCACAGGTAAGCATGTTAATTAAGCAGCGCCTAACCTGCTACTCAGATGCCCAGCCAAAACAAGGGCAATGCCACCTTAAATCCAGTTATAAAGGCCTTGCCTTTCCAACTGTGATAAGTTGATACTGTCTCAGCCGAGAAAGTAGAATCCACCTGGCTGATGAACCCCATCCTCACCCATGTCAGGAGTGTGTTTTGGCCATTTTTTCATTCACGTTCTTCCTGGACCTATTAAGAACACCTACATCCCAGGCCACAGAAAACAAGGCAACATCTCTACAAAACTGATAAAAATTCTAGGGCATAAGCCCATAATTCTGTTTAATTCCCTTGTTCACTATGACATCAGGGCTTCCAGGGCGTGCAGCAGATTATTCCAGCACATTCCCCTAGGTGCGCCCAATACAAGTCAGCTCCTGGCCAAAGCCCAGGTAGGAATCCTTGCAATTCTGCCATGCCCCAAGGGGAGGGGGGGGGTACTGTGTCCCACAATCCAGCCTGAAGTAGCACCAGCCCTAATTGGTGAGTCTGTAGAGGTAAAGAAACAAAATCAGAGAACTAAAAACAACAACAGGGTAATAAGACAGAGGAGAGGGTAGGAGTTGTAGGACTAATTCAATCCCTTCCGAATGTATAGCTTGTAAGTTCTTGAGGGCCATCTACTGATCCACTTCAAATCCTCCCCTGAGCCTTCCACAGCCACCACCAAAGTGACCTCAAAGAGAATGAGCCAAAATGGTTCTGAGGCAGGCCAGCAACCGACAAAGAGCACTTAAAACAAATATTGGAACTGAGTAAGGGGCAAACTATTGTCTTGAATAGTAATGGGTCAAAACCCATGGGCCAAGGCCATTGCAAACAAAAATGCTGCATTCCCATGTGGACATTCCTTTACCCTGCTGCTCAGCTTTGGAATGCCTGATACTCAGTCCCTAACTTCCTACTTGCTAGACCACATCTTCCCTGTGCAGATACCTAATGGAGAAATCAAATCTGGAATGAGGGAGCAACCAGAGGCATAACTATAGGGGGGCAGGGGGGGCACGTGCCCCGGGCGCCATCTTTTTTGGTCACGTGGGGGGCGCCGCCATGACAAATTTTTTTTTTTTAAAAAAAATTTTGTTAATACAAATGTTTCCTGCTCAGTGCAGCAGTGCTGCAGCAGTCAAGGGAGCGCGTCGGCGCGCCCTCCCCCACGAACGGTCCCTTCCACGCCGCCCACGCCCCCCCCATTGCTTTGCTGGCGCCTGGCGGCCAGTCAGTGGCCTGGCTTGGTGGCAGCGGCGGGCGCTTGTGAGGAAAAACCTAAGTATAATGTAGTATGTTGGGGGGGCGTGGGGGGGGCGCCATTTCAGTGCTTGCCCTGGGCGCTGTTTTCCCTAGTTACGCCTCTGGGAGCAACTCATTCAGCTGGAGTGCCCTGCCAAATAACAACAGGTAAACATTTCTAAAAATAGAAACCTCAAAAGGTGAATAGCAAACCAAGGGCAAAGTGCAAACCATCTAACGTAGGGAAGGAACTGATACAGTAGCAGCAATCAGGTGTTGGGGAGCCATTTGGCTTCCAGGCTTCAGCCTTGATTTCCAAATTTTCCAAATTTGGAAATCATTGCAAGAATCCCCAAGAGCAGTGGCCTTGAAGAAGGAGATGGAAACAAGGCCCTGAGATATTGAATAGGAAGAGAGGTTATTCCTTTGGAGAGAAATAAAAATGTGATCAGCAGAAAGATTCTTACAACCCTCCCCAACTGGCAGACCTAAAAATTCACAGAACTGAGCGAAATGCTGCCTGTAACATGCCCTGATAGAAGGGGCCAGGGGAAGCCATCATAGCCTAGGTTACTTCACCTTCCTAGGTTACTTCAAATTATAAATGTATTATTTTAAATGTTAAGCTGGTCTAAGGACTGTAATAAATTTACTTACTTACTTATGTTCAGAAAGGGAACAACATTTCTGGATCTGCCAGGAGGACAAAATCTGATCACATGAAAGGGCATCTGCAATATCATTATTCAACCCCAGGACGTGGCAAGCCTTTAAAGAGATGTTGAATTTAATGCATAGTAGAACAAACTCCCTTACTAAACCTATGACCCTAATTAGGAAGATTGAACTGCTCCACCCCCTTAGGGAGGGTAGTGAAAAACACCATCTTTCACAAGCAACAATGGCTTAGGGTCCCAAAATGAGAGGTCCCTATACTTTCCCCACCAAATTGTTTCTTGGGTAGCCTGTTGCAAATGATATCCCAATGGAGCAGATATTTTCATACATGGATTGCATTGTGAAGCTCAATTGTTCCAGCCCTGCAAGGGACCGACCCCACTCATCACCCTGTTTGGAAAATAAGCCCAGTTTCTAGTAGCTGGGTTGATGCTCCACACCCCTAAAATGGGCCCTGTAGGCAGTAGGTTATTACCTAGTTGGGCTTGCAATCTCCTGACTTCAGCATGGCCATTCCAGCCACTTCGGTGTCCTAGGAAGCTGGTTCTCCCTCACCCACTTGTAGAATCCAGAGGAAATAGTTCTGGCACACAAGGATAAGCAGTGGAGTAGAATCAGGAATATTAATGGTTTAATGAAATTGATATTATTTACAGAGAGGCAAGTGCACACTGCTTTCAATGCTCTTGCTAAAGGTTTGTTAGCCCCGCCTCTACTGCAGGACTTGACTAAAAGTAACTAAAGCACATTCAAAATCTGGCCTGGATCAAGGAATGAATTAACCAAAAACACCAAACTGATGAGCTCGCAGTCTGCCCTGCCAAGGCCATGGTGTGCTCAGTCTGTCCTGAGGTATCCCTGGCACCTGACAGGGAAGTGGGAATGGATGCATTGCTAGCAGCTGCTGCTCCCATACTCTGCAGAGCTTGGCTGGTGTTCAAGGGCCCTGCTGATATGGCCACTGCAGGAAATGGCTCCAACGCCTGCAACAGGAAATTGTGCCATTGCCTGCAAACCTTCCACCAAACAGCCTGGTGGTATGGAGGGCTTCCTCCACTGGGAGGAACCAGAGCTTGGGAGAACCTGGTAGGAAAAACAGGTCTGAGAGGGGCCTCACCCAGCACACCTAAGACTTGGATACTAAAGGCTGGGCAACCCAAGGCAGAGGTGGAGGGCATTCTGATTCCATGCTCGATTACCATCCTCACCATCCGTTGGCTGCTTCAAGGCAGCAGCACAGTGGCTTGCACTTCCATTGGGTTGACCTGTGCCAAGAGGAAGCTGGTAAGTAAGGGGTAAGACCCCTACCCTGCACTCCCTCCAAAAACCCCAGCTGAGCGCTAATCTTGCCTAAGAGGGCTAAAATCCTCACGGGATGGGAATAGTTTTCTCCAGCATCCACTGAAGCTAAACCTGCCTCTTTGGATGAGATCCTGCTTACTCCCATTGGGCCTTCACCTAAGCTTTTTGCAAGTCTCTGCAGATGAACACAAATTGTATTCATCTTTGTTCAAATTTGTGAACACAAATTTGTGTTCATCTGTGTGACGCACTTCCACTTCCAGTATTACGTTGACCAGGGCGGCAAGAGGGAATACAGCCGCCACTGTGCCAATGGTATTTACAGCAGCGCCGGAGGGGGAAGCATGGTGGAGGAGGTAAGAACACCCTCCCCATGCCTTAAAGAAGTCCCTGCCCCCACATTTGAACCAGTTTGAACGCGAGGGTTCTGAACCCTTTCAGCATGCTAGGAATAGAATGCCAAACAGGTTCATGCACATCCCTAGTGCACACCCCTAGTGCCCATGGTACACATGGGTCCTTATTGTATGTGCTATGGCCAGCAGGTGAAGTATCATCCAATCAGCCTGTGTGAATAACTTCACATAAGTACAATTCTGTGCCTGCATCCACTGTACATAAATTGCATGTGCATTGAACATGACTTAAAACATAAACATGACTTAAAACTTTACCAAACATTTGCTAATTTCAATATTTGCTTCAAAACTAGCACATTTGGTGCAGGGAAACAGATAGCCCAAACAATACATGCCACATTGTATGGCTTCACTGTAGGGATGTACATGAACAGTTCATGCAGGGTGCCTTTAAAAGAGCAGGTAACGAGCTCCTTACCTGCTTGCCCCCATCCCACTGCTCCCCCACCCCCCGCCAGTGCTTAGTTTTTGAGAGAGGTGTGGGGCTGCAGCAGTGCTTCCTGGATCCCCAATTCGCGTTGGCATGCACATGCCTGGGGCGCATGCGCGCTGGCCATTTGTTGGGTATGGACAGGGATCCATCTTATTTATTTATTATTTCTCTGTGTAAATTGCCCTGAGCCATTTTTGGAAGGGCGGTATAGAAATTGAATTAATAATAATAATAATAATAATAATAATAATAAGTAGTTGCTCAGGCACAGATGGAGGAGGTGTTGGAAATAGAGGATGCCACTGTTGCTGAACTGTTTCAAAATCAAAACCAGGCAACCTCCCCTTTGCCTTCACTTCAAAAACCAAAATGCCATTTAACAGGAAAGCAACAAGAACTAAAGCAAAAAATAACTGAGCACATGAACCAAACAACCACCAGGGTTCGACTTCCAGCTCTAAAAACAGTTGCCAAAAAACAACTTGCTCAGGCATTAAAAGATGTCAATGCTGCACTTGCAGAAATAACAACCAATAATTTGCAAGAAACAAACCAACTAATGTACAGTGCAGCAACAATAACAACACAAGAGCTAGGATATAAGATCAGTGGACCTGTAAAAAAAGAAAGTAGTACATCACCTAAATGGAAGATTGGGTTAGAAAATAAAATCTCCAGGCTTAGATCAGATGCTAGTAAATAGAAAGATATGAAAGACAAGAAGCTGAAGAATGAAAACACCAACCAGTATCTGATCCAAAAATACCACCTAGATTCAAGGAGAATTCGAGAAGTCCTGGAAATAATAAAGCAGCAAATAACAGCAGTATCAAAGAAGATTAGCAGATACAAAGCCAGAATTACACAACACAGGCAGAATCTCCAATTCCAGTCGAATCAGAGACGTTTCTACCAAAGCATAGAAGTAGAAACTGCAAGAAACCTAGAAACACCAAATGAAGAAGAAACAGTGCAATTCTGGGGGAAATTATGGGACAATCCAATAGACTATAATAAAAAAAAAAGCAGGCTGGGTGAAAGAGGTCAAAAAATGTAACCAACAAATGCAAGATCTAATAATAACACCAGAATTAATAAGTGAAAGTGCAAAGAAAATTAAAAATTTGACTGCACCAGGCGACGATCAACTGCATGGCTTTTGACTTAAACACCTAACAAGCCTCCATAAACAACTATCAAAACAGTTCAATCGCATTTTGCAAGGAGGTGATACTGAACAATGGTTAACAACTGAGAAAACTCATCTCATCATGAAAGACCCAGCAGAAGGTGTTCCAAGTAATTATAGACCGATAACCTGCCTGCCAACCATGTTCAAATTATTAACTGGAATAATAGCAGATGAAGTCATGCAACACTTATTAACTTACAAACACCTTCCAGTTGAACAGAAAGGAAATTGCCCAAACACCAGAGGCACAAAAGACCAGCTGCTGATTGACAAAATGATTTTAGAAAATTGCAAGAGAAGAAAAACAAATCTAAGTGTTGCATGGATTGACTACAAGAAAGCCTTCGATTCATTGCCTCACACATGGATACTCAAAATGTTTAGAAACAACTGGTGTCAGCAAAAACATCCAGATATTTATTTAAAAAGCAATGAGCATGTGGAGTACACAATTAACAATCAATGGCGAGACACTTGGACAGGTTAGCATTAGAAGAGGCATTTTCCAAGGGGACTCACAATCCCCTCTGTTGTTTGTAATCGCCATGACCCCACTTTCACAAATACTAAGCAAAACAGGCCTCGGATACCAAACATCTAAAACATCAAGTCAAATCAACCATCTGCTGTACATGGAAGATCTGAAGTTGTATGGAAAGTCCCAGTCAGAAATTGAATCACTGCTAAACACTGTCCATATTTTCATTAGTGATATAGCAATGGAGTTTGGACTAGACAAGTGTGCTGCATTAATAATGAACAGAGGGAAAATAAGAAAAACAGAAGGAATAGAACTGCCAAATGGAAGCAAGATCAAGAACCTGGAAGAAAAAGAACATTACAAATAACTGCCAAATGGAAGCAAGATCAAGAACCTGGAAGAAAAAGAACATTACAAATACTTGGGCATTCTCCAGACTGATAACATTGCACACACTGAAGTTAAAAGAAAAATTGGAAGTGAATACATCAGGAGAGTTAGAAAAATCCTCAAATCCAAACTCAATGGCGGGAACACCATACAAGCCATAAACACCTGGGCTATACCTGATCAGATACACTGCAGGGATAATAGACTGGACCCAGGCAGAGCTAGAGACGCTGGATCGTAAGACCAGGAAAATAATGTCCATCAATCATGCTCTGCACCCCCGCATTGATGTAGATAGGCTATACCTCCCTCGCAGCTCAGGCAGAAGAGGAATGCTGCAAGTCCATCAAACAGTAGAGGAGGAGAAATGAGACCTTGAAGAATATATCAAGGACAGTGAAGAAGATGCACTTCAAATGGTCAATAATGCAAAACTATTCAACACCAATAAAACAAAGCAGGCCTACAAGAAAGAACAAGTCAAGAACCGAGCAGAAAAATGGAAAAATAAGCCACTGCATGGTCAATATTTGCACAATATAAGTGGAAAATCAGACATCACCAAGACCTGGCAATGGCTTATGAATGGTTACTTGAAGAAAGAAACGGAGGGTTTAATACTGGCTGTTCAAGAACAGGCACTAAGAACAAATGCAATATGAGCAAAAGTCAAAAAAATCCACAATAAACAGCAAGTGCCACCTTTGTAAAGAAGCAGATGAAACCGTGGACCACCTAATCAGCTGTTGTAAAAAGATCGCACAGACTGACTACAAAGAAAGGCATGACAAGGTAGCAGGGATGATACACTGGAACATCTGCAAAAAATACAAGCTACCTGTAGCCAAAAATTGGTGGGACCATAAAATTGAAAAAGTTGAAGAAAATGAAGATGTAAAAATATTATGGGACTTCCGACTACAAAGAGACAAACATCTGCCACAAAATACACCAGATATCGCTGTAGTCGAGAAGAAAGAAAAACAAGTCAAAATAATCGACATAGCAATACCAGGGGATAGCAGAATAGAAGAAAAAGAAATAGAAAAAATCACAAAATACAAAGATCTACAAATTGAAATTGAAAGGCTGTGGCAGAAGACCAAAATAATCCCAGTGGTAATTGGCGCCCTGGGTGCAGTTCCAAAAGACCTTGAAGAGCAGCTCAACACCATAGGGGCCACAGAAATCACCATCAGCCAATTAAAAAAAGCAGCTTTACTGGGAACAGCCTATATTCTGCAACGATATCTATAACAATTGACAATAAAATTCAGCCATCCCAGGTCCTTGAGAAGGACTCGATATCTGGATAAAACAAACCAGTCAATAACACCTGCCTGACTGTGTAAACAAGAAATAATGATGATGATGATGATGATGGCTGGCACGTGCGCCCTGGCCATGTGCATGCCAGCATGGATTGGGCCTGCAGGAAGCAGCCCTGCACGTCTCTTGAAAAACTGAACGCCGGCAGGGGGTTGAGCAGCGGGGTGGGGATGAGAAGGGTGAGTCTTTACCTGCTCTTTTAAATACACTCCCGCCCACCAGTTGAGCTGATTTGAATGTCGGCATTCAAGCCAGCTCGGTGCTTCCTTTTGGAAGCGCCAAACTGGCTCATGCACATCCCTATTTCAGTTCTGGCTGCTGCTTTTCAGCACCACTTTTATCCTTCTTTTTGTCCTTCTAGTCCAGGGCTAGATACCTTGGTGGGCCGGAACCATCTACAGCTTGGCATGTAGGGACCGAGTGAATTTTTAGCACATTATTACATTAAAATTAAGAATACTATTAGTTACTTGTGGATCTATTCCCCCTTCAATGGACCCATAGTTTCAACAAAGGATGGTGGCCAGAGAATAGGTCCTGACCCTGCTCAATCAGTGGGGCTCCTAGAGTGCATGTCAGCCCCAAACAAATGCTAAGTCCTCTCCTCTCCCTAAATTGTTTTTGCTTTCAGGCTGCAGTGCTAGGCATGCTTACAGGGGAGTAAGCCTCACTGGGCATACCATGGATCATATTTCTGAGAAAGCATGCACAGGATGGCGCTATAAGTTAGTTAGCAGCACCTGTGTTGCTACAGGATACCTGGGGGCCAGTAAAATAGTCACTGCGAGCCGAATCCGGCCCCCGGGCTTTTTGTTGTGCAGGCCTGTTCTAGTCATTGGCTTCATTTGCACACACTGTTATCCATTTGGCTGTGGTCAAGCAAGGAATTTTGTTTGTGTTTATGACATCATTGGCAAAAATTAAATGGGTCCCCATAGGGGCTTTTGTTTGCCGGTTCGAATCCCACTGGTATGTTTCCCATGGGAAACCCCTATATTGGGCAGCAGCGATATAAGAAGATGCTGAAAGACATCATCTCATACTGTGAGGGAGATAGCAATGGTAAACCCCTCCTGTACTCTACCAAAGACAACCAAAGGGCTCTGTGGTTGCCAGGAGTCAACACTGACTCAATGGCACAAATTTACTTTACTTTACGAGATAATTGAAAGAAAAATACATTGGTCCCCACAGCCAATAGGATTAAACCTATTGGCTGCTGACAGTTAAGGCAAAAATGAAGATGGCCAAAAGGACATATAACACCGAAACCATGCAAATGTGTTTGTAAACTAATCTAAGTGTGCCACAACGTTCCTCTGGTTTGGGGAACATAAAGAGTCGACACCGACTTGACAGCACTGCATCAATCAATCAATCAAAGTGATAGAATTGCTGGTTTGTGTGTGGAGGGAGATTAGTGATGAGGTGGCTGAGGATGTTGGGCATATGGGATATGTGGTAAGATGAACTACGTTGTTGATTTCATATTAAAGGTAAAGTGTGCTGTTATTTATTATCATAACATTCATTGAGAATAAAACCACACCTACTTTCCTTTAGTTATTGATTCAGTTCTGACCTAGAAAATAATAACCTTACTGTTAACCTTTTCACCTGAAACTGTTTTTCAGGATTGTTTTCAGATATTTTCTGAATCAGATGGTATGCAGCTTAGCTATCTAGTGCTCTCTGTTCCTTAAACATAAGGATTAGTGAAGAAATTTAGATGTACACGAAAGAGGTTAATTATATACCTGAGTTAGAGTGACAATAGAATGATGGTAGATGTCTAAGTGACAGCTGATTTTTCTATTAAGGGAGGATTGGAATGCTGACATATTTCTCTTAGGATTTTCTGCTTGCTTATGAGAAGTTTTAGAATAAGAGGTGAAAATTCAGATAGATGCCAGCTTGCTTTTTGTACCTACCTGGCTCTTTTTGCCTCTGTAAGTAGGGATGTGCGTGGACCAGTCCGGAGGCCATTCTAAAGGCCTCTGGACCGGTCCGGACCGGTCCAGACCTGGGTGGTTCGGTTCGGGTGTGGGGGGGTTGCTTTAAGAGCAGGGGGAGGGTTTACTTACTCCTCCCACTGCTTTCCTGTTCTGGTGCCCGTAATTTTAGTAGTAATTGGGGTGGCAGGATATCTCCCTTCTGCCCCTTCCCTGCTTTTGCTATGAAAAGCTCCCAGGAGAACTCTGCGCGTGCGCGCACGTCACAGAGACGTGAAGCGCGCGCACATTGTGCGCATGCGCAGAGGACTCCTGGGAGCTTTTCATAGCGAAAGCAGGGAAGGGGTGGCAGGGAGGTATCCTGCCGCCCCAATTACTACTAAAATTATGGGCGCCAGAGCAGGAAAACGGTGGGAGGGGTAAGTAAACCCTCCCCCCGCTCTTAAAGCAACCCCCCACCCCAGTGCCGGACCGCAGTTTGGCGGTTCCGTGCACACCCCTATCTGTAAGTATGACTGAGGTAACAATGAATCAAGAACTATGCTCTTGACATTATCTTTCCTGTAAAGCTCTTTGTAATCAATTATGTTTTGATGTTTTATGCTTTGTCTATGTTTTATGTTCTATATGTGCCGCACTACAAGCTATATAAGTGAACTAGTATTTAATAGAAGCTTTTTCTCTTGAGTTCTCATATTTAATATTGTCTATACAAAATCCCAGTGAACACAAAGTCACACAGTAGTGTATTTTCTAAAATTGGAGCTCTGCGTACAGAGGTGCACCCTTGGTATATTGGAGCCTGGATCTAGAGGCCTTTTGGCCCCTCCCACCCCCGCCACAAGATAGGTAATTTTAGACCCTGGACCTAATTGGCTAATAGGGACCCTACTACACACACACACACACAATGCTTGTATGTGGGCTTGCGTGTGAGAGATCTGGCTAATTTCTCCTTTGAGACTCCACGTGGATAACCACTCCCCGCTGCTGCATCCAGGTAGTGCAGGGGGCAGAGTTGTGTGCCCGGCCCTTGAGATGGACACGGGGCCTGCCATTTTTGCTCCCTCAGCGTGTGTCTCAGGCTATCCAATCAGCACGAGGGAGTGGTTGCTTAAATGGCTGGCTCCCATCAGATCACCCTCAGTTGCTCTGGGCGAAGCACTCCCCCCCCCCCAACATCCCATTTCAGTGAGGGTTATCCAGTCACCTTTTGGGGCCAAGTAGGAATTCCCCCTGCCTATTTCTCACTGACTTTAATTGTTAGGCTGTCACTGTTGAATGTTTGGTCACTTTGCTGGTGCATGTGGTTTCACGTAGGCTGTCTTGTTCAGAGTCTGACTGGAGGGCCATTTAAGGTGAATAAGCAAGCCAAGGAACAGCCCTTGCAGATTTTTGCTGCCCTTGGGCTGAGATCTGCCCCTACTCGGAGGCTGGCTGGCACCCACCATTCAAAATTTTGTGGACTGGATGGGGGCTGGTTGGCCTCCCCTCAGCGAGGTTAAAGCCTCACCGTAGTGGTGATGGAGTCCAGATTTGTCACCAGGCTGAATCACCACCCAGTCCTTCACCCTGTTGGTGGGCAGTCCTCCTTACGAGGCTGACCCACAGAGGGGGTACCCACACTCTAATTGTAAATGCCTCATTGCTGGTTATTGTAATAATTAATTAAAATGGCCCTAGTTCATCCGATCACATGTGTCTTGTCATTATTTGGTCTGGGTGTTTAGACATATTTAGACATATGAAAGCACCTCTAGAACAAGCAAATTAGCTGAATGCACTACTTTTTACACCAGAATATGCTCTGGAGAAGAATGAATATGTAAAATATTCAAATATATACAAATATCATACAAATATATATTTGTGTTATACTTCCCACTGACCTGCAGATTCCACATTTTGCTTGGGCAGTCCTGCTACTTAAATTAGCTGAATGCACTGCTTTTTACATCAGAATATGGTGAGGGGAAGGTTGATTTTTGCTCACCCAATTATCTTCAAGGTGACAAATCAGAACATTACCAACCAAACAGGGCAAAAGGGAAGGGTGGAGGGGTAGGAAGAGATTTGCGTCTGCAAGCAGCCAATTTTACACGTACCTCCCACTAACCTGAAGATACAAATTGTGTATGGACAGTCCAGCCATGACACCCAGCCCAAGTTACTTGTGAGGAGCACCACTGCAGTTAATGGGAAAAGTTAGGCGTGTGAGTCACTCGTCCCATTAATTTCAATGGGGCTACTCATGAGGAATCTGGCTAGCAGCCCCCAAACTCTGTCTTATAATAGTGTGGCTGGTCTCGGAGGCACCTTGAAGCTCTTCTTGGGGGTGCGCTGTCTGTGCCAGACCAATCCAGCTGCTCCCCTCTGACAATGCTCTCTTGGAGGGCAGGACAGGAGGAGGTTTTCCAATCCATACAGCCGCTGATGACCGGATAAATCCCCAAGCAGCCTTCCCCCTCAGTGCTGTGGAAATGCTAAATCTCTAGGCTAGGCTTTGCTCTCTGAAAAGAGACCAAAGTAGCCTTGGCACCTGGCCTGCTCCGCTCTGCTGACAGCACCCCTCATGCAGCCACATGCAGCAAGACCGAAACAGACAGTGCTGAGGGATGTCACTCGGTCTCAGGGGTTTCCTCAAGAGCTGGCCATGGCATGAAGGCAGCCTTCACCCCTGGCGCCTGCTCTCTCTGATCTGGCTCCTCCTGGACTCTTTCCCTTTCCTACCTTGTCCCCCTCACCAGGCCCAATAGTCAGCCGCCCTGAGCCCCTGGCCGGCGTCCACTCACAACATGAGAGGAGCACAGTTGCACGTTCGGCCACCAGGCTCAGCATGGGCTGGCAGCAGTCTGACACTGCTACCCCCAGGAGCAGGGACATTCTTGGGGAAATTGGGGGGGGCCAGGGGTGTGGGGGACTGGACTTCCACCTGGATGTCGAGGGGGAAGGGCGCCCCTGTTTGCATATCTTGAGTTTCTTGATATCACTTTAGGCTAATCAAAATACTGAGATGTGCAAAGCCATCTACTTTGAGGCAAACCACAACAATGCTTAGGGGTCTAGTGGGTAGAGGTACCCTGATGATAGCAAGCAGAGGAAAGAAGTAAAACACTAGGGATGCCAAAGTAAGCCAACAGATTCGAGTTTCCACCCAGACACTCTGCTAGTATACTTCTCCCAAAGCCTCCTTAGGTTTGGCCCCACCCCATTTACTCTAGCAGGAAAATATTACTGTAGCTGCATATGCAAATCCCACCCACCCCCACTCCATCAGAGGTGGGAAACAGTAGTTTGATTCAGAAATTGTTAGGCAAGCTAATTGGGGAGAATAACTCGGAAATGCATATTTAGAAACACCTCAAAATGTGACAGAACAGAAGAGCTAGATGGCTGGGCATGCGTGAATAGGTAAATGTTTGATGTGGTATTTAGATTTGGTTTTTGGAGGCTTCACTGTTTCATTTGGTGCTTCGAATGGACCTTGATCTGAATTCAGTTATTTGAGTAGTCTGAATATTTGTCCATGGGACAAATAGGGGAGAATCACTGAAATGCCTATAATGTGCTGCAGTCAAGAAGGCAAACATGAGTGCAAAAATGGAAGAAGCAGACTTTGGAGCACCCTTGCTGTAGCTGAGTAAAGTGTTCTGTAAGTTTCGGAACTGAGTGACTGCACTGCTGGCAGGCAGGCAGGTGTTGGCATAAAGGGGCAGAAGCAGAGTGACACCCTGGCTGTAATGGAGCAAAGTGCTCTTTTGGTTTCAGAGTTAAGTGACGGTGTTGAAGGTGTTGGCATTACAGGAGAGAGGCAGAATGAACCACCCTTGCTGAAACAATGTGCTATAGCAATGTTTATTACAATATAAACAATGTTCATAACAATGTGATATAGCAAAGTGCTATAACAGTCTCAGAGATTCGTGAATGTGATGAACTTCCAGAGCAGAGGCGCTCTTACCCCTGGACTTCGGGACTGAAGTCCAGGGCCTCCACAGCCCCTGGGGGCCCCCAAGTCCTCTTTAGTCTGTCCCGGGTGGTTTGGTCACCCAGTAGAGCATAGTTATGCTTAATTTGCAGGGGCCGGGGCTCCAAAGGCCTTTAGGCCCAGGCTCCTAAATTACCTAGGTGCACCTCTGTACCAGAGTTCAAAGCAAAATGAAAAATACAAATAAAAAAGGATGGAATGATTCCCTTCAGTGCAACAGAAGCAGAAGAACAGAACAGAGTGAGGATGGCATTCATTTCACCTGCACTTTGAGCTTCAGGAATCCTAGCAGCGAAGTTAGCTTTCAAGAACACCAGCTACTCCACCAACCGAATGTGTGGTAAAGTTGATCAAGCTGTTGCACCCTACCAATTTGTGGTAGAGTGTTACACACAATAGTCTCCCCACAAACACAAGACTCAGATTTAAATTGATGTCAGGAAAGGACACAGATGATAAATAGACAAGAACAGGAGAAAGAGACTAGAACAAACTGAACAGAATTGGGAAAGACTCAAGATAAACACAGTAAAGGGGAATAACAGATAGGGATTTTAGAGAAGGTTAAACTGGAAAGGATTGTGGGTAGGGATCTGAAGGAAGACAAATAAGAAACTACAGTGCAAGTTAGGCTAAGACACACCATAAACACACTGGTGTGGCCTCCCACCTCTCTCCAGGGCCTTCTAATTGCAAGTAGCTTTGTTCAGAGACACGGCAACTCACAGAAGACACAATGGCAGAGCAAGCAGAGCAGGATATATTATTTCCAGATCCCTCCCCCAAAGCACTTGGTTTGGAAGGGGACAGAGAGACTGAACAAAGTCACTGGCCAATTTGAGGTGGCAAATTACGGAGCTCTTTCTCCCCTTCCATACTTTCCATATGTTGAAGATCATCTCATTCTCTCCCTTTTGTCAGTTTCAATATTACAGTGTTTGCCACAGGAAAAAAGCTTCTAAATAGCCAAATAGGCTCCTAATTTCAGATTCAGAGATTTTAAAAATAAAAATAAAAATAGGAAGCTGCCATATACTGAGTCAAGTCATAGGTCCATCTCGCTCAGTATTGTCAACACAGACTGGCAGCAGCTTCTACAAGGTTGCAGGCAGGATTCTCTCTCAGCCCTATCTTGTTGATGCCAGGAGATGAACCTGGAACCTAGAAACTCTTCCCTTCGTGGCTCTATCCCTTAGAGGAATATCTTACAGTGCTTACACTTCTAGTCTCTCTTTCAGATGCAACCAGGGCAGACCCTGCTTAGCTAAGGGAACAAGTCATGCTTGCTACCACGAGACCAGCTCTCTTCCTTTATATTCGGAGGTCTAGCTATTCAGTTTGGATTTAGGGGCTCAATGGGCATTTCTGTACATATAACGTCTAGTTTTAGTCAGAGCTCAAATAATTGATACAACTTGGTGTGCTTCTTAAAAGCAATGAGATCTGAGATGTTCCACAAACTTTCCATAAATATCCAAAGCCATAAGATGAAAGAAGAAATTGCAGAATTGACGGGAAGGTTATACATCTCCTACTAAACAATCGTATACGTCCGGAGGTGCTATGCTGTGACATTTACCTGGGTGCCACTAATATCCACTCCCCTACTCCCACAAATCAATCCTTTCTAGTGACATCCCACAACCTGTTTCCTAACCATGTAAATGTTCTATTCGCCATTGCTTCCTCCAGTGTAGACCAGTGGATCCAATCACTGCCTGCCAGTTGATGACAGTGAAGGGCAAGGGCAACACTACAAATGCATCTGCCACAAGTGCCTTTGTGGTTTGTAAAGAACATGTGGTGGAGAATGTTCTCAGTGTATCCCTTCCAGATTCTAACACCCCTCTATGTTTTTATTCCCCAAGGTTCCTCATAGGAGGCTCTGTCTGCCCAAGTAGTGACACTTGGCACTGTTTGGGAAATCCTGAACAGTGGCTGGGTAAGGCTAAGCAACCTGATGCTCATGACTGAGGAGATCATAGATACGCACAAAGTACCACTAGTTGTGCAGCCAAGTCTAGGGTGCATTGCTTTGATTATCTGGAAACAAGTAGCTGAGTTCACACTGCAGCATGGTCCCAAGGAAGTGTAGGTCACTTAGGAAATGGGAAGCATTACATCCATGGTCTAGAACAGGGATTCTCAACGTTGGGTCCCCAGATGTTATTGGACTTCAACTCCCATAATCCCCAACCAAAGGCCACTGGGGCTGGGGATTATGGGAGTTGAAGTCCAATAACAGCTGGGGACCCAACGTTGAGAATCCCTGGTCTAGAAGGTGCAGTGACTTTATATGGTAAAGTTCACATGGCATGCTTTTCATGACCTTAGTGAATGTACCAAAGTCAAAGTACACCATTGTGTTTCATAGTATTATGGAGAACTACCTCTTTAATGTTGTTGCAGAAGCATCAAGGACTCTTGTGAAAAGTCCCCACTGCCAGTGCCAGCAAGCAACATTTCCTGTGAAATGCCACACCCATACATTTCTCCTTAATGTTGTGCTATACCAGATTTCTCTCCCCTCCTCCTGAAGTTAAACCTTCAGGTTTCTCTGACCTAGACTACTTCCCCATAACACTCCCATGCACCAGAATGAAAGACAAACATATAAAGAAGGAACTGTATTATTTAAAAAGTACATAGCATTGTAAGTATGAATACAAGAAATATGTAGCACTGGGATGCAGAAGACTCTGTCCTCAAGCATTTCCTGAAAATGAAAGGCACTTTTCAACATTCATGAAAAAAGAACAAAGGCGGGTAAGTAGTTTTGGTTCCGCCCTACTTAGGATTGATTCATACATGCATGTTGGAAAAGATGATGTAAGGAGGACATGAAAGCTTTGAGGGTGATTTGTGATGGTTGCTCATGCTTTTAAATTATAGCCGCTTATTCATAGAACATTTTTTTTCACCTAACAACTGGTTGTACCAATCACTCGGTACAGATGAAATTACATGTATACTATCTCTGAAAACTGATGTAACAGAGCTTAGTATAAAATAAGGAAGAGACTATTTCCTTTTATTGCAACTGCACTGAGAACTGTCACACTGTTTGGAGAAGGGCAGACTACTAGACCTCTAAGCAGAGGGTACAGCTACACTCGAACAGAAAAACTAAAAATAATCTCCTCATCATTGATGTGGCCATTGCAGTTTCTATTTGGCTCCAAGAGCAAACTCGTTGGCAATGACTTTGTGTGAAGTTAACCTGTCACCAAAGACCCGAGTAAGGAGTGGAGGCTACTTGACAGCAGTTTTCTCAGAGTAATAGCCAGAGGTGTATCTAGAGAAAATAGCGCCTACGGCAAGCACTGAAATTGTGCCCCCTGTCCAAACATCTGACACCCATCTTTCAGATAACTTTACTATAATAGCAGCTGAAAGATACAAGTCAAGCTCGTTAATCTTTTAATATTTCAAGAACTATTTAGCAGTGGACATATCCAGACCAAAAAATGCTGGAAAACTACAAATTTTAGTAAGCTGGGGCTCATGAAATACCCAAATACTATCTGGAGGTGTACTTGGAAAACTTAACAGAAGTGCCTGTCTAATTCTCTACTATGCATTGTGGCATCACTATTACATAAGTTTTAAAAATAAATGGAGAATTTGGCTTTTCCCAGATACTCTGAAAATAATAAAAGGATATGCAGAGTAAACTGTGTCACTGCTTGGAATATATTCTAGTATTTCAGAAAGACAGTTAAAATGAAAGAGAGCAAGAAACTCCCAGTGGGACTTAATACTAAGGATTTCACACTGATTCAAAGACAAACTCACCATTAATAACCATATTATTAAGACATCACATTTAACTCACTTATCACAAGAAGTAAAGTAAGAGCAAATGAATACAATCCTAGCTCATAAGCTTCAGCTCAGTATTCACAAGCCCTGATTCTCTGTACATAGTGCCAAACTGAATATGTGTACAGTGACTTATATTATATTAAATTTTAAAAGGATTTTTTTACCTGTAGCCCCTTCAGGGGGCTTCCTAAAGGCTGGGGGGTCTGTAAAGGTTTCCCCTCCCCCCGCTGGCCTCTAGGGCCTCGCAGGGATCATTTGCAGTGGCCATTTTTTTTAAAAAATGGCCACTTAATACAAAATGGCCGCTGTGAATGCTCAAATGGGCTCTGCGAGGCCTGGCATGGCCTAGGGCCTCACAGAGGCCATTTGAGCATGCACGGTGGCCATTTTGTTTTCGGTGGCCATTTTTTAAAAATTTAAAGAAATGGCGCCCCCCTTCAAGTGGCGCCCGGGGCACGTGCCCTGCCTGTCCCATCCTAGATATGCCCCTGGTAACAGCAAAGGGCATTCGGATGGGAGAAAAGGTGTGGATGGTTCTCTCTCTCCCAGTCACTGCAGTAGCCTCCCTGCACCCAGCGTTGTTCCTACCAACAGCTCTGCGTCTCCTCTTGTTGTTTCCCTTCTTATGAGGGTACTTGATGTTTGTGGAGGTGCTGGATGATCCACAGCTGTCCAGCATGTCAACTTATACTCTTTATCCTCTGTTTCCCTCCCTCCCCCACGGAGAATCGCATCATGTATATGTTTCTACTTTTAATATGTAAACATTCTGTATCCTGCAGCCATGTCCATTTGAACACTTTTTTCCACATGCAACTACACTTGCTATCAATATCAAATATTCCCCTGAGGAAAGGCAGCATATCCTGGAGTGTAGGAATTTTGATCATTTTGTACACGTGTTCTGCACACCTTTTATAGTCCTGTTTACACTTAGGTCACCACATAATCTGTGTCGATTGTTTTACATTAGCAATTGGGAAGCCAAATCCTGCTTGATCATTAGATGCTCAGAGAAGCCACTGCAATCCAGTGCCTTATTATGAGTGGCATGATGTATAATTTATAATAGTGTTATTTATTAATGTGCACAGTTTGGGCACCTCGGCATGTTATTGAGAGTTGCGTTCTCCCAGTGGACGGAAGAAAGCAATCTTTCTCTGACAAATGTTGACAGCTTCTTCTCTTGAACTCAAACAGGAGCTTCCTTGTTTGGTGCTTGCTATTCTCTCTCTTCCTCTTAAAAGTCACTCCAGAGCTATTTACCCTTTTGCTCTCAACAGCACTTAAATACTTTAAAAAGCACTTCCTGTGGTGAAGAAACAACAGCGGTCAGTGCCAGATTAACACAGCATGGAACGGACAGGCACATGGCAGTAATAATTCTAAGTCTTATGTTCCTTGTTTTCCTCCCACCAACAGACAGCAGCCCCAAAGCAGTGGCATCAATTTAGTTCAGAGGAAGTAAAGTGCAGCCAAATTTAACACTAGTTCTGAGGCACATTAACAGCTTCTGACATCTATTGCATTCAAATACATTTAGTGGATTTTCAAAGACTAGGGTGTTTTTTCCCCCTCCTCCTTCTTCTTCTGATTTATTTTCTTCAGTCCACAGTATGAACTTATACCTATAGATATCACAGGCTGCTTGAAAAGCTGTCCTTGGTCTATTCCAAATGTTGGATTCGTATTCCTCTTTTGTGACTGCTTGTTGCTTACAGATGGCTCCAAAGCTGTTGGCTGGCATTTTATAAAATATGGGTCCCAGTGCTTAATTTATAGTAAAAGAGGTGCTTGGAACTTAAGGCTGCCAAGAAGTAGCATCCTCTTATTTGGAATCCTGTGTCCTGATCCCTGATGTGTGAGAACTTGGTTTAGACAGTGGATGAAGGAAGTATTCTCTGCATCCACTCAGGGGTACTTGATTCTGTTTATATTCTGCAGGTTCCAGGATTAAGTCTTGGCATTAAAAATATGCTATGGCTAAGCTATGGTAAACTCTGATACAAATTAAACGAGTCATGTTTAATACAGTAAAGGTAAAGTGTGCCATCGAGTTGGTGTTGACTCCTGGCGCCCACAGAACTCTGGGGTTTTCTTTGGTAGAATACAGGAGGGGTTTACTATTGCCTCCTCCCGCGCAGTATGAGATGATGCCTTTCAGCATCTTCTTATATGGCTACTACCCGATATAGTAGCAGTGGGGATTTGAACTGGCAACCTTCTGTTTGTTAGTCAAGCATTTCCTCGCTGCAACACTTAAGGTGGCTTTATTAATACAGTACCTGCTATTTATTTAATTTACCTTTTAACAGCATATATACCACCCTTTTTCTGAAGGACCCAGTGTGGTTTACAACAAAACCCAATATAAATTCTTCCCACCTCCCCAAAAACAACAACAGCAAACTAGAACCCAAACAAATAACAAAAACAGGTTCAGAGTTTATCCAGCACCAAAGACTGACTGGAGCTATTCTGATGATCAGTGGAAAGCGGGCTAAGGGTGCTTAGCCCACTTTCCACTGATCGTGAAACTCACGACGCTCACAGCCAAGCCTGGTTGAGTCAAAGTGGGTCACCCGGTTTTGTAGCCCTCCCCTAAGCCTGGGTTAGTGGAGTGAGCGCTCTGCTAGCCCAGGCTTCCCAATCATGAGTAGCCGCAGTGCGGCTACTCACGAGTGGACCCCCGGAGGGGAGGCGAAAAGCTGCCTCCCGGCTCTGGGGTTCTCTCCAGTATTCCCTGTGTGCTTGTGCAGGGCATACTGGAGCTTCCAGCAGCCGCGTGGCCCCTGAACTCCCCAGCACCCACCGGCTGCATCATGGAGCCGGCAATCGTGTGGGTGGCCGATCTGGCCGCCCAGGGCTCCTGCCCTGATCATCTGTGGGGAGATCGGGCTTAGCCCACTCTCCCCGCTGACCTTCAAAAACTGAGTCTCACTGATCATGAGACCTGGCTCACTGTCTTAAACAGCCAAGTTTTTGCTACACACCTAAAGGCAAACAATATGGGTGCTTGACTGTTTTTAAGCAAGAATGTGTGGTGTTATATATGCTTCAGGAACCCAGAAGGATATCGAGATGTAGTCAAAGTAGCAGTCAAAGAGGTAGGTTTTAATGAAGGCAGATACAGTACAAATTAGAAAGATGTAATGTACCCTACCTGAACCTTCCATTACTGTCAAACCCAACTGGTGAAAATAGATGAAGAACTGACAAAATGTGGTCTGGAACTACTCCAGTTTCTGGCACCTTTAAAGTACCACAACATGGAATCAGGACATTTGGAACAGAATTTTAAATATATGTGAACACCCCCCCCCCGCCAAGTCATTGGTGTTTTGGTTTTCTCATAATTCTTTAGGTGTTTCTCACGAGTATTCCAAATTTCTTGTGAAACTTAGTAGCAACTTTCAGTCCAGATCTTATTGGCTTTGCACATTATGTGGATAATTTCACAAGAATATTTAGCCTTGCTAAGTCCTAAGTAGGCCAGTATCCTGGTTCTCAAGGCTGCACTCAGTAATGGATAACCACAGTTAAACGAGGTTCGCCACCAACTGCAGTTTTGCTGCTGAAGTGTTACATCCGACTGCTGGCACAGCTATAACTGTGGTTTTGTGCCGATTTTCAATTCAAACTCATAGAGGTGGTGGTGCAGACCCACCTAAGGATGTGTCTGCTCCATGTTTTTGGCACTACTTGCCGGTAGATTCTCAGAAAACTAGCCCCACCTCTCCTTTCAGCTATGCGGCTATGGAGTTGCCAGGCAACAGAAATGGCACCATTTACCATTGCAGGTTTGTCATCCTCTCAAGAGGATGCTCTGTGCAGTAAAGTGTGGGGACAGGTACTTGGGTGAGTGCTGTCCTGGTTTCTGCAACTGCCACCAGGCTGCTGTCAAACCCCGCTCCCTGCCAGCCCACATGCCTATGCTGGGATGTACACCCCTGCCCACAGCACCAAAGGGTAAGCCCAATCTCCCAGGGCATCTGTAAACGAGGACTCTCCTCTCCCAGGAATCCTCATGCCAGGAGATCTGCATACGGCACCACATTGGACCCAGCCCAGGAAATTTGAACAGGTTTAAAGGCCTGTGCCCAACCCCTGTGTCTGCACCATCCACTCAAGTGGGTACTCCCTGTCAAAGTGCCCCGTCATGGGAGGGATAGCTAGCATGAGAAGGCACCTCCTCTCCAGCTGGGAAGCAATTTGGGGGGGGGGGGGACGGGACGCTCCAGACTAGGTTTGAGGGGCTGCCACAAGCAGGGATTCTGAGCTGCCAAGTTCTATCTTTCTCACTGAAAGGTTGGTGAAGGGGCCTAGCTCTTTTCCTTTTGGGGGGTTCTTGCTCCCTGCACTTACTCATGATCAAAGCCAGTCACCAGGGTCAGTAGTGCCCCAGTACCAGTAGAGAGTACAACTACTGTGAGGACTGAACCACCTGACCTGGGGTGAACTGCTCTATCATAGGAGTGAAAGGCAATGGGACACCCCCACACAACTCATGGGAAGAACCATCAGAGGGAAGGAGAAATAATTGCCGGGCTAAGTAACAACTGATGCCAAATGGCAAAACACCCCCATCTCCTATGGACAGCCCTTCTAACGATTGTCAGGTCATTGGGGCTCTAAATGGAACAAGGTTGCTTTGTGGATGGCAGCCATCAGGAGAGGTACCCTGGGGACAGCTTTCCATGTTTTGGGAACCATGGCCAAGCTGCTGCAAAAATGTGCCACCTGCCAGCCTACCCGTGTGGAGATGTGCATCCCTGTCCACACACCCCCGGGGTTGTCACTGCTGTCCCAGGGCAGCTGGAAACTGGGGGTCCCCTCTCCCACTGATACCCAGGAGATCTGCCTACGGTGCCATGCTGGGCCAGACCCAGGAATTTAGAATGGGTTTAAAGCTCAGTGCCACAGCCCAGTGTCCACATTGTCTATGCAAATGGTTTGAGTGGGTGTGCTATTTGCAGGGTTTGAAACCCCCCCATCCCCCGGGCAGGGATTCATGAGCAACCTATTCTTTCCACAGAAAGTTTGAGGAAGGGGAGCCCAGCCCTTTCCTCTTTTGGGGGTTCCCCAGGCTTACTCAAGATCAAGGCTCGTAACCTGGGTCAGTATTGGGTAAATTGAAATCCTTCTTCAAATATATGGCCACCCAACCCTGGGCATAATGGCCAGGCATGAGCAAGAAAGGCCATGGGGCTCACTTCTCCCTTCCCCATGCCCAAAGATCTGCATACAGTGCAACAACCAGGATCATGGATCACAACAAGGACCCAGGATCATGACTGGGTTTAAATGTCTGTCCAAGTGTCTCCCCCTGCCCTCCACACACGTGTCTGGTAGGGGTGTGCAATTCGGATTTTCGGGTGATTCGGCTCGGACCCGAGCCGAATCACCCCCGTTCTGTTTTGTGCCCGAATCTGGGTCACCCGAATCACCCTTGATTCGGTTCGGATTCGGATTTAATCTGAATCCGAATCCGAATCGATTCGGGGGGGTAAAAAGGGGCCCAGGGGCAAAATTTTGGGGTGGAGTGGTAGTGCCCAATGGGTAGAGTCTACCACCCCAATTTCAGGGGGATTGGGCAAAGTCCTGATTTTTTGTGAATTTTTTAAATTTTAGTGTCTTTGGGGCAGTTCGGGGGCATAGCATGGGATTTGGGCAAAAGGAGTGGGGTGGGGTGGTAGTGCCTAATGGGTGCAGGCTACCACCCCAATTTCAGGGGGATTGGGCAAAGGGCTGATTTTTGGTAAATTTCTGAAAATTTCATGTCTTTGGGGCAGATTGGGGCATATTGGGGCAGAAAGTGGGGGCTGGGGCAGAATAGTGGGGTGGGGTGGTAGTGCCTCATGGGTGCAGGCTGCCACCCCAATTTCAGGGGGTTTGGACAAAGGGGTGATTTTTTGAGAATTTTTGAAGTTTTGGTGACTTTGGGGCAGTTTGGGGGCAGAAAGTGGATCTGCCCCAAAATAGTGGGGTGGGGTGGTAGTGCCTCATGGGTGGAGGCTACCACACCAATTTCAGGGGGATTGGGCAGAGGGCTGATTTTTTGAGAATTTTTGAAGTTTGGGTGTCTTTGGGGCAGATTGGGGGCAGAAAGTGGATCTGCCCCAAAGGAGTGGGGTGGGCTGGTAGATAGTGCCTGATGGCTGGAGGCTACCACCCATCCCCAATTTAAGAGTGATTGGGCAGAGGGGTGAATTATGGTGAATTTATTTGTATGAGGTTTGTCTTCATAAGGTGAAGTGTGCTAAATTGATTACTTCCTCATATTATTCATAGTAAAGGAAAGTGTGAAAAAGTGAAAGTGGGGTCATGAGAGTTGTTTAATTGAAAAAAATCTCATTTGCTATGATAGAATGAGAATTCACACCTCAGAAAAAATCAGGCACTATCTACCAGCCCACCCCACTCCTTTGGGGCAGATCCACTTTCTGCCCCCAATCTGCCCCAAAGACACCCAAACTTCAAAAATTCTCAAAAAATCAGCCCTCTGCCCAATCCCCCTGAAATTGGTGTGGTGGCCTCCACCCATGAGGCACTACCACCCCACCCCACTATTTTGGGGCAGATCCACTTTCTGCCCCCAAACTGCCCCAAAGTCACCAAAACTTCAAAAATTCTCAAAAAATCACCCCTTTGTCCAAACCCCCTGAAATTGGGGTGGTAGCCTGCACCCATTAGGCACTACCACCCCACCCCACTATTCTGCCCCAGCCCCCACTTTCTGCCCCAATATGCCCCAATATGCCCCAAAGACATGAAATTTTCAGAAATTTACCAAAAATCAGCCCTTTGCCCAATCCCCCTGAAATTGGGGTGGTAGTCTGCACCCATTAGGCACTACCACCCCACCCCACTCCTTTTGCCCAAATCCCATGCTATGCCCCCGAACTGCCCCAAAGTCACTAAAACTTTAAAAAATCGCCAAAAATCAACCATGAACCGAATCACCCGAATTTTTTGTGCCCGAAATTTGGGTGATTCGGCTCGTGCCCGAAAAAATTCGGGGGGCATCGGGGGTGATTCGGTTCGGCCCCGAATCACCCGAAATTGTTCGTTTCGGGCACAGATCGTTCTGTGCCCAAAATTTTTTGCACATCCCTAGTGTCTGGGCAACGACATATGGAGTGTCTGGATGTACTTTGGGTGTGTGAAAGTCTGCACAGAGGAAGAGGGTGGGGGTTAGGGAGATCTGTTCTATTTTTTTTTACAAAGAAAGGGTGGGGATTTTGGGGCCAGCCATTTCCCCTTTGGGACTGGGTGTTTACAACCCTAACCTATGCATGAGCAGGGCCAGCAGGATCAGAATTTATCCAGGTTTTGGAATGATTCTTCCTCTCCAATAATGACGGATACCAAAACCCATGCAGACTACATCCACTCACAAGAGTGTCAGTCCATGGGTGCTCTTTCCTGATCCTGGGGACAGGGGCCAAACCGCTGTGCAAACATGCACCCTGCCTCGCTGTCCACACCTGTGCATAGGTGCACCATTGCCACAGCCCTTGCAGTCGACACTGCTGCCCCAGGGTTCGGGGAGAAAAGGAAAGTCCCCTCTCCCACCATTTCACATGCCCGCTTATCTGCATACGGCACAAAGATGGAGCAGACCTGGGATTTTTCAATTTGTGTAAATGAACATTCCATTGGCCCACTCCATGGCCATGCATGCAGCCAGGCTATGGCACATTGGGTGTCAAAATCTCCTCTGGAGTGCATGCAAGGCTTCAGAGAGATTTGGGGAGAGGGAGGTAGTGAATGAATACTTTATTGTGGTCTTTGACCCGACAACACAAAAACAGCACTGAGCATAATATAGGTAGTACAGATACTACAAATATATGATATCAGAGACTCCATAGTACTAATACATATAACTCAAACCAGCTCAGACCTAACCATACATGCAGCCAGAAAGAATTTGGCCACACACAGTGTTATGGGTGCATAGCAATCAGCTAAAAGAAAAGACGTGTATTCATCATCCATTCTATACAGCATGTTTAGTATGAGAGGGGAAATAAGAGAAGTATGAATGTTTCTATAAAATGAACAATAGTATGTATGTATGTATGTATGTATGTATTGACACTTCTTCTATACTGCTTCCTCCAAAGACTCTAGGCGGTGAACAACAGAAATACCAACAAAAATCTATTTCTTTAAAATATTATTAAAGGGCAAATGCCTGGATAAACAGGTGGGTCTTAAGTAGAGCCTTAAAAGCAGCCAGGGAGGGGGATGAAGGAATCGGGGGGGGGGAGAGTGTTCCAAAGAAGAGGGGCAGCCACAGAGAAGGCTCTCCTACTGGCCCAGGCACCACGCACTACAATATAAAAGAACATGAGTCACAGACTCAGTGGCCTGGCCACAGGGGCATATCTGGCTGTTAAAGGGAATTTTTTGGTACCTGCCCTCTAACACTGCAGATACTGTAGGAGTGTATTGAATCGTGCAAGGGGAAAGGCCCTTTTCTGGGACAGAATAGTTAATCTTGTTAAGTACTATGCCGGTCTAGGAAAATTTAGAAAGCTACCAAGAAAATTTCTTGTAGAGATCAGTCCCAAATCATTCTGCTTTTCAATATTCACAATGTGTTGTTTTATAAGTTCTTTAGTAGCATTGAGTCCCAATGACATTAAAAAATTGGAATGAAAACCCATGCTTGCCCAACATATCATAAAGGCATTTTCACCAACTGGATTGGAAACCATCTTCCAAAACAAGAGGAGTTAGGTTTTGGGGGGGCAAAAAATAATCTTAAGCCAAACTTTGGCCTCCACTCTTGTTAGGCTAACCTCCAACCATTAAATGACATTGGGCACACATCTAGGGACCAAGAATATGGCATGCAGAAATTTGGATTGGACTGTATCCATTGGTTTAAAATTATGAATAACACAGATAGCAGCACCATACAGCAGTTAAGAAAGCACTTTAGCCTCATAAACCTTAATTGTGGATGGTATACATTGTCCACCTCTGTGGAAAAAAACCTGTAAGATAGCAGAGGCACTCTTCTGAACATTAGTTGCAACATGCTCACAATGCTCCCCCCCCGAACCATTTTCACAGAGGAGCACTCCCAGATACTTAGAAGTCCTTACTTGATCAATTACCTCCCCATTGATCTGCCAAACATGTTTATTAGGTAATTTGGCAAAGACTTAGATTTTTGAACATTTATGGATAGATGCTCCTCTACATAATATTTCTCTAGCCTGTGTAAAGCTCTTCATATACTGACAGATGTTCTAGATAAAATAATTCTGTCATCAGCATAAAGTAATCTTGAAATAGATTTACTGTCTAGTTTGGGAGGATGGAAATCAAGACTATCATACATTTAATAAGGGAGTGTATATAAAAGGGAGGTAGTGGAGAATCAGTTCAGTTTTTTTAAAAAATCATAGATTGTTGAGGCCTCCACTAAAGTGGGGCCCTCTTGGGTTCATTGGTGGGTAGGTGAGCTGGCTATACTCATGAGCTTGCAGACGGTGGGTTGGGAATTACCCTTCCACGGGCATGGCATGGCATAGCGCAGCCATATTTCCAGTAGACTGGCTCCCTCTAGTAGTCTGGCCCATTCGGCAGCAAGCTGCCAAACAGCAAATTTTGAATAGGTCTGCACGGATTTGTTTCTGGGATCACCCCTCATGACATCTTCTCTGTTATGGGGCCCAAGCCCCATCCTTTACACTCCCCCATCTGCATATCCCATACTAGCAAATGTAGATTTTCCCCTCCCCTCCCATAATGAAAGCAGAATTCCACTCCGCTCTCCAGGCCCCTAAACCACTCGAGCATGAGCTTGTGTGGTGCTTTCAGGGTGCAGGGCAACTTGGGGTGGCAGTGATGCCATTGCTGGTAGAAGTGCTGGCATTGCAGGGTACTGAAAGGGATTTAAATTCCCTTTCCCTGCCAAAGGTGGGCAGAATGCTCCCAAAATGCATAATGACACTCGGCACACCCCCTTAAAAATTGTGGCTAATCATGGCCACTCTATGCTTTGCCCACAGTCTGGCCATGGAGCTGGCTGGGATCAACCTCGGAGGCCAAGCAACAGGGAGGGGCTCCCCTCTCCTGCAACTGGAGTGTGACGGGCCACAGTTTTGCAAACATTTGTGACACAATTTGGAGTTTCAAACTGAAACCTTGGCCATGTTTACCTCCAGTTAGCCATTATGTCTGAATGTGGCCACAGTGGTGAATCAGATGCTTCTGAACTCATACTCTTTCTCCAGCCATTGCTTCCCTGCAACTGATATTCAGAGGCTTATTGCCTCTGAAACTGGAGGTAACCTATAGTCATTAAAACTAGTAGCCATCAATAGACATGTCCTCCATGAGTTTCTCTAGGTCACTTTAAAGCCATCCAAACTACTAGTCATTATAGTGTAGCAGCTTATTGAGTTTCCTGCAGTACTACAGATCCCAGCAGCAGGGGTGTAGCAAAGTTGGAGTGGGCCCAGAGATGAGATTTTAAAATGGGCCCTCCCCACACTGATTTCCTCTCCTTCTCCTGGCCCAATGTCTCTGCTAACTATCCCAACTAGTTACAAGGTCTAAATAACAGCAGAACCAACTTATACAACAGAATCAATGAAAAACTTTAATCATTGTGCATATCCCAACTACAGTTACAAGGTGTAAACAACAACAGAACAGCAGACCCAGCTAATACAACAGCATCAATGAAGAACAGTAATCACCACACACATCCCAACTAGAGAAACTGCTACAGAAAGACATGCTGTTCTGGTATTAAAAAATATTTTGTATCAGTACTTTTGAACTGATATTTGAGCAAGAGAGTCCCACTTTATGACATTAAGATAATGTGTTTATCCTTGTTAGATTTGAATTGGCATTTTGTGTAAATGAAGTATTCTTTAAAAGGATGATTTCTATAATCAGTATACGTATTCCATAAATGTATAGAAAGCAGAGATTCCCACAGAAAAATAAACATGTTAGCCCTCTGTAATATTTCAGATAAAGCCTGTCCCTTTTCAATCAATCAGTCAAAGTTTATTACGGTCTATGACCAGCACAACAAGGGGAAAAATACAATTAAAATATAAATAATTAAAAATAATAATAATAAGTCAACAGTCTAACCCATCAACAATGTTATAACTGAAAGGTTATAGAGCAGCACTAGAACTGTTAATTAATGTCCCTTTTAGAATTATAAATATTATTGGAAATTAAATACGAACTCATTAAGGTGAGAGAGAAGGGAATGGGAAGGGAAGATACAATAAATGCGATCTAAACCACTGACTTGAGTTAGCAATGTAATATAGTCCTCGCTTCTACCTTGGCAAGGGCAGGGAGGAAGTTGCTAATGCCACAGTAACAGCTATGATATCCTGGTTTTCCTAACTGTTTCGCATGAAAAGGCATTACTTTTTACCAACCTAACTCAAAGGCGGGCGGGTGGGGGGGGGGAGAGCATCAAAAATAACCCGGACGTTCTGTCAGGAGACAAAAGAATAGGTCCTCTATTACTTTTAAATGTCCATGCGCTGCCGCCTCTGTAAAAATGCCGAGAACAGCCATACACATACACGTTTCCTCTCCCTGCTCACCCACCTACAAATTATCCACTTGCTTATTAGGATGAAATGCAAATAAATTGGAGGCTCTCTTGCATGCAATAATGGCTTTTGTTACAGCACAGTTCTGGGTGTCCCTTTTGGCTGCGGCAGCAGCACACGCCCCCTCAACTCTCCCATGCCCTGAGAAAAAGGAGGAAGGAGCCCGTCAGAGCCAGCACTCACCTGAGGAGTCAGGCTCCATGTCTCTCCTCCTCCTCAGCACGCGCGCGCGCATGCACACACACACACACACACACACACACACACACACACACACACACAGCAGCCACCCTCCCTGCCTACAAACGAAGCAGTGGCCAGCCAGACGCTTAAACCAGCAGCAAGGCAGGAAGCCAGGAACAGCAGCCTCGATAAATGGGTCATGGACGTCCCTCACACCCAGCAATCTCTCTTGCTTGCTCACCCGCTGGCCAGCTAATGCAGCTGCTCCTTTCTGCTTCCACATGCGGAGGGCTCTGACGCGTCACATGTCCACCTGCCAGCCAATGAGAGACCTGACTGATGCCAGAGAAGGCAGGCTGGACGGGGCCAGAATGGGGTTGGGAAGGAGGAGCAAAAGGGAGATGGGGAAAGGAGGGAGGGGACTCGAGAGAGAGAGCGCAAAGGAATTCACCCAGCCAGAACACCGAAGGAAACATAGGCACTGGGGAGCTGGGACAATGATCGTGTGACTTGCCTCTGGAGGGGGCATCGAGGTAGCGGGCCCAGAGATTAATATCTCCCCTTGCCCAAGGGTAGCTACACCCCTGCCCAGCAGTCTGTGTAGCAGAGACAGGAAGTGACAGGAAAGATAGGAAGTAGAAGCACAAACAGAGACTGGTAGGAAACAAAAGGCATAGTAAATATATTAAGTTAAATGTTGTTCCTTATTAAAGACCTTAATATAATCTACCACTCTGGAGCTATTTGATAAAGATTAAGCAAAAGAGTACATCACCATATTGTGTGGCAACAAATTCTTTTGAATAATTATAGGCTCTTTGAAGAACTACTTCTCTCTGATCTGAATCTCCTGCCTAACAGTTTCATTGGATAATCCCAAGTTATGAAAGTGGGAAAAACGTCTCTCTATCCATCATCTCCACACCATGCATACTTTAATAAACCTCTGTCACATCCTCCCCTACTTGTCTTTCTTCTAAATTGAAATTCTCAAATGTTGTAGCCTTTCCTCAGAGAGAAGATGCTGCAGCCCCCTGACCTCTTTGGTTGTCCTTTTCAGCAAATTTTCCATTTCTGCAAGACCTTTTTTGTAATAAAGTGATTAGAATTGCATACGGCATTCCAAATGCTGACACATCATAGATTTGTTTAAAGGCATTAAAATACTAGCAATTTTATCCCCCTCCCCCGTCCCTCCTAAATATCAATCCTCCCTTCCACCCCTCAATTTTTTCCCTTTTCACATTTTTTGCAAACTGGGTCAATGTTTTCATTGTGATATGCAGACAATCTCAAGATCTCTTTCCTGATTAGTCACTGACCGCTCATCCCCATCAGTGTATATGTGAAGTTGGGATTTTAAAAAGACTTATATACAATGAGCCACATTTGCCCCATTCACCTATTTTGGAGAAATCCTTTTGGAGCTCTTTGCAATCTGTCTTGGTTTTCATAATCCTGAATAGCTTGCAAGCTTGCACACTGGCCACCTCACTATTTATCCCTTATTCCAGATCATTTATGAATAAGTTGAAAGAACCAGCCTCAGTTTAGATCCTTGGGGAATCTCACTTCTTCCTTCCTTCCACTATAGAAATGGTCAGCTTATTCCCTCTCTTTTCTTCCTGCTTTTCTACTAATCTATAAAAGGACATGTCCTCTTGTTGTATGACTTCTAAATCAACACAAAAGTGAGAGACTTTGTCAAAAGCTTCTGAAAGGCCAAGTGTATCTATCCACACACCTTGATACACTTTGACATTCTTTGTCACTCTCAAAAGAACTCTAAAAGGTTAATGGAGAATGACTTAACTTTGCAGAAGCCATTCAGATTCTTCTTCAGCAAGGCTTATTCTTCTATAATAATTTCATCTTTAATTATGTCTTCCAGCAATTTACCTGGAAAAGATGTTGTACTAACCAGCTTCTAATGTCCTGGATCCTCCTTGGATCCCTTTTAAAAACATTGCATTGGCTACTTTCCAATCTTTGGGCACAAAGCCCAATTTTAGGGATAAGTTACATATTTTTGTTAGAAGATCAGCAAATTCATACAGTATTTGAGTGCTTTAAAAAAAATCTCAGGTGGACGCTGTCCAGACTTGGTGATTTGTTAATAATTTTTCAATACACCCTAGAACATCATTTCTTATCACCTCTGTTAGGCTCTGTTCTTCAGGCTACCTCCCTGAAAAGCTCAGGTCAGTTACATATAACTGCCTACATCTTCTGTAGTGAAGAAAGAAAGATGTGAATAATTTATTCTCCCTCTCTACAACCTCCATATTCTTCTTAAGCATCTGTTCCACTTGTAATCCCGCAGTCCAACCTCCCTGGCAGGTTTTAGCCTCAGATTGTTTGTTCTCATATCTTATTGTCACCTTGCATTTTCCTAGAGTTCGTGTTCCATTTTGTTCTCATTGGGGTGAGACTTCCATTTTCCAAAGTCATCCTGCCTTTAACTACTTCCTTGACTCCTCTTATTAGCCATACTGGCATGCTTTTGGTTGTGGTGCTACCTTTTCTTCTTTGTGCTATACATTCTTTTTTTTTATTATTAAATTTTTATTAATTTTAACAATAATCATTCACAACACATTAAACAAATATGGACTTCCCGCGCACACATCCTCGTGAATCACCAACTATAGAATTAACCCTTGCTATAATAATAATTCAAAACATAGATTTAAACTTTACAAACACAATTTTGATCTACTCAACCTGCTAATATTACTAAATTTCAAACCCTGTTGTAAAATCAATATTAGGAAAATAGTTCTTTAAATACAATAAAAATGGTTTCCAATCTTCTTTAAAACATTCTAGTTGAGATTCTATTAATGTGTTTTTAAATTACTTCCACATGGTCTGAAGAAACTTGACTTTCCCTTCTGGTTTCCTTTTCACCAGCCCCCTCATTTTTTAGAAGTTTCCTCTTTTGAAGCCAAGTTTCCTCATCAGTTACAGACTTAGACCAGGACAATTAGTGCAGACTATGATCACAGTATAGCTTGTATAATAATCTGCATTTATGTTTTCTGTAGGTCTCAGGTAGGCCATGAAGAATGCACATTTAAGAGAGTTTTATTATTCTCATTCATTCATTCATTCATTCATTTTATATACTGCCTGACTCTAAAGGTTCTAGGGTTTCACAAAACACAAGAAAAACCAAATAAAACAAACAATTAAAAACAGCAATTATTATTAAAATAAAAATAAAAATCAAAGATTACTAAAAGCCTGACTGGGGGGAAAAGTGTCTTAGTGTCTTAAGGGCTCTTTTGAAGGCTGGCAAACATGTTAAACCATGAATGTCTATAGGGAGTGTATTCCGTAGCCCAGAAGTGATTACGGAGAAGGCTTGCCCACAATTCACTGCAAGATGAGCCAAAAGCATATGGAGATGGACCTCTCTTGATGACCTCAATGTGCGGTGGGGATCATGCAGAAGGCGCTCTCCTAGATTTTTGCCAACACACAGCTGTTTCTTGGGACCTCATAGAGGGCCTGCAGCCAGGTGGGATGGTCTTCCTTTGCTACCGCCGGTTGGGAGAACAAGCCTAGTATGTGTCATTTTTGCAGAGCCCCCCTGACCACTGTTGGTCAAGATGGTCCTGGGATATGCACTGCGAAACAGGTGGAGGCAAGAGTGGGTGGGCTGTCTAACTGATACCCACTGGGAGGTGCTGGGGAGCCCCCTGTATTCCAGCAAGACCAGCTCCTGCTAAAAACCAAGCTTGGAGAGGGCTGCAGAAGCCTGCTTTCCATGTGTGCAGGTGTGGACAGGACCTTGGGGGCATGGCCAGCACTCTGGACAGACGAGAACATTTGAGGAAGTGAGGCAACTTGAGAAGTCAAGGCCATTAACTTTGCTCTTTTATTGGGAGTGCAGCAGACAAAATGCAGCCTCATAGCCAAAAGAAACCAGACAACAAACAAGAGTGGAGCCTCCCCACGCCATAGCTGCCGGCAAAGGAAATTTAAAACTGCAGGGGAGTGGGGAGAGAAGAGAGGGGAGGACGACAACTCACAAATGGGAATAACTGCTGGGAGAGAGAGCGCGTGTGCACGCGATGGGGCATGGAGATCGAGAGGCCAGCCCCTGTGCCAGCTGGATGGGAACATGTGTGCACGCATGGGAAAGAACGACACATTGCTCAACTGTACAAGTAAGTCTCTGCCTCCAACAAAGGCGATGTGCCCTTGGAGCATGCTGCCAGCATCCAGAAGTCCCAGCTGCTCCTTACAACAGGGGAAGGAAGGAGGGCACCAAGTCAGAATCATCACTGAATCACCATCAAACCAACATCCATGAGCTTCTGGATTTTCTGGACAATAACCAGATTCTTCAAGAGTTCACTTAGTGCTTGAGGGTCTTTCTACATCTGCTCCAGGATCAGCCTCATGGCAGGGTCACTCATGATCTGCTGCACCTCGGGGTCCGCCACAGCCCAGTGCTTCATGTCTTCGGGGCTGTCGTTGTGGTTGTACTGGGACATGAGGCATCAATGGTAGCCATCAGAGGCTTCCTTGCAGTTGGATTCCAGCTCTGTCTGCCAGTAGACATCTATGATATGTCATGTCTGGTAGATATCTGGTAGATGTCTTCTGGTAGACATCCATGGCTTTGGTATAATCCTTCATGGCCTATGCAGTGCTGCATGCGTAGCCCTTGATAAAGGATGGTTCTAGGCAGGAATGTTCTTCACTGTCCTTTAGTGCCAGCTCGAACTCCAGCAGTTTGGTGTAGCAGGTGTCTCTGTTGCTGTACAGTTTGGCATTATTTGGGTTGTGCTTGATGGCTTCCATGTAGTATCCATCACGTGTGGATACTCCCCTTTCTGGAAACACTCATTCTCTTTGTTTTTCTCCTCCAGGGCCATCTTGGGTTTATTAACACTTCTAACATTCAAGGCTAAAACTCTCCTAATCTTCCCAACTCACCAAATGTACTAATGTCAGAATATTATCCAGGAACCTCATTATCACAGGTAGTGGGCAGAGGGAAGTATGGTGGTGGGAGTTGGGGAGGCCGTTACAGGGGGAAACGGTCCACGGAATTGAGGCCTGTTCCTTTTTCCAGCTCTTCTCCCAACCCTGTGGCCCCAGGGAGTTCTGAGAACACTCCCTCTAGGATTAGGGTGCTGCTGTTAAAGGCCAGGTTGGTTAAGGCTAAAACATCTCTCATCCACGATTTGATTGTGGATGAGCATGCTGACCTGATATGTGTGACGGAGACCTGGTTGGATGAGCTGGGTGGGGTTAGTCTCTCTCAGTGATGTCCTCCAGGTTTCCTGATCATGCTGCAGTCCCACCTGGAGGGTTGGGGAGGGGGTATTGCAGTCATCTATCATGAGATCTTTTCCATTTCCAGGTGCCCGGTCAGGCAATCTCAGAATTTTGAGTGTTTGTCCTTGAGGGTGGGCCTCCAAGATAGGCTGGGGATTCTGCTGGTGTACCGACCATCCCGCTGCACTTCAGTCTCCCTGCCTGAGCTGGCGAGGGTGGTTTCGGAGTGGCCTTGGGTTCCCACAAACTTATTGTCTTGGGGGATTTCAATGTCCACACTGAGGGCCCCCTAGTAGATGCAGCTCAGGATTTCATGGCCTCCATGGCAGCCATGGGCCTGTCTCAGCTGGTATTGGGCCCTACCCACATGGCAGGACATACTCTGGATATGGTTTTTTTGCCAACAGGGGAATAAATGATCTGAAGGTGAGGGAGTTTGAGATAACTCCCTTGTCATGGACAGATCACCATCTGGTGGGCTGTAGTTTGACTGCTCCATCTGCCCTCTGCAGGGGTGGTGGACCGCTTAGAATGGTCCACCACCGGAGGCTTATGGATCCGCTTGGTTTCCAGATGGCCCTCAGGGAGTTTCCAGTGTCCAGAGCTGGTGACTCTGTTGAGGCCCTGGTGAATCTCTGGAATGGAGAGACAGCCCAGGCTGTTGATATGGTTGCTCCTAAAAGCCCTCTCCAGCTTGGTGAAGCCTGTTCGGCTCCTTGGTTTTCCTCAGAGCTTATGGTGATGAAATAACTCGGGCGATGGCTGGAATGACGCTGGAGGAAGAGTCGTGATGAATCTGACCGAACACAGGCTAGAGCCCATTTTAGGGACTACTCTGTGGCGGTGAGGGCGGCGAAGAGTTGCTTTTTCTCCGCCTCTATTGCATTTGCTCAGTGCAGCCCAGCAGAGCTGTTTTGTGTAGCAAAGACATTTCTGCACACATCCCCCCAGGTAAATCATCTACAGCCCATTGTGATCAGTTTGTGTGTCACTTTGCAGATAAAGTAGCTCACATCCGTGCTGATTTGGACTCCAGAGTTTTGGCAGTTCCGACAGACGTGCCTCTGGTAATGGGTAGCCTTGTGCATTTTGATTTGGGTACAAAACATTTTGTGCCTGAAAATGGCAATTTCGGAGGTTATGTAACCAAAACAAAATCAAGAATTAAAAAACAGAGATTTTTGTTTCCAAATTGAAATGACTGTGTTTCGGACAGAATGCTTTGTTCTTCAGAAAAGCATTACAATTGAAATTGACTTCTCTGACTCTCTCCACTCCAGCTGAGGCACTGAGTGATTAGCAGAAGATAAGATGTGCAAAAAGCTCTTGAGCATGAATGGTTTAGTTAAGTATGTGTTCTATTCAGTGTGATTGAAATGCAGACTGACCTTGCAAAGGGATTTGGAAAACAGCATTTTGAGACAGAAATACTCAAATATCTTTGGGAGCTCAATGCAATTCCAAAGCTCTTCCTAAAAGCCATGGTATAAATTGTGTGGAGAAGCCTTTCAAGAAGCTGGTTAGGAAAGTTCTGAAATGACACAGGTTTTTCTTTCCAAAGGTTTAGAAAGAATCTCTTGACTTATTCAGGGGTCTTTTGAAGAGCTATTTTGTTTTCCTTCTGATTTTTATGAGTTGTAGTGGTACCTAAGTTTTGTTGCCCAAGTTGAGCAGTCTAATGTAATTTAGGCCATAATGTACATAGGAACATAGGGAACTGCCATATACTGAGTCAGACCTTTGGTCTATCTAGCTCAGTATTGTCTTCACAGGCTGGCAGCGGCTTCTCCAAGGTTGCAGGCAGGAATCTCTCTCAGCCCTATCTTGGAGAAACCAGGGAGGGAACTTGAAACCTTCTGCTCTTCCCAGAGCGGCTTCATCCCCTGAGGGGAATAACTTGCAGTGCTCACACATCAAGTCTCCCATTCAAATGCAACCAGGGCAGACCCTGCTTAGCTATGGGGACAAGTAATGCTTGCTACCACAAGACCAGCTCTCTTCTCCTAATTTGGTGGGACATGATGTCTAAGCCAGTGGTTCACAACTTTTGCTATTGCAGGGACAGGTCATCCACATGGGACTATAGGAGATGAAAGGAGTGGGGAATACCCTTGTCAATCTATTGACATCCCCAGGAATCTTAGTTGCTTCTCTCTTTCTTGTAACCATGATCCATGGTTTTGCACTTTCTTAAATGCAGTGATGATAAATCTCAACAATTCTGAACAGTAGGCTGATTTGTTTGGGCTACGGCTCACTCCACTTCAGTTAAATGAACATTTGAAGCTGTTCCATAGTACCAAGGCAGTTCATTGGTCTATCTTGCTATCTCAAATGACCTGTGGTCACTGGTCCATGGGGAGGGAGTGTTTTTATTGAAAGATTGCTTGATTCTACACGTGGGTTGTGCTGCTGTGCTAATGCCACAGGGACAGGCTCCCAACCGCTGCAAAATTCTCAAATAACTGGGCCAAAAAGTTAAGTGTCATCGTTGTTCATCATTCTCTTCACTCTTTCAACTTGTTTATGTGGGGCTTCAGGGGCAAAACAGTGGGTTTGGTGGCAGTGCCCCAAGGGTGGTGCACCCAGATCTCAAATAGGGCAAAGAGCTGATTTCTTAGGAATTTTTGAGGTTTATGCATCTTTAAGATTTTTTCCCATAAGGAATAATGGAGGTTTTAGCAGCCTCATAACTCCACCTGGAGGGCACTGGGATGGCCCAAAGTGAGTGGTGGTGTAGTGCACAGAGGGTGCCAACCTACTCTCAGAACACCTCTAGAACAACAAAACCCTGTACTTCATGGGTTGGCAACCCATATGAGTGGTTGGCATCCTATGTGCACTACAATGCCACTTGCTCTGGGCCACCCCAGTGCCCCTCAAGTGGAGTTATGGAGCACTAGCTAGCTCAGTATTGTCTTCACAGACTGGCAGTGGCTTCTCCAAGGTTGCAGGCAGGAATCTCTCTCAGCCCTATCTTGGAGAAGCCAGGGAGGGAACTTGAAACCTTCCGCTCTTCCCAGAGTGGCTTCATCCCCTGACGGGAATATCTTGCAGTGCTCACACATCAAGTCTCCCATTCAAATGCAACCAGGGCAGACCCTGCTTAGCTAAGGGGGCAAGTCATGCTTGCTATCACAAGACCATCAATCTCTCTCTTGAACAGTGGATGTCCTGAATCAGGGGCTGGAGGCCATGATGGGATTGATGTGGGCTAATAAACTGAGACTGAATCTGGACAAGATGGAGGTAATAATGGTCAGTAGAAGAGCCCATCGTTATGAGGAGATTTTACCGCTTCTGGATGAGGTTGCACTCCCCTTGAAGGAGCAAGTATGCAGCTTGGGGGTATTACTGGATCTGGCTCTGCTTTTATAAGCTCAGTGGGTGGTCGCCAGGGGTGCCTTTGCACTGCTTTGGCTAGTGTGTCAGCTGCGTCCCTTTCTTGAGAAGGCAAATCTGGCCACAGTTACCCATATCTTAGTCACATCACAGCTGGATTATTGTAATGTGCTCTATGTGGGGCTGCCCTTGAAGAATATCTGGAAACCGCAGCTAGTGCAAAATGCGGCAGCTAGGGCTTTTTCCGGAGCTGCCTGGTGGCTTCACATCACATCCATTTTGAAAGAGTTGCACTGGCTACCCATTTTCCCCTGGGTCCTTTAAAGCCCTTAACGGTTTGGGTTCGGGATATCTGAGGGACCACTTGCTCCCAAGGGTTGCTGCCCACTTGTTGAGGTCATCTGAAGTGGGCTCTGCTTTGGATGCCAACAATGAAGGGGGCTTGGTTGTCATGCACACGGGACAGGGCCTTCTCTGTTGCTGCCCCCAGACTCTGGAATGCTCTCCCAGTGGCTATTCGCTCCTCGGTCTCCATCACTGTTTTTAGAAAGCATGTTAAATCATGGCTTTTTACCTAGACTTTTATATGATTGTCTCTACTGCTGCTTCTTTGTATTTTGTACAGTTTTTATGCTTGTATTTTAAATCTTTTTAATCAGATTTGTTTTCTATTTTAGCTTAATATTTTAATTGTGTCATTTTTATAGTCTTGTTTTTAATTTTTGTGTGAAACGCCTTGTGATTGTTTTAATGAAAGGAGGTATATTAATTTAACAATAAATAAATATAAAAAATAAAATAAAATAAATTATACCAGCTTTATAAAATATCAACATTTTAAACAATGTATTTCTAAGCAAGTCGGTCATCTGAGGAGGCTATAATACCCCCCACCCCCTGAGAATTTGCACTAGTCTTAGCAAACTAATTTCCTTCTCTTGGAATTCTTCAGATGTTGTACCCAAGTGGAAACATCAACATTTACTTTTCTATGCTTTAAATTAATTTGGAGGCAATGGCAACACCAGTTCTTTTCATGGCAAATTTGGGGTGTGGAATTATCAGAACAAATTAGGGTGTCTTCCTTTGTGTATGTCTGTGAGGAGGCGAGTGTAGGCAGAGGGAATGCTGTGACATTTGTCAGGCTGGGTTGTGTTTGGGGGTGGTAGTGCCTGAATATGGCTCATTCTAGGGAATTATAAACTAGGACTGTTGTGTCAGACACAGAGAGCGTGTCACCATTGCCCATTGTACTGCTAAGTCACTCAGGCTAAGAGACCGTGTTCTACCTCAAGGTTATCTGATGAGGTGAGGATTCTGCCCTGCAGACACCATGCAAACACAACAAGCCAAGCTGAACATGCTATTTCAAGCAAGGCCTATGCATAGGGCAACAGAGGAAATAGTTTATAGTTCTGCATTGGCCTGCTGTGCCAGCTGACCTTGAAGGAAATTTGAAAGCAACCTCTGAGCACAAAACCGTAAAACCTGTGAGTTTTTGTAACAGTTATTCATAGGAGTCGAGAGAATAGGCTTGTCACTAGCTTCTGAGAGAACATAATCTGCTTCAGAATTTTCTGAATAATGCATGCTACTTGTGTAGGAATTCACAAATTATGTTATGTTAAATAACTCAAGAGTTAGTCCCAGTACTTAAAGCATTAGGCTGCAATCCCAGACCCTGAGAGCATGGAAAACAGGGTGCAGAGTGGCCCATGTAGGAGCCAGTTTAACCCTTCAGTCCCTAACTTCATGCCATATGCCACTGCCCTTCTTAGCACACTGCAACTTAGGGGCATTTAAGTCCAGTGGATGCCCTCACATGCCCTACCTTCAAGGATTGATTACTCCCCTGTGGAGTTTTGCTTCTGCTGGGAATAGCCTGAGCATCCGGGGACTACAAAAGAGTGGATGCCAAGCTTCTTGAAGTTCACAGACAGGGCCTTGATTAGACTTACATATACTTTGAAGAGCAGTAGTGTACCAATGAGGGGACAAGAGTAACACCATACCCTCTGTGCATGCAAGATTTGCAGCCAACAGCCCAGGAACAAGCTGTGGCTGGCAGCCCCTCTGACCATGTATGCACCGTCCACACTCCCTGCATTGATCTAGCTCTCTCTCTCTCTCTCTCTCTCTCTCTCTCTCTCTCTCTCTCTCTCTCTCTCTCTCTCTCACACACACACACACACACACACACACACAGGGCCAGGGATAGGAAGGGCATATGCATTCCCTTTGCTTGCTGCCAGCCTATATTTTGCTCACCTCTCCAGCTGGAAGTGGATGAGGGGCATGCTCCTGGTAATTACCACTGTGTCAGTGTGCATGTGATAGGGATGTGCATGAAATTCACATGAATCAATTCAAATTTTGAATCAAATTTGATTGGGAACTATTGAACAGAATGGAGATTCATTTGAATCTCTTCAAATTCAGGCGAATTTGCCCAAATTTGATTTGCATTTGGGTGAATTCAAATTGATTCAAACAAATCTCCACTCTCTTCAGTGGTTTCAAATCAAATGTATTCTAATTAGATCCAAATGTGAATCAATTTGTGTGAATTTTGTGCACAGCCCTAGCATGGGATGCTGATGCAGGCAGCATGGCCAGAAGCAGGAGTAGCTGATGCATGAGCTTTGTTTTCTCCTATTTGGTGCTTTGTTTACTGCCCTGGATGGGTGTTCTTTCTCTCCCCTATCTGGAGCAAGGAAGAGAGAAAACACCCAACCAGCACGGTGAATGAAGCACTGGATGGAAGTGGATGAGGGACCATGCCTTGTGCTCCTAGTCAGTAAGGGGGCAAGGAGCTACCCAGGGGGAGGGACACTGTGGTGGTCTCCAGATCTCGGTGACCCAGGCCATATGTCATTCCTTGTCAATAGGTGCTACATCCTGTTGCAACCTTGGTCTTCAGTGGAGGGTCATAATCCATTTCTAGATTGTTTTGCACCACTATAGCCACTGCCACCTTAGGTGGGTTGCACCAATAGTGTCTCTACCACTTTTTTGTTGAACTTTTAAAAAGACAAGAAAGGAGAGATGGCATGAAGATAGAAATGAATATATATGGTTAAAAATTAAATATTGGTCCTTGTTCAAGAATGGCATTGGTTGGAGGCCTGAAATGTCTGAACATCACTGTTTAAAGTGCTTACATTGGCTGATAGCCAGACTAAATTAAGCATGAGTAGTCATGACTCATTTGTTGCACTAATTTCAATGGGACTACTCATGAGTAATTTAGTCTGGATGTCAACCCTATATATTCTCAGAAGTTGAAAATCTGAAGTGGCCTATACTATGTTGCTAAAGATAGCTTTATAAAAATTGCCATATTGGGAGTATTTAATCAGTCTGGAGAATCGTGTTTCATCCATTTGCACATGCATTTCCCCTTTCCAACAAAAGACATGCATGCCAAAAACTGTTTCCAGGCACATATAGACCCTAACTGGTGACTTATTCCTTCATTATCCTGGGTGCTGAACATTTTGTTTTGAGCAGATCAGATTCCAAGCCCTCCCATGTAAAGGCGCTCAAAGTGCTGACACAGCTGTTCTTGTGGTAATAATAAAATCAATATTCATTTATGTGCTCTAAATATATGACAGACCAAGTCAATTGGAATGATTAGCACACCACTGCTTACTCCATGCAAAAAAGACCTGAGGATTCATTTTTAAAAGAGTGTGGCAGACTTTATGAGAGGAATGACAGAAATCCCCCTGTGCTTCCATTAATAGCTTAGTTTGCTTTAAAATACTGGTCTATTTCATAACTAGAAAATTGGTAAAGTAAAGTAAAGTGTGCCGTTGGGTTGGTGTCAACTCCTGGCGACCACAGAGCCCTGTGGTTTTCTTTGGTAGAATACAGGAGGGGTTTACCATTGCCATCTCCTGCGCAGTGTGAGATGATGCCTTTCAGCATCTTCCTATATTGCTGCTGCCTGAGATAGGTGTTTCCCATAGTCTGGGAAATATACCAGTGGGGATTCAAACTGGCAACCTCTGGCTTGCTATTCAAGTCATGGGTACATGCATATTAAAATCTGTTTAAATCAGGGGTGGGGAAGCTTGGCCCTCCTGCAGATGTTGAACTACAACTCCCATCATCCCCAGCCACTGGGGATGGTGGGAGTTGTAGTTCAAAAACAGCTGGAGGGCCACGCTTCCCCACCCCTGGTTTAACTAGTGCCCATTTGCAACGTGGTGAAAGGATTCCAGTGTGGCAGGTTAGCAAAAACAAAGCATTTGATAAAAAGTGTGTGGGTGGTTGTCTTTAAACTCAACTTTCAGGCAAACAGGTCTCACCACAGGAAGCCCAGATAGGGAATGGTGCAGAGCTATGGGACAATTACATTTTGTTATATATATGTTGTACCATATATGCTGTACCAGCTACATTCTTATTCCAGAGTGAACCTGTCACTTCTGTCAGATAAGTGTGCCATATATCAAGTCTTAAGCAAGACGTCACATGCAGTAGAATATGGACACGATCCCTAAAGTGGACCATAGTGCTTCACAGTGCAAATGGAGGATGCCATTTGTAAATACCTCCCAAAGAAAAATCATCTTGCAAACAGAATGCCAGCACAGCAGAGAACAGGCTGGATCAAATCCTTTCTCCCTAATATGCTAGTGCTTTGCTTCCTTGTTTGTCGGGGCTGGGTGGGTGGGTGGAGAATACTGAAAATAGCAGTGGATGTCCAGAGCAATGAGCAAACTACTGGTGGAGTTAGCAGATTTGCACTTCAGAAGATATTAACTTAGTTGCAGTGAAAAATGGGGATTTGCAACATTGAGCTACTGTGCTATAGTGCTCTTGTGCAAGTGTCCCCACTAAAACAAATGAGGTGTCCTGCAGCTGTACAACTGTTTTACAACTGCAAGCATGCTTGGGGTAGCTTCTGGATCACAAGCTTCAGACTTGTCGCAACTAGCTAGCACAACAGTTTTGTGCTAGTGCAACCCCCTTCCTCGAGCAGTTTGTTGCTCTGGATGTCAGCCAGTATTTCCAAACTGAAGTCTGAAGTTCACTCTACCACTCGGGATTCTATTACCTCATTCTGCTGCAAGTGTAGACCAGCCCCGAGGTGGTGCCACTCTAGTGTGTGTTACAGAATGTATACAGTCCAAAACCTTTTCAACTATGGAGCACACACAGTTTGCATTTCCTTTAGTTCATTTGCATCTTTTCCTCTTCTCTGTGTTAATGGCGTACTCGTGCACATTGATAAAACACTGCAAGGTTGATGACGCGAATGTATGTCTGACTGCATCAAGATTCATTTTGTGTGGTGCTGTTATGCTGATGTGCACAGGTTTTTGCACCTAGATAATACATGAGACATAATTATGGATTAAAAATAGGGCCACAACTTTATTAATTGCGAATGACGAGTAGAGAGAGGATTGGCGCTCCACCCCAACAGTGCAGTCCCGAAGACTTGCTGCTTACACGCAAGCCAACTGGACTAAGACCTAGGGCGAGACATCTCCACTCCAGGCAGCATCCGGCCTGAGGCCACCTGCTGCCCATCTTAGCCCACCTAATGTGCAGGCACCTGTCGGAGGATTCAACATCGCCAAGCTGGAAAGCTTTAGAAGGTGTTGATTCTGTTAGCAGGTTGGAGTAAGGCATAAATCAGCACTCCCTGAGCCGTAAAACCTCTAGGGACTGGCAAAGACTCTGGATGCCAAACGCATGCCTAAAATGTGCTCACCAGAAATCAATTACCCAAGAAACTACACTGTACCTGCTGTTGTGAACAAGGAAACCAATCTAACTGAGTAAGTAGGACATATAGTGTGAGGTAGGCCAAAAAGGCCCCCAAACAAAGCCAACCCATCAAAAAATCCCTACACAGCCCCCAAAAGGGCGACCAGCAGAAGCCCACACTATAGCCAGGGATGGGTGGGAGGGGTCGCTTCCTGAGAAAGGATTGAGCAGCATCAGCAGTCCAAGCCCCACCTCTGGATGGCCCTCCAGCCAATGTCTGACCAACTCATGTCTCATGCCTTTCCAAAGGCCAGGACAGAAAGCCTGCCCCCCAGACATGCTAGGGAGGAGCGGACCATTCTTTCCTATTGCTAGAACACTACACAAAAACAACCTTGTTACAATTTCATGTAGAACCACATCAAGATCACTTTGCTACAGAGTTTTATCAGTGTGCAAATGTGCATTTGGAGTGTGTGTATGTGTGTGCAGAGACATGAAGGAACTGAAGGAACTGCAGCAAAATGCACATGCATATTGTGTTGTTAAAGATTCAGAAATAAACATGGAGTTCTAAGTAGAACTAATGGGGCATTTAATCCACTTATTTTAAAATGACAGTTTTTACCTAGGATCCCTTTTCATGTACTGTGAATTGGTTTGTATCACATGGGTAAAGAAGAATTGCCTACCCTTTGGCCACCATTTTGAAACAACATGGTGAATTAGCAAAAATTAAAATTAAAAAAAAGTCAGGGTCCTTAGAACACCCCCTGCTGTTAATTTGGTTTGTATCCAGCTGTAAATACAAATGTTATCAGAGAAGGACACACAGAGAGCTATGGGCTGCCTTTGTACATAACGGGATGCCCCCATTCCCCACCACCGTGTTCCCACAATCTGATCTGTAGTCTGGAAGACTGAGAGCAGGGGAGGGGGGACTGGCTGCGTGGGCTTCCTCTTTCACATGAAGGACAGCCAAGGCAGCCAACTACAGACATCAAGAGGGAGGAGCTTCCTACCCTCAACTCTGGTTCGAAACAGCAGCAGCCTTTAGATGACATGACACTGCTTTCTAACCAGAGTTATCACCTGCAAAACCGAGGAGGAACTGAGGGTTCACATTGAGGTTTGTGGCTGGGAGCATAGGGTTGCTTTGGTCTCGTAACCGAGGGTTCTCACCTTCATATGATCACAAACCCAAACCTCTGGCATGGTTGCCTTTGGTTTGGCGTGATGTCCAAAGGCAGCCATTGTAATCTTATAAGCCTTCTCTGTTCTGGAAAGTAGGCTGAAACACAGAACAACAGGGAATTCATAAATCACCAACATAAAAAGCAAGACTAGGTAACTGAGAAATCAAAAATCCAGGGAGAAATTCAGATGAAGAGAATTTAGAAAGCATCTCTTTATCCATCCATCCATCCATGCAATATAAAATGCTTTAGAAAAAATCCTTGTCTGTTATAGCAGCTTTCACAATAACTTGTTGAAAGACTACAAAGAGAAAGACAGAATCTTGAGAAAAATAGGTAAGGCCATATGACTCTATGCCCCTAGGAAATTGTGTTGTTGTTGTTTTGCCAAAATCTCTGGGCATCTTATATTACATTAACAAATAATAATTTGAGAGGATGCATACCAGCTAAATGGTGTCAGACCAGGATACCTGAAGGACTTCCATCTGAGCCTACCTGTGTGCTGTAGCAATGAGGGAAGGCCCTGCTCTGCACCATAGCAGTGCCCAGGAAATCCAGCTAACACCCCTCTCAAGCATCCTTCCACGGGAGAGTGAAAATGCTCTTGTTCCAGTGAGCTTTTGCTTGAGATGCTGTGTTTAGTGAATGTGAATATTGTGCCACTGGATTTTTCTTTGTGTCAGTTATTTTGTTCACGTGGTTTTATATTGTCTCCTGTTCCTGGAGTAAAGGTGTGGTATGTGCATTTTAATATATAAATAGTGTCCAGCCCTTATGCTTGCATAATTTTGGCAGCACATAATAGAATGGTGTTACCTCATATTTAGGCCTTGTTGTGTGGCATCCTTGCTAATAAAGGTTGGGTTCTACTGAGTGGGAAGAGTACATATTTCAGCAGCTGCTGGCTCCAGGAGTTTGGGGGTCCTCAAGCAAAGGACCCTCAGTGAGCCCCCACAACTGGATGTGATATGAAAACCAAGAACTCTTGCATTGCCTCTTATCTTTTTGGCATCTTCATTCAAGATGAGAACAAAAGTACTGTTAGATGGTGGGCCTTTAGCTGATCTTGGGGTCCTACTGAATGCCCAGCCACATCACCCTCTGGAGACAGCCCTGATTTAGGCAATGATGTTTCTGAGCTCTAAAGCTGTCAAGTAGATTATCTGAATGCCAGATTCATTTGCATGTTGCTTGGCTCGTTTTGTCATGCCAGAGTGGCAAAACTGAAGGGGAGATCATGAACAACGGAACAAATGGAAAGAGCTTTCTGCTTTGGCTGTCATTATGGATTGGGAGAGTGCTGATTCTTCAGAGAATGGGCTGCTGCAGCATGGGCAAGAGTGTCAAAATCGGCTCTCATAATAAACTGAAAATCTCCTGCAATTCAGCAGTTTGCCAACAAGCATTTGGATTGAGGAGCTGGCTCCTGACTTGAAAAGGTTTACTGCACATCAGCAGTTCCTTCAGACAAATCCTGCTTGCTCCAGTGCTTGTAGCCTGCTGCTTTCCAGAGAGAGAGAGAGAGAGAGAGAAATCACACAAGAGCCATATCTGCAAACCACTCTCACTCTGCAGTACTTTTACTGACAGAGTAGAAAATTCTGCTCAAAACTTTACATGATTATGACGACTTGCAGCCTTAAGTAACAGTTTGAACAACAGCATTTTCAGACAGCACAAAATTCTGTCGAATGCTGCCTCAAAACCTTAGCTACCGAGAAATGAGTCTATTTCTATCAGTTTTATCCCCGCTGCTTTATCTGCATAGCCCAGTTTGGTCTCGTTTATGCTAGAGTGTAAGGGAATTTTAAAAACTGCCCTTTAGATAGTCTGTCTTTTGGTCTGGCTCTCCCTAGGTGCTGTCACCCACTATCCTAACATGTAATCACTGTTTTGGGCAGTTTCCTCATGGCAACTGTAACCTGGAGGCCAGTTTTAGTCTCAAGGCCCTGCGCTACACCCCTATAATAGTCAGTATTACAAAGAAACAAACTGGAGGCCAGGTAAGAAATAGTTGCTTATGCCCCAGGGAACTTTCAAAGCTTTTACAGAGGGGATTAAGAGTCTTGTGTGTTAAGTCCTTGTGGGGCCAGACCAGTGCTACCTGCTATGTAGACTAGATAGTAGTCTGCATCAGGGCAAATTGGGAGGTGGTAGTCTATGTCAGGGGGTAGTCTACGTCAGGGGGTAGTCTATGTTGGGGGAGTGGCAAACTGTGCAGGGGTGCAAAGGTTGTGGCATAGCCTCCCCCAGCTCATCTTTTCCCACTGCCAGTGCTGTGATGGCAGCCATCATTTATTTACTATGTCACCTTGAAATGATGCTACAAAATGATATACAGCCATTGTTAGGGGACCTAAGGGGAAATGGTGGCCACCACCTTTTGCTCCCTCCCCAAAGTGGCCCAAATGCACCGCACATTTCACCTCCTGAAAATGTGGTGGTGAAATTGAAAAAATTCAAAATTCAAAAATTCATGTAATGTGCATGATTTGCACATTACAGATGAAGGGCTGAAGCTCAGAGCTATTGACTTCTTTATGCCAAACTACCGAATTCATAGCAGCCCAAACCAGGTACTTGATGGTTGCTCAGCCACTATCTTATGGAAGCTCCCTGTTTAAATTTCTGAACTTATTATGGGTTTTCTTAGAGTTCAAAGATAAGAAGATCTTATTAAAGTGGGGCTACCACCTAATGGTGCAGCAGCAAAATGACTTGACTAGCAAGCCAGAGGTTGCCAGTTCGAATCCCCACTGGTATGTTTCTTGGACTATGGGAAACACCTGTATCGGGCAGTAGTGAAATAGGAAGGTGCTGAAAGGCATCATTTCATACTGTGAGGGAGATGACAATGGTAAGCCCTTCCTGTATTCTACCAAAAAACAACCACAGGGCTCTGTGTTGCCAGGAGTCGACACTGACTCAACAGCACACTTTACCTTTACTCTGTGTGTGTTAAACCTAGATTTCTCCCCAACATGCTTTTTTTTTACATGTGCAGAGGGGATTTTGCCCCACTAGGAAACATTCAAATATTGGCCAAATGAATGGCATTGGAACAGATAAAGCTACAGTACTGGTAAAGTTAAGTATGTGCAGACCTGATCTGTGCCTGGGATGAATAGGGGCCTACTTGCAACAACATGTAAGCTTATTTGAGCTTTTCAAAGATGCACAATGCATTATAATGAAATAGGTACACACCACCATTACATAGCCAGAGAAGGTACAAACTAGGAAAGGATTTGTGACATGATTCTGCAGAATACATATTCTTGACCTTAGTTAAAAAGAAGATTGGGGGGAAATGTGAATAGCAACCTTTTAAGTTCACCATATCTCTTCATCAGGCTGGATGTTAAGCAAAACAAAAATGGTGAAGGGAAGATTGCTGGGCATTGTGTAAGAGTCCCAAAGTTGGCAGTTTATAACAAGCTTAAAATGGAGTGCATGAGAAATAATACAAGACTTAAGTTGATTCGTCTTACTAGAGCCCTATTCAGACATTGGGGCGATTCTCACGACCAACAAAAATCGGGCTAGGAGAGCCCAGCCCAATTTTTGTTGGTCATAAGAACCGCTGGGCTCGCAGCCAAGCCCGGTGGTTCTTGAGCGGGTAACCCGCTCGAGAACCCCTGCTAAAAAGCAGGTTTGCGGAGTGAGCGCTCCAGCAAACCTGCTTTTTAGGCTTGTGAGTAGCCACGGCGTGGCTTCGTGCCATGCCTACTCATGAGTAGACCCCCGGCCAGGAGGCAAAATGCCACCTCACGGCTCAGGGGTCTCCCCAGTATGCCCTGTGTGCTCACGCAGGGCATACTGGGGCTTGCGGGGGCTGCGCGGCCCCCAATCCCCCCACCCCCCACCGGCTCCGTCACGAAGCTGGCCATCGTGTGGGTGGCCAATCCGGCCGCCCAGGGCTCCCTGCCCGCTCTCCCCACAGTTTTAACAAAAGCGGGTCTCACAGATTGCGAGACCTGCCTCATTATGTTGTATGAGTGAACAGATGTTTATACATCTACATGGCTTTTGTATGAATGACCTGCATTCATTTTAAAAGTGAAGCTGGGTACAGGTCCCCTGAAGTGCAGGACACAGATAGGAAGTGTACTGCTGTACCTGTGTTCAACATAATGAGGCTGTTCACATGACAAGCCCAAGCCAAGCTTGGGCAGCCCTACCTGGGTAGGGCTGCTCATGTGAAGCGCCAGGATTGCGGGCAATTTCAGTGCTGCCTTCTCAGGTAGCTCGGGATTTTTTACCGAGGTATGGGGTCGTGTATGTGCTTGGGCTGCACACAGGCTGAGCAGAGACAGAGTCAGGTGCCTAGAGCACCCGGCTTGAGGGGAAATCTCTCAATGGCCCACACTCCTCGTGTGGTGCATTTAGGGATACCTGGAGGCCGGGCTTAACTTTCCCAGCCTCCAGAGATCTCCGCTGCTCAGAGCAGTGCAGGTCATGTGGATGTGTGAGCTTGCTCCACACAGAGGACAACCAACCATCTAGGGGAAAGTAGGTTCAACCCCCAACCCTCTCTGCCCCAGTAATGGTCATGAGAATGTCCTTAAAGTGTGAATACCTGTGTGTCTGTGTACAGATCTGTACACAGGTACACCGCACACTCATATGAGTGTTGAACATAACATGTGAATAGGGCTTAGGTGCCAGACAATTTCAGGATGTATCCAGTCTACTAGCTGACATCCTGACTAACAAAGCACAGGTGCACCAGGAGAAGTAGCACCAGTGCTTCTGAAGAATTCCAGACTAACACTGCACCAGTGAGTGTGTGTGTGTGTAGGTGGGGTGGGGAGAAGAAGATTTCAGCTACCTCCTCTTCCACTGGAAGCCCTATGTGTCACCCAGAAATATGTCCCTGAGGGCCACAGAGCCCACATGGACATATTTTCAGATGGCATAGGGTTCTTCCTGGAGAAGGGAAGGTCTTCAAAATTTGCCTCCGTTGCTGAGCCAGCAGTGGAGCTGAGTTAGTTGAACTTTTCAGAAGCACCTCTAATTCTCCCATTGCTCTGTACTTCATTAGTCAGAATGTAAGTCAGTATCACCAATGATAAAGTGCTATATTTTATATTTTCTAAAAATGAAATAAGTTCCTTTGTTCCAATAGCCCTGGGTGCATCCGGAAATAAATATCTGACACTGAGTGAGGCTAATCAGCATGAGTTGGCCTCCTTTTTACTTCATGACTGTCTTTGGGGCTCTTACAACATGCCCAACATTTTTCTTTCTCCACCTTTCCTTTGCTTATCTAGTCTGATGAAAAGTTCTGGAGACTGCAAAAGGTTGGCACCCATGACTCCATATCATTTTGATTGATCCTAATAATGGTATTACCAGATGGTGGCTTTTGGATTTTTCTAATGGGCCAACCCAGCTGGTGTTGGGGGGAAAAACCCCCAATGTTGTGCAGATCGGCTGTTGAATAGAGGGGAGGTTGTCTATGAGGGAGGAAATGCATCTTTCCCCCTAGGGTGTCAAAGAGCCTTGTGCCAGCCTTGGACCCCAGCATACTCAGAGTCTGCAATTTGGGCTTCTGTTGGCTAATCTCTGGCTTCACTGCAATGACTAGCTACCAGCTCCTTGTAAATATCGGCCTCATTATGCGGTGTCACTGCAGTAATTATATTTTGTGCTGTACGTTCCACAAAAGCACATGGTTCTTGCTGATTTCCTCTGCCCTTGACTAGGCTTCAGATGCTGAAAGTGTTTGGGAGAAAATGACGCTCCCACAGTCCACACTGTTTTACTCTCCTAATTGCTGAGATATAATTACACCGTACAGAAACATCATTAAATCAATAGTCAGGATCAAATGTTACTCTCAGTGATGTTGTTATTAACTGATCATTATTCATTTTTATATCAATGGCAATGCATGTACAAAGCCCAATGATACTGAGAGACACCTGTGCTGAAACTATTTTCCCCCTACCAGTATGCTTCTTGATTGCTTTTATCCTTTATTATTATTGAACAGTCAGTTGTAACATTCTCCCATTCTCTTTGTAAATTCTAACACAAGCACCTTTTGGTTTTCTAGTGGGGAAAAAATGTAATTAAGGAGCCAGTGGAGAGTTAATTAAGAAACTTTGCAAAACATGGGAAGCTACAAAGCTCAAATACAGATTCTTCCAAGGTCTGTTTACAACACCCTAGATCTCAGTTCTAAGAGGTCCTCTTTAGGTATTCTGATTGCTCTAAGTAAAATGCAGATGAACCAGGAAAACTACAACGCTTATGTGAAGTCAAAATTTTATTTTGCTTTGGATTTAGGAAACCCTTGGCCAAGTGCTTTATTTTGCTTTGGATTTAGGAAACCCTTGGCCAATTGCTTTATTGAAAATCACATCACTTAGGATTTTCAAATATGGAATTCACCAGAACATAAGCAACCTCTTTTAGAATGTTAATTATCACCAGCATCATTACAACAACCCTGAAATCAATGCACATGCCTTCTCTCTGGAGCTTTGTGTGAATTTTTCATAAAGCTCTAGAGAATAGGTATGTGCATTCATTTTCAGAACAAATTTAATCAGATTTGAATGATCATTAATTGGGGTCCAATTTTGGAATTGGTTGCCATCTGGTGTTATGAGGGGCATTATGGTGCCCCTCCTGGGACCCTCAAGGCATGGTTATAAAGCAAGCTGTTTCCCAAGAAAATCCCATAGTTTAAAATCCAGATAAAACTATATTTTGTTGCATACAGAGTGAGGCTTGAATAAAATAGAACACACAGGGCATTCCCACATTATACAAAATACCGAAGATGGACACATGGATGGGCGCTAATGCTTAACATCTGCTATAAGGTATAAAGGAAAGGAAAGGTTGTGCCGTCGAGTCGGTGTTGACTCCTGGAAACCACAGAGCCATGTGGTTTTCTTGGTAGAATACAGGAGGGGTTTACCATTGCCATCTTCTGTGCAGTCTGAGATTATGCCTTTCAGCACCTTCCTATATTGCTGCTGCACAATAGAGGAGTTTCCCATATTCTGGGAAACACATCAGCAGGGACTCAAACCAACAGCCTCCTACTCTCTAGGCAGGTTACTTCCCTGGTGCACCATTAGGTGGCTAATGGCTACTTAAAATGTGCACACTATACTGAAGATTGGGGGAAGGGGAGGATATTAAGGTGGGGAGAGAGGCAGAGATGGATCCAAACAAGAGTGGGCACAAAAGGAGGGCAGGATTGGTGAAAAGATCCATAGGGAGAATGGAAAGTGGAAGGTGACAGACCCGAATGAGTTCAGGGAGAAAAAGTGTGTTGAGTGGATCAAGAGATCCAGAAAAGAGGTGGAAGGAAGCAGGCAAAGGACCAGACAAACTCGGTGAGGAAAAGTGGACTGCATCAGTCTGTTGGACTGGAGGAGAGCGTAGGGTAGAAATAGCCAGATCCAAGCAAAATTGGGGAAGAAAAGTAGTTTAGGTCAGCCTGAAGGACCGGAGAAGGGAGCAGGAAAATGAGTGAAGCAAACCTGAACAGGCTTCGATTGAGAGAGTTAACCAAGCCCATGTGGAGAAGGAAGAAGAAGGGAGAGACACTACATTACGAAAGAGCGGTGAAAGCCAGCTTCATTGTATGACCGAATGGCCGCAGCTTGTCTTCCTGACTCTGGAGCAAACTTGGGGGTGGAGCTATGTAAATGAAGGAGCATTGCTGCACACTGGGAAGTGAGATTGGAGAAAACAACAGTGCCTGTGTTGCTAGGAGGCCACTGATGAGAAAATGGATGATGTTTTCAGAACTATGAGGAACTAAAGAGCAGAAACCCATGATGTAGGGGGCTGGGTAGCTAGAGTCACTTGAAGGTTAGGGATACTGGAGCATACCCTTGACAGGGAAAAACTTCAAGTGAACATTATTTCAGTCTAGGTTTTTTAAGCCTGAGAAGAAAACTATTCTGATTGCAGTTCATATTCTCATAAAAGAGTTATTTCTGACCATGAATTTCTGAGATTGACCTTCAGGTTGAGGGTTCTATGAGGACTATCATTCTATTTTGGGGAGCAGTTTATCACCTTTGCCATGTGGAAAGGGGACATATCCCTTTCTTGGTTGGAAAAAAAATAGCTCTAAAACCCTTCTGGCCTTGCTAGTCAGAACTTTGCACATTTATATATACTCAAACACACAGAATGGCAAGCTAGGACTGGGGATGGAAAGTAGAAAACTCCCAGAAGTGGAAAGATGGGAAGGTGTGCTCCCTATATTTTACTGACTGATGTGAATAGAAGGAAGCCAGGGTCTCAGCAGAGAAAAATGGGTTCAGTGGTGACAAGCAGAGGGGCTAACAGTCTTTAGAAAGGGTCACAAAGACTGTGCAAACTCTGGGTCTGACCAAGGATTTTATAGGGTAAAAAGACACTAACCTTTTCCTGGTTAAAAATAAATGGGAATGGTCTTCAGCGGAAAACAATAGAATAATGGATTCAAAGGGGCTAGACTGCTTAATGGGATTACTTAGGGAGCCAAATGTTGGATGTTGAATTTGCAGATCAAAACAGCTTATTTTCTCTAAGGCCTACGCAGATCCAGAGGGAAAAACAGAGTGTCTTTCATAACTAGATGCAAAAATGAAGACATGCAGAAAAACAACAGGAGACATGGAACCTGCTTTGGGGGTCTCAGAGAGAAAATGTTTTGGGACCATTTCGAGAGTCTAGTTTGGGGTGTCGGGGAGCTGTTTACAGACCCCTATGAGGATATAGTAGCTATGTAGTCTTCCTTCTTTGAATTCCTAAGCTACCCTTCAGCGTTAGCAATAGCACTTACATTTATATACCACTCTATAGCTAGAAGCTCTCTAAGTGGTTTACAATGATTTAGCATATTGCCCCCCAACATTCTGGGTACTCATTTTACAGACCTCGGAAGGATGGAAGGCTGAGTCAACCTTGAGCCCCTGGTCAGGATCGAACTTGCAACCTTCTGGTTACAGGGTGGCAGTTTTACCACTGCGCCACCAGGGGCTCTTAAACACTTAAACACTTTCCTTGGACTTTCTTTCTCAAACCCAGGTCAAGTCAGACTAGGCACCGTTGTATGAATGCCAAGGGAGTGTACAAACAGTCTAGTTTCAGAACCCTATAACACTGTTTTTGTTTTTGTTTTAAAGTAAGTGTAAGTTTTATATGTAACATTACTTCCTGGCAGGAGCTTCACTAGACAGCCCATCGTTACAGCAACCATTTTAATTACCCACACTGCTCTGTGGTGACATTATGTCCCCAGACAAAATTGATTTTTGTTGTTACTAGTTTAATTTGTTGTTTATGTCTTGTTTTTAAACAAACAACCTAATATTTAAAGTTACTTTTCTATAAGTTATATATATAAAAGATATCCCCTGGCTGATGTACTGCACAGTGCCCTGCCGATCCATGAGTGGGGTTAACATTCAGCTTCCATGCCACTGAACAGTCTTCCCTCACTGCTTACAAACATGGTGCGGTTCTGTGCTCCTAAGGAGTGTGTCGGCGCTGCTGCATTCACAATAATGGAAGTAGCAGCACAGCAGCGATGATGCACGAGGCACAGAATAGCCAAGCATAGGAGAATAGGAAGCTGCCATATACTGAGTCAGACCATTGGTCTATCTAGCTCAGTATTGTCTTCACAGACTGACAGTGTTTGCAAGCAGCAAGGATGGGCTGTTCAGTGGCGTAGAAGCCGAACAAACGCCCTGCTCTCGGATCAGCAAGATGCTATACAGTATGTCAGCCACTATATTTGGAGGCGTTTGTTTTCAGGTTAGAGTATGTGTGTTAAAACGAGTTCCACTACAGTTGGGTTGTAGGCATACAGACATTCAAAGAGTGGTGTAAGAGTGCACATTCCCGCCCCTGAAAAACAAAGGTCTCAGAATACAGTGAATATATCTTTAAAACCACTTTCACCACACCTTAAAATATGTCTGCCTTTAACCTCTGATTGATTGATTTCCATTGGCTGCCATCAGATGGAGAGATTAGACAGTGAGGCCTTCTCCATCACCCTGGCTATGACCACTTACAACTGAGCTGCTTTTTTCCAGGGCTGCCTTCATGACTGGCCACTTTTAAAATGAATATGCTTGAATGTTCTTGTTCTCCTCTAGACTGCCCAGAGAAAGAAATCATTTCTTTTAATTTTTATTGTTTGTTCTAAATTCATATCATTTCCTATCTGTTTAATTCTTTTCATTTAGATGTTCCATTCATTTTCATATCTGCTACAATCTGTAGGGGCTTCTAAGGCACATTTACCTTCTGGCGGAAACCACTTTATTACTCATATGCTCTGGCATGAAGCAGCATCTTGGGGAAGTGCTGGTTGAAAAAACATATGAACAACCCAAAAGGATACTTGGAAACTTGTGTGGAGTGCTTCAGATCACCTAAGAATGTACCTTTTAAGTCATTCATTCATTCATTCATTCATTCATTCATTCATTCATTCATAAATAAAGAGAGAGAGAGAGAGAGAGAGAGAGAGAGAGAGAGAGAGAGATGGTCTTGTGGTAGCAAGCATGACTTGTCCCCTTAGCTAAGCAGTGTCTGCCCTGGTTGCATATGAATGGGAGACTAGAAGTGTGAGTACTGTAAGATATGCTCCTCAGGGGATGGAGCCCTCTTGGAAGAGGAGAAGGTTCCAAGTTCCCTCCCTAGCATTTCCAAGATAGGGCTGAGAGAGATTCCTGCCTGCAACCTTGGAGAAGCTGCTGCCAGTCTGTGAAGACAATACTGAGCTAGATAGACCAATGGTCTGACTCAGTATATGGAAGCTTCCTCTGTGTGTGTGTGTGTGTGTGTGTGTGTGTGTGTGTGTGTGTACACACACGGCAATTACTGAGGGTTCACAAAATGGACACCCCCAACCACATGCATTCTGCAGGCTTTTCATTTCAGAACAAATATGAACGGGCCCCATTTGTATCTGGTTGCATTCATTCTAAAAATGATTGCACATGTGATTCTTCTCTTCCATCCACCTTCTCTCTTTTTTCATTGTGTTTATTAGATTGTAAGCTGCTCTGGCGAGGACTTTTCTATTCTGCTCTTTGTAAAGAATTCAGAAGACTTTTAAATATGTGATAATAAATCATGTGTTGCCGTTTTTCAGCAACGTACAGATCTATAGGAACATTTGGCTTCAGCTGCATTGCACACTTAAGAGCATGCCTATTCTGAGAGCTGAAATTTGTTCACACACACCCTCAGTGCTGAAATTTTTAAATGTACTGAAATCAATTTTATTGGCAAGATTCCCACCTGAATGCCTTGTCTGATGTGCATCTGCCACATGCAAAATTAAAAGATAAGTAACATGATTACAATCAGATTAGTGTGCGTAGGCAACTAAATGAGACTGCAGAGTTCTCTGAGTGAAAACGTGCACTTCCTAGGGAGACCGTTTTACATCAGATTAGTCTAAAACAAGTTTTCAGTCAAATGTAAGACAGTGAGTGACTGGCAAAGCCAACCCTTGTGAGTCAATGAAAGTCTTTTGTTGCAAACTACTGAAGAATTGTTTCCTGTCAGAACTTTGCACCCCTTGACTACGAAGTGAGTGACTCACACTTGGAGACAGATTCATTCAAAATCGCCTTTTGTAAAACAGAACAAAAGGAATTCAATGAGATGAAACCAAAGTGAGATCCTTTTGTTTACATCAGCAATTTGTTTTTTTTGAGGCCAAGAAGAGGTCATGACATGATGTCACTCCATACTTGGGACTGGCTCACCTCTTGGAGGTTCTGTTTGTGGTTCTGCTAAGGTTGGTCCTCAGGGCTTCCCCAACAGACAGAAGTGGGGCTGGAACAGTTCCTAGTTTTGTGTTACAGTAAGTCCACTCCTGCCTGAATGGGTGAAATGTATGTTGTCTGAAATCTGTGAGAGAATAGTCTGCCTCATTGCTATGCTACTTAGGAAAGGCCACTGGGGAGCCTCTGTTAATGCCTATCATTTATCTCAGTATTAATATGTAATTATTCCCTTTATAAGGGATAGACTACTGGTGCCTGTGGAGCCTGTCAAGCTTTCCATCTATCCCACAGACAGGCCACCACATCCCAAGTTGTGTGACAGAGGCAAAACAGTATTTAATCACTTTGCTCCAGTGTGAACTGCACAAGAGCATCTGTCAGTTTTGTCCCAGTTGGAACACCCATCTATGAGCTCAAATTCAGGTAAATGAGAATGAACAGTTGAGGTGCATAAGGGAATGTCACTGTCTAAGTTCCTGCTGCTGTTTGTGTTGGAGATGAAGTTCCAGTGCATCGACCTTTGGCACCAACTGTCCTAATGACCACTAAGGGCATTGGGAGTAGAGACAGTGAGTAAGGGTCTCCCTATCTGTCCCTACATTATGACCCCTGAACTGACTCTGCAGCACTTCCTGTGCTGAGTCACAATCCTTCCTTTCCTCCTAGAGAGCAGATGGAAACATCTCTCTCTCTCCTTACCTATCCGTTATGTAGTCCTTTAGATTAGATATAGGTCTTTCCTGTCTAAGTGTGTTTAACCAATAAATATTTAGTGTTTAGTCATACAAGGATCTCCATGTCTTTTCTCTAAATAGCTGCAATATCCAAACCATCCTCTGCTACCTACTCTGTAACTGGAGTGTGTGCTCATTCCTTAGTGCTCTGTTGTTTTACCTATTGTGGGTAAAAATCAACAACCTCTAACAGTTTGTGCTGGGGTGGAGTTAGTGGTTAGATGTTCTTGGCTTGCATCTTGCTGACCATTCAGCCTTTAAAATACAATCTGGTTAAAACATGTTGAGGTCTAGGGCTCTGATCTCCCCCGCAACCACAAAGGCAATGGAAGAGGGAAAGCACGGTACAAAGAGAGCAAGCTATGTCTCTCAGGTGATGCTGGTATTTGTAGCAGAAGGCATGTAAAGTCTGTGGGAAGTGTTCCCTGTGGGCTGCTTGGATGGGCAAATGAGGTAGGAGTCCTGGGGGTTACACTAGTAGACTTGGACCTGACTCTGCAGTTTGTCTCCATTGTGACAAAAAGCTCTTCAGAGGCAAGAAATAAACGAAATAACAAGAGACAGTGTAATCAAACTTTTATTTCAGCATGTCCTCATGAAGATGTAGTGACGCAGTTTTTCTTAGTTTGTTTTACCCTCTGGCATGATATATTTGGGGATTATAGGCTGCCACCATACAAAAGGATATATGTACAATAATAAACAAGGGAGAAGGAAGGGAAATGGAATGGGGTCTACAGAAGAGAAGTATGATGGCATTGATGGATTAGGTAAGTTACCTGAGGGTTTTAGTCTATAGATATTTGAGAGCAGTGCTTTGACATGTATAATGCTGCCTTTCACAGATCAGTCATCCACTGATTTGGCCCTTGAATGTGCTTGTGGTGAGTCAGCAAGGACTTCACAAAGAATGCACTATTCAGATTCTGAAGCTTTAGTGCCTATTTGAATTTCTTTTATAAAGTTACAATGAGTGGTAAATGTTTCCTTGAAGAAGAGCTGTATAGCCTGAAACACATCCGGACATTTTGTTTACTTTGTGTCATGAATACCCTTTCTGAGCACCCTATATTCTTGTTTGCATGTGATTTGGATGAAATCACTCTCTTTTGTGTCAGTAGGAGAGTTCCTTGCATTCCCTAATGAAATGCAGAGGGCAGGGCTCAGAGGAGTCATAATTTCTCAGTTCACATGGGGTACCTGGGGAAATTGAAAAAAGGAAGTGTGAGAAAGATTAATCCAGGTGCCCTATGTCAAGTCAGAACTGTGTGCAGTACGGCAGATTCTGGGACAAGAGGATATCTCACTTCACTTAGGACATTTGGGAGGTCAGAAGCAGTGCATATGCCTCTCTCTTGGTACCTCCAACCTTATCAGCTTGGAGGTACCATCTCGTCCAGTGTGATGTGAAAGTGATGGTACGGTTGCTGCTGCTGCAAATCCCATATTAATGTCTCCGGCCTCAGCAAGTGCCCAACTAAAGCTAAGCTGAAAGCTCTCATTACAGAACCTTTAGCTGGATTTTGGAGGACGGATCAAATTTGAGCACCTGAGTGAGGGATTATTTTGGTGATCTTTTGGAAAGAGGCATAGAGGTGTTGGCAGAGGGCTTATCAGGATGGGAGCAGCTGTCTTTTTCAGCTCTTTTTTAAAACCTAAGGAGGAGGGAGGAGGCAGTGATGCCACTCCTCTCATCACTGCTACCAGTTTCCTCTTCCCCAGAATGCTTCTGGAATGATGCACTTCACAACATATTGTAAAGTTGCCATCTCCTCTGGTTTTCTGGGTATTTACCTGATTTTGAGCACGTTCCCCAGTGCCCAGTTAGTCCATTAGCTTGCTGGGGTCACCAGCTTTCATTAAAAACAAACAGACAAAAACTAAGCTCTAGCTAGAAGTGGAGTTAAGGAGCAAAACATGCAGTCACTATTCTGTTCAACTGCTGGACTGCAGGTCAAGCACAGGAGGCTAGCTGGGAGAGGTTCACACAATAAGTAGCTTGGAGATGTTGCTGGACCTGGCTCTGCTTTTGGATGCTCAGGTGGAGGCGGTGGCCAGGGGTGCCTTTGCACAGCATCAGCTAGTGCGCCAGCTGCAGCCCTTTCTCAAGAAGGCAGATCTGGCCACGGTTAGTTACTCATGCCTTAGTCATGTTGTGGCTGGATTACTGCTGTGTGCCCTATGTGGGGCTGCTTTTGAAAATTATTCAGAAGCTTCCGTTGGTGTAGAATGCAGCTGCCAGGGTTCTCTCTGGAACTGCTTGCTCAGAGCCTATTACACCTATTCTGCAAGAGCTGCACTGGTTGCCAATTTGTTTCTGGATCCAATTCAAGGTGTTGGTTATTACCTTTAAAGGCCTTAGCAGCCTGGGCCCTAGATACCTGAAGGCCCACCTGCTTCCAAGGCTTCTGGGGATGTGCACAAAACCGGCTTGGCCTTCTTGGTTTGAATTTGAACCAACTTTGAACCAGGGTTGGTAGGTTTGGTTTTGGTTTTTCTCAAACCCCACCCCCACCCCCGGTTCAGCTTGAATTCGAACCCAATGCAAACCGGTTCTAAAAGGTTCTACATAGGGTATAATGGGGAATTGAACTGGCCCATTACCCCCTATGTAGAGCACCTAGGGGCACAAAAGTGGGGTGGGTGGTAGGCACCGAGGGGTTCACACCACCAGCACATGAAAACACCCACTCGCTCTTGACGCTGGTTGGCAGGCAGGAGAGGAGGATTGCAGCAACCACTGCCAGGTCTGGCCAGACTTGGTGGTGGGTTGCCGAGAACTGTTCATGGTCCATCTCGGGGTCTTCCTCCACAGGCTCCTCCAAGTATTGGGCAACGTATTGCGCAGCACTGGTGGGCCTGGTAGGCTGAGCCTCCCGCAAACCAGAAAAGGTGCCAAGGCACACCCGCTTAAACCACTGGGCTGATTTAGCGGGAGGAACAGCCTGCTGCATTGGCGCCACTGCCTGGGATGCCACGCTGCTGGACTTGGAAGAAGAAGGGGGGAGCTGAAGGGTCACCCACACTGCTGCTGGGTGTGGGTCACTCATGCTCGGAGGGGGGGGGTGCCCCATCACCACCCTCTGGGTCTCTGCAAGTCCTAGTGACCTCCTCCCTAACTCTATCGATGAGGAGGTCCCTCCAGCTGGGTAAATCATCCATGCAAACGACATTGCCCTTAATGGTTGGGTCACCCAACTCATCGACCAACCTGTCGACAACCCTGGTCCTCAGCCTTCCAGCCAGAGCATGCCCCTCTGGCGTGGTCAGCAAAGTTTGGAGTTCACCCATCAGCTTCTCTAGGAAGAGAGCTGCAGGCAGGTCCTGGCTCAGAGGAGTGGTGTTGCCACACAAGCTCTTTGCGGCAAACATGAAGGGCTCAAGTGCTGAAACCATCTCAGACATGAGCTTCCACTCCACATTGGATAGGTCACACATGCTCAAGGACTCATTCCTCACCAGATTGTGAAGGGTCACCTCCTGCTCCAGCAGGCACTGGAACAAGAGGAAGGTGGAGTTCCACCAGGTATCTACATCCGTGGGGATGAGATGTTGTGGAAGCCCATGGACATGCTGCCACTTGTGAAGCAGGTGCCTGGACTTCTCACTCGGGTGAAAGTGGGCTGCAATCTTGCGGGACTTCTCCACAAGCACAGCTGTGGCAGCAACAGCACCTACCATGGGGTGGCCATGTTCCCTTGATGCCTTTGCCCCCTTGAGGCCAAGGGCATCCCTGACAGTCAGGTGGAATGTGTGTGCCAGGCAGCAGATGTTCACACACTCCATCACTGACTCTACCACTGTGGTAACATTGGATCCATTGTCTGTGACAATTAAGCCCTGCGAGAGGTGTGGGAACCTGCCAATCCACTCCTCGATTTGGCGACCAAGTACAGCTGCCACGTCTTCCACATGTGCTTGACATCCAAGGTCCACATGGCCCACCTGTGCAAAAATGCGGTGTGGGGCGCGCTGGAACCAGAGGCAGCACCGGAGGTCCCTTCTCTCTTCGGACCCCACCAGTGGGCAGTCAGGGCCAGGAAAGCAGCAGCATGCATTCCACTTACACTGTTCCATAGATCAGTGGTAAAATGCACACTGGTGCCAGCCGATGTTGCATGCAGCATGGCTGACTGGAGCTCCCTGCACCACCTATACAGGGAGAGGACCACATTCCAGATGAATGTGGTCCTTGAGGGGATGGTGTAGTCAGGCGCTAGCAGCTGGAGTATCCAGCAGAAGCCGGTGTTCTCGACCACCTGAAAAGGTTGATTGTCAGTGGAAATCATCTCCCCTATCAGGCGGGTGAGGAGAGGTGGGTCCACATGACCAGGCCGCTTCGTGCCTGATGACTGTATCCTCTGTTTGACTGGCAGTGTGCCCTTCTTCATGGAAGCTGGCACACTCCCCTTGTGGGCACTAGGTGCAGACAAACGAGGCGCACTAGCACTATCAGTGGAGTCAAGGAGATCCAGGTGCCACCATCGCATGTGTCACCACATGGAGGTCATCCCCAGATGCTTCACATCCTTTCCCCAATTGACCTGTGTCCTGCAGTCGACACAGCGAGCAGCGGTTGGGGCATCTTGAGGGACCTCAAAATGCCACCAGACACCCTGGGCACTGCCTTGGGCCTCTTGGGTGAGCATGGATATAGGGGGACTGCTGATGCTCCCCCATCAACATCACCCACCCCCCTTCCACCCTGCGCAGAAGAAGAAGGGCCCATCTTCACTGACAGAGGGGCCACCCCCTCCACCTCAGCATCAGACCCTTCCCCCTTGGAGCTAAACTGTGAGCAACCAGCACCGAACTCAGCCACGACCTGGACATCATCAGAGGGCCCCCCACTGAGTGGCAAGAGGAGCTTTGGAAGGGCCACAAGGAGGAGGGAAAATCTGGCTGCACTGCCAGCCATCAAGTACCTGCCCTCCACCACAGAAGGAGCTTCCATGGCAGGAGAGCCCCTCGCACTGCCAGGTTCTGAACCGGGTGGCAGCCTTGGCAGTGCACCACCACCCAAAGGACCCGCCACTGGTCCAGGAACTGGTTCGGCAGCAGCAGGCTCCTCCGGATAGGAGAGCCTTCGTGCCATCACCTCACCTGGGCCAAATAATTCACTGATGGGAATCTGTGGGACCCCATTAAAGAGGGGAAAGGGGACAACAGAAATTAATCACTTACCCCCTCATCGTCCTGGACATCTTCTGTCCCACACACTGGTCAGGACAAAAAATAAGAATCCCAGATCAGAGGCAGGCTGGCACAGTGTGGATGGGCAGGTATAGCTGGGGTAGGTGTAGGGCAGAATGAAAAGCTTTCCAGCTATTTCACCCACCCCCCAAAAAAAATTAAAAGAAAAAAAAACACTGAGAAAATAGATAAAAAGAGTGCTGGGGGGGGGAAGGCTGTGGGAATGAATGGGGAAGTCGTGGGGGGGGGAAAGAAAAGAGACAGAGAGGTACTGGACTCTGGAGCAGGCGGTGTGCTAAGCACAGCAAGAAAAAGATTAACAAAGAAATGCACTTCCTCCAGTGAAAATTAGGGGGGAAACCCCTAAATAACTCAGAATAAAATAAAAACAACTGGCAGTGGCTGCTGAGCTGAGGAGGAGGATCTCAACTCAGCCAACAGATTTTAAAGCAGCAGCCAACCACCAAAAGCAAAAAAGTGGGGGAAACTGGGTTAGGGAAATGGATGGGCCAGAGAGAGGCCTCAGGCCCAAGGGCCTGGGCCCCCCCTGGCCCAGAGGAGCGGGGGGGGGGGAGAGAGACAGATACTCACTCACTCAGGGGAAAAAAAATAAAAGCAGCAGAATAAACACACAGCAGAACACACACATAGTGGGGGGAAATGGTTTAGAGCAAGGGCAGAGAGAAACAGACAGAAGGGAACAGGGGATTGGGAACAAAAACACAGCAGCAGCAGCAGCAGCAGGCCAGAAGAAGCCAAGCAGCAACTGCAGCCAGAGTGATTTTGCTAGGCTAGAAGCTTGGCTTTATATAGAATTTGAAACTACCTCCTTTGGGAGCCCCCACCTTTGCCCTCTCTCCTGGCCAATAGGGTGCCAATTCTCAAAGACTGGTACAGTGCAGAGCCTACCAGAGAGCCAGACTCATCTGACCAATCAGGGAAGCAAGAGCTCAGCCAATGAAATCAAGCAACACAAGTCACACAAAATGGAGGACAAGATCTAAAATGGCCTCTAGAACCTTCAAATAAGCTCAAACCGGCTCGGACCAAACCGGGTTTGATTGGTTCAAACTTGGACCGGCATTGCCAATGCAATGCCCTGTTTGCTCTGAGTTCAAACCTTGAAACTGAACCGGTTCAAATTTGAACCAGATCGAATTCAAGCCAGTTTGCACATCTCTAAGGGTTTCTGCTCTCCCAACAAGCTCATCAGAGGGGCCTTTGCTCCATGTGCTGATGTTGAGAGAGGCTAGATTGTTATGCACATGGGATAGGGCCTTCTCTTTTGTTGCCCCCAGACTCTGGAATGCATTCACAGTAACTCATTCACTCTGTGACAACTGTGGCTGCTTTTAAAAAGCAACTAAAGACATTATAGTTTCTTTCCCTGTTTTCTGTACATTTTCAAAAAAATACAATACATATGTCTGCCTTGGTGTCCATGTCAAAGTCTTTGCCTCTCACAGAAAACAAAAGTGAAAGAAGACCTTCTTGGGGGGAAAGGTGGGTGGTTTGAATTTTAAAATGGGGAAGAAGGTTTGGCATGGGCCCTGTGGAACATAGCTTGCTTCCATTGCTTCTTCTTATCCTGAGATTTGCAATGGTAAACCCCTCCTGTATTCTGCCAAAGAAAACCACCGGGCTCTGTGGGCGCCAGGAGTCAAAATCGACTTGACGGCACACTTTACCTTTACCTTTACTAGAGACCCTGGGAATGGGGCTCAAACCCTGAAACTTTTAACCTTAGCTGTGATACAATCCTCAAAGTTCAGGCAATGTTCATTACATCATCATGTGGAATTTCAGAATTTAAACTATGCAGAATGATGTCATATATTATGACAATGTATTGGTTAAAAGCCATGCATTAACTTCATTTAGTCCTCTTACGTGTATCCCAAGAGTATGAAAGAATATTTTTAGAAGAGGTTATCTAAAAAACCTTTATCCATTAAGCTAAAGAAAGAGGATGATAAAAATCAATAGTAGCATACTTGTTATAGATGTGGGTCTTAAAAGCCCTGCAGGTCAGGTCAAATCAGGCACAGCCTGAAGACCGCAAACAACCTTTTCATCTTCCCCATGCTCTTCTTCAACTTGTGGCAGTAAGGGAACAAATGCTTATTGCTAGATTAAACCTGAACTATTCCATTGAGGAATGGAGCCATTACTCTCATTCATGGAAGAATAATAAAATAGAAAGGGTTAAGAGCATTCCCCTACTTATATAGTCTTGTTAGGAAACAGCCAGGAAAATGGCAGGATAATATAAGTAATCCCCAACCCTGAGAAATGTCATTAGTCTTACTGAAACTCTTTTGGCTTCCTCAACATTTGCAATTCTTTGATTATTTTTCTGGAGCAGGAAATGTTATTTTAGTTGGATTTTTGTGACAACTCTACTGAAGATGCATTTCTTGGGTGTGATTTCCCCTGATCAAGATCTATCTTTTTTGAGGTTTGGCAGAATGGGGTCTCCAGTAGGGATCTGTGAATCGATTTGGGGAAAAAACAATTTGTACTCGAATCTACCAGTTTTGAGCGATTTGTGAACAAAACACATCACCCCTGTGCTACCTGGCCAGATTTGGGTCCAAAACAAATTGCCCAGATTTTAGACCTGAACAATTTGTAGATTCAGACCTCCGTTGTGGTGATTTCTCTTGTTGTCTCAATTTTGTGTCAGGACATTAAAAAAAAAATCCCGCCCTCCCAGGCTTCAGATTGGTGGCTTACAGTGTGCAATGATTGGCTGGCAATTCCCCCAGGTTCCCGGTTGAATTGTTTCGATTCAAATCTTGTGTTGCCAGAGGTGGCTGACCCTGCATTGGCTATGGGAAGGGTCAAAGAAGGGGTGGGGGAGTTCGAAGGAGGAATTTTTAAATGTACAGCCAGCCACCAGTCTGCCTTTCTGTCTTGTGGGAGAAGAGAGCGAGAGGAGCTTTGCTTTGCCTGCCTGGAGTGGATTCTCAGCTTTTTGTTGCTGCTTTTCTGATTGAGGAAAAGAGAAGATGATTTTTTTTCACCCCTTCCTGCTGCTGAGAGAATCACTGCCTGTCCCTGCTGTCTGTGCGAATCCATTTGGGTACAAAGTGATTTTTACCCAAATCTGTTTCGGGAGATTTGTAGACAAAACAAATCACCCCTGTGCTAGCTGGCCAGATTCAGACCCAAAACAAATTGAGGGTGATTCAATTTGGGTACAAATAGAATTTTTTTAAAAATGATTTGTGCACATTCCTAGTCTCCAGAGCTTTGAGCAGTAGTCTAGCTGCCAGTTGGGGTTTGGGCAGTATGCTTAACATTGCATCAGCACAGCAAAGCTTGTTAAGAACTGAGACTTCTTATGCAGGAGAGAAAGATGTGCTTACTCCTCTTAGGTTACTGTATGAGATCTGCCCCCAAGTGCCTGATTGGCTCCTACATTTATACATTGAGACAATGCAGCTGGATTATTGTCCTTTAGTAAGGGCCTGTGTGGCCATCTGGATGGTTCTCCAAGTACTGGCGTGCCTCTAGACCTGCTTAGAAATGTAAGGGCTCCGAATCCCTGCCCCCCGCCGGGAGGAAATAATTTTTAAAAAGCAATTTGTTTCCATGTTTTCTAGTGGAAAAAATAGACATGGAGGAAAATGTGGGGGGATACTGAAGGGGACTTTTTTTAGTCCCTGCCCACCTCTAGAAAAAGAGAAGTACCTTAAAAAGCTTTAAACTAATTTCATTAAAGCAAATTAATACTACACCATTTGGTCGGATTTATAAAGAAGCAACACTTTATGGGTAGATGCAGGAAAAAATAATTTAATACCTTCTCTTTTTGGGCAAAGTGATAGAGCATGTGGTGGTGTCCCGGTTGTAGAGGGTTTTGGATGATATGGATTATCTAGATCCCATTCAATCTGGCTTCTGTCCTGGATATGGGACTGAAACTGCCTTGGCTGCTCTAGTAGATGACCTATGCTTGGAGATTGACAGGGGGAGTGCATCCCTGTTGGTTCTGCTGGATCTCTCAGTGGTGTTTGATACCATAGAACGTGGTATTCTTCTGGACCACCTCTCAAGGATTGGAGGTACTGATTTGGAGTGGCTTTGGTCCTTTCTTGGGGGAGGGTCCTGAAGGTGGTGCTGGGGGACTAATGCTTGGCTCCTTGGCCATTTACCTGTGAGGTCCAGCAGGGTTCGGTTTTGTCCCCCATGCTGTTTAACATCTACAACTGCTGGGGTGGGGGGGTGTCATCCTGGGACTTGGACTGAGTTGTCAGCAATATGCAGATAACACTCAGCTCTATCTCTCCTTGTAACCTGATCCTAGGGAGGCTGGGGAAATCCTGAATTGGGGGTTGGAGGCAGTGATATTTTGGATGTGGGCTAATAAACTGAGATTGAATCCAGGCAAGATGGAGGTGTGTTTGGTCAGTAGGAGAGCCATTTGGGATAAGGAGATTCAATCAGTTCTGGATGGGGTTGCACTCCCCTTGAAAGAGCAGGTGTGCAGCTTGGGGATTTGCTGGAAATGGCTCTGCTTTTGGAAGCTCATGTGGAGGTAGTGGTGAGGGTTGCCTTTGCACAGCTTTGACTAGTGAGCCAGCTGCATCCCTTTCTCAAGTAGGCAGGTCTGGCCACTGTTATCTGTGCCTTAGTTAGCTCACAGCTGGATTACTGTAATGCTCTCTATGTGGGGCTGCCCTTGAAAAATATTCAGAAACTGCAGGTAGTACAAAATGCGGTAACTAGGATTTTATCCATAGCTGCCTGTTGGGATCATATTATACCCATTTTGAAAGACCTTCATTAGCTGCCAATTTGTTTCCAGGGACAATTCAAGGTGCTGGTTTTGACCTTTAAAGCACTTAACAGTTTGGGCCCTGGATACCTGAGGAACCCCTTGCTCTTGAGGGTTTCTGCCCACTTGATGAGGTCATTGGAGGGGGCTCTGCTCCGCGTACTGACAATGAGGGAGGCTTGGCTGTCATACACAAGGGACTGGGCCTTCTCAGTTATTGCCCCCAAACTTTGGAATGGTCTCCAGGTGGACATCCATTTCTTAATCTCCATCACAGTTTTTAGAAAGCAAGTGAAATCTTGGCTTTTTACCAAGGCTTTTATATGAGTGCTGCTTTTGTTGATGCTGCTTTGTATACAATAAACTTTTATTTTTATCATGTAACTTTTATAGTTTTATATTGTTTAGACACTTATAAAACATTTATAAATATTTATAAACAATATTTAGATTGTTTTGTAAACCACCTTGAGGTTGCTTTAATGAAAGGTGGTATAAAAATTTAACGATAAAATAAATATATTTTCACAGTACAGAACATCTTCAGGTCACTCTGGGAGTTTGCCAAGCATGGTGGCAAATTCTTTATACAACAAAGCCTCTGACTTCTTTTGCTTCTAACTTATACTGGATGCTACTATCTTCTGCCTCAAAAGGTAGAAACACTGACAGATGTTTGAAAATGCACACAAGAGGATTAAGGAACAAATTAACATGAGAAAGAATTGAGAAGCTTGTACCAGTCCATGAGAAATTGTCCTTAAGAAAGCCCCACCAAGTCTAGGATTGCTGAATATTTGCAGCTGAAGGGAGCAGCCCTAGGGCAAAATAAAATTGTGGAAGACCTAGCCTAACACGTGTGTTTATAGTAGCTCAGACCTGGGGATTTGCTAGCATTGGGTCTCCTAGTGGAATCTGACACCTTTGATATTAGAAAGATGTGTTTGTAGCGGTTGTTGGGTTTTGTGTGTTTTTTAAATTTTCTGGCCATTTGCTACTCTTATTTTAAAGCAGAAATAGTTGGGGGGGAGGGAATAACACATTTACCAGTAGATGTAAGAGGATGCTGCCTATTGCTTTATTTTTCTTTTATTTCCACACATTTTAACATACTGTGCAATAAAAATGAATAGCATTAGAATAGAGGCCCTTAAGCCCCCAAGAGAATTGTAAGCATCAAACAGCCACCATTATACTAACTGTACCTTGTTTTGTCATATTATATTTTTGTCTTCTCTAGTTTAAGGGGATCATTAATTCTGGGAGTGAAGCATAGGCTCTGTGGCTGCTGTCTACCTGTATTTAGCAAACAACCTATTATTACTTACCAAGGAGTCTGTTACCCACAAGCATTTTACCTTAGAATTACCCAGATTCAAGGATAAGTAATGCCATGTAGATGGTTTAAAAGATGCTTCAAAAATCAAAGAATATAATCTGTTGTTATAATCAGAAATGATTTCTCAAAATAGTACTCACCAAGGTAGGCTGTGTAACTAGCTGATTTTTAACTCCCCTTCCCCTGCTTTTGAAAATTTTAACATTCTAAAGAGAAATTGGCATCAAACAGTCCTGTGCTATATCTAAGAAATCACATTCTTCAGACTGTCCATACCACATTTTGATCTCTTTTTTTGTTTAAACATCACTTTTGTGAGACTGTAGGGAGAAGGCCCACTAAGAAAGAAGCTATTCTACACATCAAGGAAAAGTGAATGCAAAATCTGATAGCTGTGAAAGTTGAACATCTCTTCAAAGATGACTTTTATGTAGACCTTATGAGTTAGACAGACTCACATCTTTATTTGTATAGATTTTCTAAGTAAGTCTTCCAGCTATTCAGAGGCTGCATTATCTATTTGTCAAGAAGTACAGAGAAATTCTTTCTGAGCCTCTAAGATCATCCACATAAGCAACATAAGTTTTGCTAAAAGACACAGTTCTCTTCATGGCCCTGCTTCACTTCTTATATTGTCTTGCTTTCAAATCTCATTTCCCATGTGTAAAGTGCTAGCATGTTTTTAAAGATAAATATCAACCCATGCAGAAAAAAGTACTTGGTAGGGTCTTTCCTAGAGAATACCACTTTGCAAAATTGAATGCTGCCCTATGTAAAACAAAATAATCCCTTATGCATTGAAAACAAGCACAGATGGTTTTGCCTAGCTTTCATAAGAACATAAGAAAAGACCCGCTGGATCAGACCCAAGGCCTATCTAGTCCAGCATCCTGTTTCATACAGTGATCCACTAGATCCCTCTGGGAAGCTGTCAAGAAACCACCCTGATGCCATGGAGGTGATTTGTTTTTATATTGTTTTATAACAACTTAATCTCCAGGTTCTGGGAATTTATTCAGTTTTTACTTTCGTTTGCTGCCACCATACTTATTACCTTGCTCTCAGTACTCAACATCTTGGTTACGTAGCTTTATGAGCACAGGATAGGCATATATATTCAGTGTACAAATGAAGCAAAATTTGAGGTGTCGAACAAAAACAAGAATAACTTTATTGATTACAACTGATTGGAATAAAAAATCTCTGCAAGGCAGAGCATATAAACATCTCTACAAAGTTAAAGAACATCAGCTATTTAACTCTCTCAGAGCAGTTTCCCCCTCTTGATAACATGTAACATTTAGGGAGTTAATATAATCAGGACAGAGGTAAATAAAACTTGGTTTGCAGACTTAGTGAATTAACTCAGACTTTCCTGTCTGTCACCAGGAGATTTCACTTCTAGGCACCTTTCACATTCAAGGTTTCTTTCCCAGACTTAACACTCCCCACTTTTACAGAACTGCCCCAGTGTATTGCTGGTTCCACAGTCACCATACATTCACCAGTCAAGTCTCACACAAACCCCTGAACAATCTCTCTTGTTCAGATCACATAAACCACTCTCTCTGCTACACTCTGTCCAACCTCTCACTCCTAACAATCAGCTCCAGCACTCCTATTCCAACACCTATTCCAACTGTCCTTATTTAAATTGCTGCCCCTGAACATTCTGTGTCTGGTTACTATGGCAACACACACTCTCACACACTTACCGTTCAGCTCCTATATGTATGCTCCATCGCAGAAGCCCACAGGCAAGAGCTGAGGCCATGCCCTCTCTCCTACTGTTACTCCCCAGCAACTGGTATTTAGAAGCATCTTGCCTCTGAGGCTGGAGGTGGCCCACAGCCACCAGACTAGTAGCCATTGATAGACCTGTGCTCCATGGAATTATCTAAATACCTCTTAAAAGCATCCAGGCTGTTGGCTGTCACCACATCTTGTGGCAGAGAATTTCACAAGTTGATTATATGTTGTGACAGTCCTAAATGTCATGGCAATCAGTTTCATGGGATGACCCCTGGTTCTAGTGTTATGAGAGAGGGACAAAAATTTATCTCTATCAGCTTTGTCCACACCATGCATAATTATATAGATCTCTATCATTTCTGCTCTCAATTGCCCTTTTTCTAAACTAAAAAGGTGCAGGTGTAGTAGCCTCCCTTCGTAAGGAACGTGCTCTAGGCCCCTGATCATCTTGATTGCCCTCTTCTGCACCTTTCCCACTTCTACAATGTTCTTCTTAAGATATGGTGATGAGAAATGGACACAGTACTACAATTGTGGCTGCACCATGGTTTTGTATAAGATTGATTTTGTATAAGATTGATTGATTAAGTGCTGTCATGTCGGTGTCGACTCTTAGCAACCACATAGATAGATTCTCTCCAGGATGATCTGTTTTCAACTTCGCCTTTAAGGTCTCTCAGTGGTACATTCATTGTTGGCGCAATTGAGTCCATCCACCTTACTGCTGGTCATCCTCTTCTTCTCTTTCCCAGCATTAGGGATGTGCATAAAACCGGTTCTCCCGGTTCGGTTCGGGTCCGAACCGGGTCCGGACCGGACCGGGGTGGTTCGGTTTTGGTTTTGCCAGACCACCCCCCCGGTCCGGTTCGGATCCGAACCGGTTCGGATCTGAACCGAACCGGTTCAGATCACAAAAAGTGGCTGGTTTTGAAGGGGACATTGTGTTCTACCTGCCACCCAAATTTCAAGTCGATTGGACCTTCCTCTGATTTTTTACAATTTTTTTTCAAAAAATAAATTTTTGCCCATAACTCACAATGTGGAGCCATTAGGGGCAAAAAAGCTGGGGTGGGTGGTAGCCACCCATGGGTGTCCTCCACCCCAAAAATTCCAAGGCAATTGGTGGCTCCTAGTATTATTGGTGAATTTCTGAAGAAAAAATTTTTTTCCATTGGCTAGAATGGGGGTTTGGGGCTGCCCCAGACCCACCTCTGTGGGGTGGCAGCACCCCCAAAGTGGGTCCGGGGCCATGGCAAAAATGCCCTCAGTCCCTCCCAGCAATCCCCGTAGAGATAGGAGTGATGGTTCTGTTGTTTTTCTGAGGTATTCTGAGTGTAGATTCTATGATAGCTTATGAGATTTCCAATGAGACACCATGAATCCACTCTCATTTGCTATCACAGAATCCACACTCACTCAGAACACCTCAGAAAAACAACAGAACCATCACTCCTATCTCTACGGGGATTGCTGGGAGGGACTGAGGGCATTTTTGCCATGGCCCTGGACCCACTTTGGCGGTGCTGCCACCCCACAGAGGTGGGTCTGGGGCAGCCCCGAACCCCCATTCTAGCCAATGGGAAAAAAAATTTTCTTCAGAAATTCACCAATAATACTAGGAGCAACCCAACAATTGCCACCCCATCTTTTTGGCCCCTCTCTCTGGGCGCCCTAACACGTAACACCTAGTCAGTCCATCTTAATGCCAACTACTACCACCACTCCTATCCAAGCAAGTAAGAGGAGGACACTCAGAGAGACAACACCCACTCTCTGATCTAACAAAAAGGCCACTGCTGTGCTGCCTGCCAGCACAGCAGCAGCAGCGGAGCAGCACACTAAGCACAAGAGCAGCACACACAGAGAAGAAGCAGGAGGCGGAGCAGCAGAGCAGCAGACCTGCCGCTCTGCATGATGGGTGATGTGATGCCCAAAGAAACCACCGCCTCACTCAGTGCCTGCCACTGACTAGGCCCGACAGACAGAAGCCAGCCAACCTGCTCTGCTCTGCTCTGATGCTCCGCATGGATGATGCACACACACCCTACATCTGCATCCCAATGACCAGACCAGACCAGACCAAGTGCGCAGAGTCAGCACAGGCCAGCAGCCACCAGCCCAGCAACAACAACAGCTACTACTGCTACCACCACAACCAGTGTTGCCGCTACAATAACATTCCCAGTCCAGTCACGCGCGCCACAGCCTGAGCCTAGCACACAGCCAACAGCTGCTGCCAGCCAGTGCCTGGCAAGCCCAGCCAACATGAGGAGGAGAGAGCTAAGTAGACGGCGCACGCACATCACCAACCCATCACGACGGCGCAACTGCAAGGGGAGAGGGCACAATTACAGGCAGGAGGAGGAGGAGGAGGCAAGGCAATCCTAGCACAGATTTGAAAGTTTAAAATCCACCAGGACATCTTCTAGAATCTAGACTTCTGTTTTTTCTACCACCAGCTGTAGTGTCTAGTTAGTCAGTGTGCTGTGCAGCTGAGCTGCGTGTGAGGAAGGATGATTGTAGCTAGTTCTTTAGTTTCAGCAGACTGAGCATTGAGCATGGGCAGTGGCCTTGGGAAGCAACACAATTACACGACACTCACCTGCTGCTGCTGGTTCTAGAAGTTGCCTCTTCTCGTCTTTTCACCTCTTCGTGTGTGTGTGTGTGTGTGTGTGTGTGTGTGTGTGTGCAGTGAGTGCATGCCTTTTGCCTTGCTGGAAAGAAATGCTTCTCTGGTCCACCACCACATATCTGCTCAAGGACACAGAGGCCCAAGGCAGAGGTGGTGGCACCAGTGTGAGTGCATGTGTGCTGGTGGTGATTGCCACCACAGGTGTTTTGTGTGTGTATGTGTGCGCTGCTAGCTAGGAGGGGGGAGGGAGGCGGGGAGGGAGGCAGGGAGGCAGGGGGGAGGAAAGGGGAGGGGGAGAGGGATGTAGAGGGGATTGAAGGGGGGAGGGTCCGGCTCAGAGTTGGTCAGCCACATATTTGTGCACACACGTGCTCACGTGTGTGCTTCGGTGGGAGAGACCAGACTCTCATCATCTGCCAGACCGGGGTTGGGGGCAGGTGAGGCGGTGGTGGGCTGGAAGGGAGGGAGGATGGAAGGTGGTGAAGAGGAAGGGGAGAGGATGAGAGGGGAAGGATGGAGGGAGGCATGGGGGGGAGGGAGTTGGGGGGAGGAAAAAAAACATGTAGACTGACACACACTACACACAGAAAGCATCCACACACAGAGACAGTGCTAGGCATCCATTCACACAGACAGACAGACAGACACACAACAGGAAGAGACAGACTGAGCCTGCACCACACACACACACACAGACCCAATTCCCCCCCTGCACAGTTATCAATCAATATGTTGTGTTGGCAGCCAGTTCATTGCTATTCTGATGGTTTTGGGTTTTTTGCCATCAGCCAACATCAACAGTGACCACAATCAAGATGAACATAAGATGATAATAATTCATTCGTTTCATTTGAAAAAATCACCCAGTCATTTTCTCCATGTAAACCAAGCCCCCCACACATGATTTCTGGCAACATTTTCACTAAAATCAATTCATTTGGCATTCATCATTTTGTTCTCCCTCTGTCACCTTTTTTTCTTTCTTTTGCATAATTTTGAGGCTTGATTTTGACATGGGGTTTTTAAAGAAAAAATTATTTACATGTTTATTTACATACAGTATTTACATATCTACACTGCATTTTAGAACGTATACCCGCCGCTGCCGCTAAGTCTAGTACTCCGTGGGCTGTGCTACTTTGGGGGGGGTGTGCCGTGCCCACGCCAGGTCCCCAAATGCTGACAGGTGGATAGATAAAGGGCCTGTGCTGGTCAGCATTGGGTTTCTTTTTAGGTGGGCGTGGGCATTGTAAACATCTGGCCAGTCGCAGCACTACAACTACTACTACAACTGCATCTCTGTGTGGGCACACTACACACTGCGACTGGCTGGCACGGCTCAGCATCTGTCACGTCAGCTCAGCTAGAGGTGGAAGGGGGGAGGGTAGGGATAAGCACAGAGGTCGAGCCAGGCAGGTGACCAACCATGGGGCAACCCACGGTAATCACTCGCCCGTCTCAAACTGCAGCTTGGGGTAGCCCAACAGGGGGAGGTTCACCTTAAGGAAGACCAGCTGCTCCACCAGACCAGGGTCCAAGCGGGAGCGAGAGGGTGTCACCACGTCCCCGGCACGTGAAAACACCCGCTCGCTCTGGACACTGGTTGGGGGGCAGGAGAGGAGGCGCACAGCCACCACCGCCAGGTCCGGCCAGACTTGGCGGCGGCTCGCCCAGAACTGTGCGCAGTCCACGCCGTCTCCCTCCACAGGCTCCTCCAAGTACTGCGCAACGCATTGCTCAGCACTGGAGGGGGGCCTGGCAGGTCGAGCCTCCCGCATACCAGGCATGGCGCCATAGCAGAACCGCTGAAACCACTGGGCGGATCTCGAGTCGGTAGCAAATGGCTGCTGCGATGGCGCCGCCTGGGATGCCGCGCTGCTGGACTGGGAAGAGGGAGGGGAAGGGGAAGCTGACGCCGGCTGGCCGCCCATGCTGCTGCTGGGTGCGGGTTGGGCCGCGAGGGCTGCCCCCGCACCACTACCAACACCCTGGTCTCTGCGGGCCCTAGCGGCCTCCTCCTCCCTAACCTTCTCGACCAGGATGCCCTTCCACCTGGGCAAGTCGTCGGCACTCACGGCATTGCCCTTGAGGGCTGGGTGACAGAGACAAGCGAGGACATACTCCTCCCTGTCTCCCAGCACATCAACGAGCCGCTTGTCAACCCCAGACCTCAGCCTCCCAGCCAGAGCACGACCCTCTGGCGTGGTCAGAGAGATATGGAGTCCACCCATCAGCTTCTCGAGACCAACAGCTGTGGGCAGCGCCTGGCTCAAGGGAGTGGTGTCGCCACACAAGCCCTTCGTGGCAAGCTGGAAGGGCTCGAGTGCCGACACCGCCTCGGACATCTGCTTCCACTCTGCGTTCGAGAAGTCGCAGACATCCAAGGACTCGTCCCTCGCCAGGGCGACAAGGGCTCTCTCCTGCTCCAACAGGCGCTGGAACAGGAGGAAGGTGGAGTTCCACCGCGTCTCCACATCCGTAGGGATGAGATGGCGAGGAAGGCCAAGGTCATCCTGCTTCTGGCGAAGCAGTCTCCTGGACTTCTCGCTGCGGTGGAAGTGGGCGGCCAGCTTGCGGGACTTATCCACAAGCGTGGCCGTGGCAGCAACAGCAGCTGGGATGGGGCGGGCCCCCTTCTCCTGGGACGCCTTCAGCTCCTTAAGGCCAAGGGCGTCCCTGACGGTCAGATGGAGCGTGTGTGCCATACACCGTATGTTCACACAGTCCATGACTGTCTCGACAGTGTCGGTAACGTTGGCTCCATTGTCGGTGACAATGAAGCCGCGGGAGAGGTGTGGACACCCGCCAATCCACTCCTCTATCTGGCGGTCGAGTACGGCCGCCACCTCCTCCGCGGTGTGCCTCGTGTCCATTGTCTCCACGTGCAGGACGGCCCACCTGTGCCGTAGTGCAGCGGGAGCCGCGCTGGACCCGGAAGCATCGCCCGCGGAGGTCCCCTCACTCTCCGGTCCCCACCAGTGGGCAGTGAGGGCCAGGAAAGAAGCGTGCATCCCACTGACACTGGTCCAGAGGTCAGTCGTGAAATGCACGCTTGTCCCGGCCGGAGCTGCACGCAGCTCGGCCGACACGAGCTCCCTGCACCGGCGGTACAGGGAGGGGACCACGTTCCGGCTGAACGTCGTCCTTGAGGGGATGACGTATTCGGGAGCCAGGTATTGGAGAATCCGGCGGAAGCCGTTGTTCTCGACCACCTGAAACGGCTGGTCATCGGTGGAAATCATCTCCCCTATGAGGCGGGTGAGGTGATGATGGTCCACGCGAACAATACGCTGGCTGCCCGAGGACTGCGTCCACCGCTGGACGGGCAGTGTAGCCTGCCTGCTGGCTGGCACACTGCCGCTGCCCGCCCTAGTGGCAGATGCACAAGGCGCACTAGCGCTGCCAGCCTGTCCCCTGAGACCTGGGTGGTGACGCTCTAGGTGTCTCCACATAGGCGTCGTACCCAGGTGCGCAGGGTCCCTTCCACGGCTGACAAGCATCCTGCAGTGGACACAGCGGGCGTGGAATGGGTCATCTTGAGGGACCTCAAAATGCACCCATGCACCACTGCCCTTGGCCTCCTGCGCCCTGGGCGCCGTCCTAGGCCGTTTCTCGCAGGGTGGCTGCAGTCCTGGGGGGGGCGGCCGCCGCTGCCTGCCCACTGCTGCCACCCAACCCGCCCCTTCCGCCCTCCACAGCGGAGGAAGGGCCCGGCTCAACTGGCATCGGAGAGGCAGGCCTCTCCTCCACCACCTCGCCAGACCGCTCCCCACCAGAGTGTCGGGCTTCACGAGGGGGGGCCCCACTGAGCGGCGAAAGGATAGGGGGAAGGGGCCCCAGAGGGAGGGAGAACCTGGCTGCATCGCTGCCAGCCGCACGGTCCTCACCGCCCTCTACCTGCTCTTCCAACTCCACAGTCTCCTCCACCTCAACAACTGGCGGTAGCTCAGCAGCACCTGGTGCCGCCGGCGAGGAGGGACCCGCCACAGCCCTAACGGTGCCTCTGCCTCTGCCGCGATTGGCGGCAGCAGGCGTGGGGAACTGAATCCTGCGCACCAAAGATGGGGCCGGAGCAAAGAATTCTCCAATGGGGAGAACTGGGGTGTCCTCAGGCTCCCCGCGTCCTCTCCCTCCCCGTGCCGCAGGCGCACCCCGCACCTGGCCTCTCCCACCTCTGCCTGCCAGCCTTGAGCGAGCCCTGCCCGCCACACGGCGCTCAGACATGCTGCTAGGTCAGAAGGAGGGAGACTTTAGGAGGAAGGCCAGAGACAGGGTCAAAAAAATAATTTGGAGGGGCTTAGGGGCCAAAAAAAAGGCAGCTGATTTGGAGACGGCGGGGGGGGGAGTTTGTTTTTTAAAAAGGAAGCCAATTGGGGGGGGAAAGGAAGACTTTTTGATGGGGGGGGAAGCCAATTGAAGTGAGGGGGAGGGTGTCCTTTTAGAATTTGGGACTCAGGAGTCAACCAAGCCAATTGGGGAGATGGGTCTGGGAGGGTTTTTTTAAAAAATAGGGGGTTAAAGGGTGGACCCCTGGTGTGGGTGGCACGGGCAGTTGGGTGGAGTAGTTGTGGTGTGGGTGGCAAGTTTTTAAGTTTTTTGGGGGGGAGAGTGGATGGGGGGAGGGCACAGCACCTACCGGGGGTGGGGGAGGGACGCAGTCAACTCTTGGGAACCTGCAGATCAAAGGAGGAAAGCCTTATTTAGTGAACTGGAACACAAAGTGTGGGTTCTGGGGGGTGGTTCTCAAGTAATGCTCCTGTGGGGGGAGCATCAAACTCAATGCAGCCTATTTAGTGACTCTAAATTGCACACAACCAAAACCAGAACCCAGTCACACCTAAACAGAGGTTGAACCCACCCACTCTGTGACTCTGCCCGCCCAATGCCATGGCAAGCAAGCAGCAGCAAACACTTGATGGCAGCATCATGGATTGAACATCATCATCATATGTGTGTATTGGCCCAGCATGTAGTGGCAGCATCAGAACCCAGGACCCCACTCAGACTGCCCCAGAGGCAAGGAAGCACTCTGGCATGGCATTGGCCCAGCATGTAGTGGCAGCATCCGATCCCCTGACCCCACTCAGACTGCCCCAGAGGCAAGGAAGCACTCTGGCATGGCATTGGCCCAGCATGTAGTGGCAGCATCCGATCCCCTGACCCCACTCAGACTGCCCCAGAGGCAAGGAAGCACTCTGGCATGGCATTGGCCCAGCATGTAGTGGCAGCATCCGATCCCCTGACCCCACTCAGACTGCCCCAGAGGCAAGGAAACACTCTGGAAGAAGGCACCTGTTCAAAAACCACCTGCAAGACGCATGCAATGCAACGCAACACACAGCAGCAGCAATTTCTTTATTGGGCATGAAGACACAAGTTGCAACGGTACATCTCCTCTCCCTCCTCCCCACACCCAAATGCATTTCAAGATAGGGGTGTCCCTATTTAAAACCGCCAGCTAGGGAGAGAAAGGGGGCAACAAAAGGTGCACAATTGCACACGCACTAACCCCTCTTCTTCCGGTCCTTCTCCTGCCGCTCACTGCTGGTCACGGATGCGCCGCCAACAGCCAACCCTCTGGGCTGGGACACAACAGGGCGGCCGCACGAGGCACAGGCAACCGGGGTAGTTCAACGATGGAGGGGCAGAAGTGAGGAGACCACACTATTTATGTGTTGTTGCTCAACTCACCCCCAAGCAGAGACAAATGAAATAAAACAACTTTCAAAAGAAAAATAACCGATGGCGGGGACCTCCAGGTGAGGTCGGAGGTAGGATACTGTGTGGCTGCAGCTGTGGGAGGAAGAAGAAGTGAAGGGATGAGGAGAGAGAAAGAGAGAGAGAGAGGAAGAAGAGAGGAGGAGCTGTAATGTAGCAGCAGGGAGGGGGATTCGGGTGTGGGAGGAGGACAGCAGCAGCAGCGGTGACGGTCCCAAGAGGGGGAGAGACCAACAGAGGGTGTTTGGGGGGTGGAGTGTGTTTCAGGGGGTCTGGGGTATGTAGCGGGGAGTCAGGGGGGCAAGAGGGGGAGAGACCAACAGAGGGTGTTTGGGGGGTGGAGTGTGTTTCAGGGGGTCTGGGGTATGTAGCGGGGAGTCAGGGGGGCAAGAGGGGGAGAGACCAACAGAGGGTGTTTGGGGGGTGGAGTGTGTTTCAGGGGGTCTGGGGTATGTAGCAGGGAGTCGGGGGGCAAGAGGGGGAGAGACCAACAGAGGGTGTTTGGGGGGTGGAGTGTGTTTCAGGGGGTCTGGGGTATGTAGCGGGGAGTCGGGGGCAAGAGGGGGAGAGACCAGAGGGCAGGGTGTGTTTTGGGGGGATTAGTATGCGTCAAGGGGGATGAATCTGGGTGGGAGGGGGCAGGCAGGGCGGGAGTGGAGGAGGAGGAGGTGGCAGTGGGGGGAGTGGGTTTCTGGAGGGGAGGGAGGGGGGAAGCTGGGAGCAGAGGGCCACACAGAGAGGGGAACAATCAATGAATCAATCAAAGCAAACCAAACAATATGAAAAAAAGTCAAAAAAAAACACAAACACCTGGGAACAATGGGCAGAAAGTCTGGGGCGGGGGGGGGGGGAGAGGAACCAACAACAACCAGCAGGGAGGAATGGGACACACACACAGCAAAACCAGAACCAAAAGAAGCTAATTGATTTCACACAAAAAACCAAAGTAACTAAGACAGGACTCAACAGGCAGCAGCAGCAGCACCAGGGAGGATGGGGAACAACACTCAGTCTGGGTGGGAGGGGGCAGGCAGGGCAGGAGTGGAGGAGGAGGAGGTGGCAGTGGGGGGGGGTGGGTTTCTGGAGGGGAGGGAGGGGGGAAGCTAGGAGCAGGACCACACAGGGGAACAATCAAATTTGAATCAGAACAATCTATACACAAAGTAAAAAAAAGGAAACCAAAGGGCAGCCAGAAAGTCTCAGGGCGGGGGGGGGGGGGTAACAACTACCAGGGGGAGGGACTGGGGGAGTGGGTGGGACACACACAGGGAGCAAAACCAAAACCAGAACCTAATTCCACAAAGAAATCCAAAGAATGCAAGGCTCAACAGGCAGCAGCACAGGAGGGAAACAATCTTATCTGGGTGGGAGGGAGGGAGGGAGGGGGGAAGCTAGGAGCAGGGCCAGAGGGGAACAAATTAACAATCAAAATCAGAACACAAGGAATCAAATTGCAGCAATAATATAAACTAAATCCTCAGAAACACAACTCAGACAGGCAGCCAGCAATAACAATAGCAGAAGTTATTAATTAAAAACCAAAATCAGCAAATATATAAATTTACACAGAAGCAATAATTGAATGAAACTCAAAAAGTGGAACAAAAGGCAGGCAAGGCACAAAAACAGGAAAGCAATGCAGAAGATGGGGGGGGGGGAGGAGGGAAAGCCAAAACTTTGGGAGAAGGGTTGAGAGAGAAAGGGTGAAGAGAACAGAAAACACAACAGGAAAAGTTGGAAAAAGTTGAGGGGAAAGTATTAAAGAGGTTTGGACAGAGACAGACAGAGGGCAGATGGACAAGGTGGCACACAACAACACACAGAGAGAGCAGAGAGACAGACACACACTAATGTGACACACAGTCAGCAGGGACTCACAGCAGACACCAGCAGCAAAAGAGCAAGCAAGGTCTCAGAGATGATCCCACAACTGCAGCCAAGAGAAGTTTCCAGAGAAGAGGCTTGGGTTTATATAGGTTTGAAATTCCCTCCTTTGGGAGCCCCCACCTTTGCACTCCCCCCACGGCCAACAGGGTGCCAGCTCTCAACAGTGCAACAGCCAAGCAGCCTACCAGACCAAAGGACTCATTCTGGCCAATCAAAGGATCAATAGCGCAGCCAATACAATGCCTGAAAATAGCATCACAAAATGGATGCTAGGAGCAAAAGTTTCAGGAATGAGCCACAAAATGGAGGACACACTTCAAACTTTAAAGGGACACTCCACTGACTCCAGAGACTCAATCGAACTCCCGAACCGGTTCGGGAAACCCGAGCCGCTTCGGAGCCGAACAGACTCGGATTCGGTCCGGATCGGTCCCAGAAGGGCCCGATTCGGTCCGGGATCGAACCGCCGGATTCGGACCGGTTCGGGACGAACCGGTCCTGATCCGGACCGAACCGCACATCACTACCCATCATTATGGACTTCTCAAGGGAGCTGGGTTTTCACATAATGTGTCCAAAGTATGATAGTTTGAGCCTGGTCATTTGTGCCTTGAATGAAAATTCTGGATTGATTTGTTCTATGATCCAGTTGTTTGTTTTCCTGGCTGTCAATGGTATCCTCAAAAGTTTTCTCCAGCTCCAAAGTTCAAAAGTGTCGATACTTTTTCTATCTTTCTTTTTCAATGTCCAGTTTTTACATCCATAGAGTGTCACAGGAAAAGCCATTGTTCAAACAATTCTAATCTTTGTAGGTATAGACACATCACGGCATCTAAATATCCTTTCTAAGGCCTTCATTGCAACCCTACCAAGTGCTAGTCTGTGGCATACTTCTTGACTGCCATTTTGTCACCCACTCCCCCATTTTGGAGAAATCCCTCACAATCTGTTTTTTATATCACTACCCTAAATAGTTTGGTGTCATCTGCAAATTTGGATAGCTCGCTGATTACCCCAACTTCTAGATCAATTATGAACAAAAAGACCACTGGTCCCAGTACCAATTCTTGGGGGACCCCACTTCTTACATTCCTCCATTTAGAGAACTGTCAGTTGATTCCTATACTCTGTTTCCTCTCCTTCAAGCAATCCACACATGAACCTGTCCCTTTATCCCATGAATTTTCTCTCAAGAGTCTTTGATGAGGAACTTTGTTGAAGGCTTTTTGAAAGTCCAGGTATATTATGCCAACTGGTTCACATTTATCCACATATCTGTTGACATTCTCAAAGAATTCCAAAAGGTTAGTGAGGTAAGATTCACCTTTGCAGAAGCTATGCTGGTTCTTCTTCAGCAGGGACTGCTCTTTGATATGGTTAGCAATTTTATCCTTGAGAATGCTTTCCATCAATTTGCCAGCAACAGATGTTAAGCTAACCAGCTTGTAATTTCCCAGATTCTTCCTGGATCCCTTTTTGAAAATTGGTGTTACATTGGCCTCTTTCCAGTCCTCCAGTACAGAGCCTGATTGTAGGGATATGTTATATATTTTTGGATATTTTTCTTCTTGACATGGTAGCGTTTTCATCCTGTTGGGGCACAGCTGTGTTTGGGTGTGAGACATCCAGCAGCCTGGGTGGCCATGAACAGGAGATGGGAGGCATGAGGTTTGGGGCACGTATTGTCCATGTGGGGTATCTGCATGGTGCCAAGTCCTGGGATATGTGTTGACTGTGAAGGGGGGATTGCCTCATGGGGCTGTGGGGCTTTAAGGAGGGGGTGGTGGTATGCTTACAATGGTGTTACTGGGCAATGCAGTTGTGGCTGACGTGCTGCACAGGACCACAGGAAACTGGCTTATACTGAATCCGACCATTGGTCCATCTAGCTCAGTATTGTCTTCATTGACGGTTCTCCAAGATTACAGATAAGAGTATCTCACAACCCTACCTGAGGAGTAGGAGTGAACCTGAGGCCTTCTGCATGCAAGCATGGGACATCCAAATGCAAACCAAGGTGGAGCCTGCTTAGCAAAAGGGACTATTCATGCTTGCTGCCACCAAATAGTGCAGTTGGGAAGTAACTTGCCTAGGGGGCATGAAGATGCTGGTTTGAATCCCTGGTGGTATGTTTCCAGAAACACCTATATTGGACAGCAGTGATATAGGAAGATGCTGAAAGGCATCATCTCATACTGCGCAGAAGATGGCAATGGTAAACCACTCCTGTATTCTACCAAGAAAACCACATGGCTCTGTGGTCACCAGGAGTTGACACTGACTTGACAGCACAACAACAAGGCCAGCTGTCCTCCCTGACCAGCTCTCCTCCTTGAGTGGTAGGCAAAGGTGTTTGAGAGAGTGTTCGTGAAGCAATGGACCATAAATGGCAGAATGAAGTGGGGGGGAAGTGCTTTCTTTTCTGAACTTCCTTCCCCTTGCCACTTTGTGATTAAAGGTTGCTGTGTAGAAACCCTATCAGACACTTGGCTATAATGCATCTGAGTTCATGATTCAAGTCTTAGATTGTCCGTTTCCTTCTCTACATGTGCTTTCTCTATCTCCCTCCTGATTCTACCTGACTAGGAGAAAGGAAACCAAATAAAGGGACTGAATGGATTGCTGCTCACTCAAGACAATTGTGTCCCGCTGCACAAAACTGGGAAGTACAGATACCCTGGTGAGATGGGCACTCTTAAGTGCCTGTCTCTGTGTGCACTTGGGTAGCAAGCAGCGCAAGCACACATATGATCCTGGCACTGGGGTTAGGGGCGCACTCACGCCCTTGCGGTTAGGTGGGTGGACATGACCTGGGATCCACGTGGATCCCGGCGCTGCACATGAACAGCCTAACCCTGGCTGGGCTGTCTTAACCTGTGTTAGGCTGCTCATGAGAACAGCCTTTATATGCTGTATGAAAAGGTACTTGATCTGTTCTGAACCTACAGCCAATCAACTTCATCTGGTGACAGTGAAGTCTAGCAATACAAAAACAAAACAAAAAAGCTCTTAATTATAATAATATTTACAAATATCTGCATTTATGCTCTGAACCAGAGGTCTGTATGTGTACAGAGGCAAGGGACTTGTGCAATGGCCTGGATGATGAGTGTGTATTTTTAATTTTGTGTTTAATAGAAAATCTAAGTGTTCTCTTCCCTCCTGCCCCCACTCCTTTTGCCTAGTGAGAAGAAAGGGCATTTCCAAGAAACACCTGTTTTACTAAAAGGCTTAAGTTTCAATTACCAAGAACATGCCTGTTCTAGATGCAGTTTCATAGACAAAACAGTATAAAATATCCTGACTAAATGCTTTAAAGGACACAGCAACAGGTCACAGGAGCCAAGGCCAGCATTTGGAGTTCAGATAAATAAAGTTATTTGGCTTTCAACAGCCAGTTAATTAAATTAAAGTTCACCAGCCTCTTGCAGGAGTGGGTTTCTCTGTATTAATTAAAAAATTCTTTCTGACGGTTGAGTATAAACAAATGTGGTTTAGCTACAATTAGCGTGAATTCTAAGGCACAAGGAAAAAATCCAATGTTTTCCTTAATGGAATGTAGATCAATTCTACCCTAAACATCACAGTTTCTATTTTAGAACTCATCCTGTGTGCTTTTTTTTAAAAAAAAAATTAATACAAAAATACAATAAAATAATAACAAAGAAAACAACGGGTAGGGGAGGACATCATCATTGAATTTTTAGTTCCAGCATTGTTGGGTCATTGGCCCAGGATTTTATGATGGTGGAATCCTTGGAGGGGGGAGGTCTGGATAGAATCTACAAATAAGTTAACAGTGAGGTTAGCAATGCCTTGGTTTGCATGGGAGGCATAGTTATACAGTATTTCACCCTGATATAGATTTTTCCCTTACCCAACTGTATAGGGCAGATGGAATGATTTGGGTCTGTTGGAACTGCAGCAGGGCCAGTGTGAGGCTGTTCTTGGGGGGTGGGGAGGAAGGCAACTAAACTACTACAACCAATATTAGATAGGGTCAGTTGCACTCCCCCTGCTAAATATAAGGGACTCACCACTTTAAAAAGATGCCTCTTTGCTCAGTTAGCAGGGTTTCCCCACCTGTTTGTTGGCTGGGGCAGGGGTGGAACAACCATTGTGTAAATGGGTTCAAAAAACCTGAGCCACCAATGGAAAGGACCACTGAAGCCCACAGGGGGGCACACGCAAAGAGGACATAGCCTTGAGCTCTGGAGAGCCTGAGCAAGGTCTCCCCTATCCTTTTCAGGCAGCATTTGCTGCCTGACAGGATCTGTTTCCCTTTCTCTCTCTTGCTGGAGGGAGAGAAAGGGAAATAAAGGCTGTCAGGCAGCAAACGCTGCCTGAAAAGGACAGGGGAGAGCTCGCTCAGGGCTCTCTGGAACCTGAGCATGGGGAGTTTGCTCGGGGCTCTTCCAGAGCCCAAGTTACATGCCGTGCACATGATGTCACATGCACAGGATGTCGCTAGAGGGGCTGCTGGGTGGGGCTGGACCCAGGCCGCCATTTGGCTGGCTCCATGCCTGGGCTAGGGAAAGCAATTTATGGCAATGATGTCCAACGAGAAGCACTTCTAGGGCAAGAGGAGATGTTGTTTAACAGCTCCTCAGGGTTCTGTGGGTGTCTAGGAATGGAACTCCTTTAGGGAGTTGTTTGGCTCACCCACTCAGTGCTTTGAAGCTTGGAGGGTGATAACTTGGGCAATCTGCACTCGAAACAGAAAGCTGTGTGGCAAGGAGGAAGCTTTGGTGGTTGGCCAACTGCTGGCAGTCTCCAAGCCTGGTTGGTTCACTGAGCAGTAGGAATGGCAACTCTTCATGGTGGTGGACTGCTTTCACACTAGTTAATTGAGTTTTATTTTGTTTGTACTGTGGCAAATTCATGTTAGATAGTTAATAAATTGTGGCCCAAACAATGCCATCGCCACTGTGGAGCAGCAGGGGGGATGACAAATGTCCCTGGGCTGAAGGGGTCCAGAGGCTACCCTGGAGCCTCCCTCCCCCTGGGCACTCAACCTAGCTAGATTTGAGGGCAACAGGTGGTGCTTCTGGGTTTTGACTTCCATCACATTCCTTGCAACAATGCAAGTATGTCAACATGAGGTGGTGGTGGCGGCTAGCATTGGAGCACAGCCACACCACCCATCACTCACTTTTCTCCCAGTTGGCAAGCAGTCCTTTCACCAGCTGGATGCTTAAGCTGGTGAAGTACCCAGTCAGTGAAGGAACTGCTTGCTGGTTGGGTGGGTGGGTGGGTGAAAGATGGTGTGGCTGTACTGCCCATGCCCCTTGCATTGCCATGCTGATACTGGCACAAGGGGCATAACTGATATTGATACTTGGAAAAATCACCCATTGTCCACCCCAACAGGTGGGTGGAAGGGGCAAAGGCTGTGTGTGTGTGTGTGTGTGTGTGTGTGTGTGTGTGTAGGCAGTAGCTAGAAGGGCTGTGAGGCAGTGCTGGGCAGGGGCCACTGTTAACTGTCCTATGTCCCCTGGCCCAAGTTCAGTCCATCAAACATATCCTGTCTCTTATTGGGGTCCTGGCATAAAGGGGCTATCTCTGGGCAAGGACCTTACACCCCTAATTATATGATTGGGCTATGCAAGAGGGTTAAGTCTACAAAGTAATGCATCATACAGACAGAATTAAGCATTTATCCAAGCCTTATGGTCCCAAGCCTTAAGGTGCCTCCAAGCTTTATGGTTCCTTCACATGGGAGCTACTTCTCCATGGACAATGTAATATGGTTGTAGTATCTGTGTGAATGCTGCAAATACATGGGCAACTGCATACTTGTCTCACCCAATCACCACCTGGTGACAATAAAGAAGGAAAGTTCTCTTGGCTCCACGCCAAGAAAAACTCCTGGCTCCACACACGTTTGTGGTATTCACATACATACCACAGTATTGTGGAATCATGCCACAGACAAGTGGCTTCTATGTGGCTTCAGTACCTGTAAAGAGATAATATATTCTGTTCTCTGAAAAGAAGTGAGCTAAGTTACACACAATTTTCATGCTAGAATCAATGATAATACAAAGCTTTGTTTTAGCTGCATTGTCCCCTAGCAGTATCTTACTGTCTTCCTTGCATTATCAAGGACAAATCATAAGATCAGTGGATTAATCATTTCCCAAATGAACCACTGAAAATAAAAAAAAGGCTTGTAAAGACATTTTCAGTGGAGTGTTGTAGACTTAAATAAATATGTGTGTGTATGTAATTTTATTCTTTCAAGCAGACTGTGTAAAAACCAGGCAAGGAGCTCTCAAAGGAAGCAATGTCGTGTATATATAAACCATCCCTGGAGGGAAGGCATAAATGCTGTTTAAGATATTGCATTGCTGGACTATAGCCAGCAATGCAATTCTCTTGGACATGCATTTTCAGATGATTCATCAGATCCTGACTTAAGCTGTGGTTTGGGCTCAGGAAGCATGTCCTCTATTCTACCCTGAACCTGTGAGGGGTAACAAAAGGATTATGTTATATCACACACACAAACACACACAGACCCCAAGAGAGAGTGGCATCTCTCCTTGGACATATTAGGCCAGCAGTTCCCTGATAGCAAGAGTTTACAAATAAGGTGTTAATGCCTGTACAATGATTAAGCTGAAAAATAGTCAAAAATACTATCATGTATTCGCTCCTGCATTTGTGTTACTTAAAGAATCTAGTAGGCTTAGGGATGTTCAAATCCTTCATGGAATTTTTTTGCTAGCCATATAAAAGCTCTTGTGGACACTCCTGAATTTCCTCATTTTACTCTGAAGTAAAATATTTTTTTCTTCTAAATTTTGCTTTAGGCAAACTATGTGACAACCTATGGGAGTATGCACGCACACACAAATACACAAACACACACAATTTCCCTATCCTACCTTAGCTAAATTCATATGGCTTCCCTTTACAGTCCTTCGACGTTCCACATGAGAAGGAACATCCCAGCTCTCTGGATTTCTCTTTAGGCAAATTTGTGTGACAACTCTATTTATTTGATCTGACTTTATCATTAACAATGAGGAGGAGAGCAACCTAAAACCTAGCAACAAGCTATAACATTGATGCGAAAGGTGGCCCCTAGAACCAATTTAAAGCAATTATGTTTGGAGGGAAAAGAAGCCCTAGCTGTAAAAAGAATTTATTAAAGCATTTGGCACGTATGCCCTCAGCCTGTAGAATGGTTAATTTCTAGCTTCTGCCTTTTCCATTCTGCACCCTTGGTACACTGCAATAATGATTTGTCTTTATTTATGGGCCTACCCACTTCTCTGAAGTCAGGCAATAGCCACAAATCAAATAGCATCTTCTCCTTCCCTGTCACATATAAACTGGGTTCCTCAAGCAGTAGACTAAACAGACGTAGGTTTGCCAAAGCTTTGTCAGCAATATCTCCCCTTCCATGCTTATAAATTGGCCCATTAATGATGCCAGATAATAGAATTAGAGCCCTTGTTTTTCACACCATTCTCTCTTTTTAAGGCAACTGATGGGGTAAACAATCCTTTACAGCACCGTAGCCTTAATGTGGAAAGAAATCAGTTGAATATATTTGTCACACATTTTGCAAGGCAACAGAATTAAAGGGGGTAGGCAGCATTAGCCTAAGAAAAGGAGAAAAGACACCTCACAATAAGAACTATACAACAGTTGACACAAAAATGTGTAAAATTAGTGTTTTCAATAGTCATCCCTGTTACTTTTTAAAAATGCTCTATTGTGACCATGAGCATGTCTACACGACAGACTGAAACACGTTTAACAATTATTCTCCCTTTCCAGAGTTGCTGGACAATTGTACTTTTGCGAGGGAGGGCTAGGAAGTAGGAACTGACCAAACTACTTCCCACAATTCCTTGGAGGGAAAGGAATGGCAATTAAACTGCCTTATAAAATGCCATTTTCTGCTGCCTAAACAGTTTCTAAAAAGCTGCTCTGCTGCTGCTGCCAGCACCCACCCCCTTTGTGCAGTGGTTTTTAACCTGGGGTCCATGAACCCTCTGGGGGTACAAGGGGTAGGTCCAGTTTGTCCATAGAAAATCTTTGCTGCAATGAATTTAATTTACTTCCTGGTGAGTAAATATTCAGTTCTTGTACTTAACTATCCTGCATACTTATTTCCTATTTTTAATAGCATCTGATGAAAATATATCATATAAATAGGGTGGGGGTCCATAGGATCCTATGGGGGGGTTGGGGAAAGGTTAAAAATTTGTTTAAAATCACCCGCTAGTGTATTTCTTTTGTGGGTTGGGTGGTAGGTAGCACTCATCATGCCCTACCACACAACCCACTTTGGTGTCCCTCGGAGATACCCATGGGGAACAATGTAGTGCGTCAAGTTTCCCCATTGTTCCCTATGGTTAGGACAATCTGCACTCATGGAGTGAACTGCACACAAATTTTGCATTGCAATTTGCATTTGCATCTTGCAGCCCTGCCTTGAAAAATACTGCAGAAGCATACAGTAAAAGGGAATCTGTCCCACCAACACAGAACATACATTTCAAACACAGTCCAAAAATGCCCCAAAAAGAAGCACTGGCCCAGAATCCACTGTTTACCACAATGCCTGCACTAGGGGTGTACACAGAATGATTTTTCCGTTTCAATTTGTACCCGGATCGAAACAACCCCCATTTAGTTTCAGGTCCAAAACTCACTCTCTCTCTCTCTCTCTCTCTCTCTCTCTCTCTCTCTCACACACACACACACACACACACACACACACACACCCCTGAATCACCCCTGATTCGATTTGGCCCCATATTAATTCAGATCAGAAACAGAATTAATTCGGATTTAAAAAAATGGGTCCTGGGGCCAAAAGAGTGGAGGTGGTAGTGCTCAATGGGTGGAGGCTACCTATAGTGAAGCATTATTAAATGTATTGGCTAGGTTCTCCTTATGGGAGAGGCTACATAAGGCATGCTTTAGACAGAGTTGCTCACTTGAAATTAAAAAAAAAATCAGAACTGAAAACCAACTGTCTCAAGGATTCAATTTAGCAGGTGATATTGCCATCAGTATTTCAAACCTAAAGCTATAAGCATTACCTTTAATTTGTGTTTCTCTGGTGTAGATTTTTGTCTTTCGTTCTGTGCGGCAGTCAGCATTGGAAAAAGGCTCCCTGCCATGTCCAAGAGGAGGGATACCGGCAGCGCCCGGCATCATCCTGGTCTGGAGCCAGCTCCGGGGGAGGGGGGAGGGAGGGAGCAGAGGCGTAACTATAGGGGGGCAGGGGGGGCACGTGCCCCGGGCGCCATCTTTTCTGGTCACGTGGGGGGCGCCGCCATGACCAATTTTTTAAATTTTTTTTAAAAAAATTTGTTAATACAAATGTTTCCTGCTCAGTGCAGCAGCGCTGCAGCAGTCAAGGGAGCGCGTCGGTGCCCCCTTCCCCACGAGCGGTCCCTTCCGCGCCACCTGCAGCCCCCCCATTGCTTTGCTGGCGCCTGGCAGCCAGTCAGTGGCCTGGCTTGGCGGCGGCGGCGGGCACTTGTGAGGAAAAACCTAAGTATAATGTAGTATGTTTGGGGGGGCGGCGGGGGGGCGCCATTTCAGTGCTTGCCCCGGGCGCCGTTTTCCCTAGTTACGCCTCTGGGAGGGAGGGAGCCTAGGGGAAGGAAGGAGGGAGGGAGGGAGGAGGCAGCAAGTGTGCCCTGCCCTATCTCCCCCAACTAGCATAATTTTCATCCACAAGCAACAGAAACAAATGTCAACAAGAGCTTTGCAAAGCCAAAGCAAGCAGCATGATATCACAGCAGACTAGCCAACAACAGCAGCAAATGTGCCCTGCCCTACCTCCCCCAACTAGCATAATTTCTGTGGACACAGCAACATCTGTATTAAAACAAAATGGGTAACTAAATGGGTAACTCACTCAGTCTGGGTCTAGCTAGTACTTCAGTCTTTCTTCTTCTTCATTCCTCAGATGTGGCAAAAGCCTCAAAATTCTGGAAAACTTTTTTTTTTGGAGGGGGGGGTGGCCGGTGGCTGGCCACAGGTGTCTGCCAGCGGCTGGTGGCTGTGCTTGCTTTTCACTTGCACAAACACAGGCAGGCAGCATTGATCCATCTCTCAGCTGCAGGAAGCCTAGCAGGACGATGGGTCAATGTGGGGGGAGGAAATTCTCTCCTCCCCCAAACCTCTTTTTCTCAAATAAAATCAAAAAATGCAGAGAATAATCCACTCCCCAGACGACACAAGCACAGGCAGGCTGGATGGCAAGGAGGATGGAACAGTGGTGACAAGGCTGAACAAGAACAACAATGGCGGTGAGCACATGCGAGGCTGAGGCAACAGCAGGCTCCAAGCTCAACAGATCTCTTCTCCCACAGGACACAAGGCAGAAAGGCCGATAGTCTTGACTCTTGAGCAATGTCCTCCAAAAATCCCCCCAACTTGCCTGTTCTTTGACCTCCCCACTCCCCCTGGCCAATGGCACTCAACTTTACACCTGCAGAGCCAAAAATAGCCAAATGGATACAAGGTAACAATTGCCTTGATGCCTGCAGCTCAGCTCAGGCTTGTTTACCAATCCAGTGGCTGGAAGGGCAGGAAATTCAAAGCAACGTTGTCATTAAATACTAATGGAGCTGACTGCTAGATCGCGAATGGAGGTAGGTCCGATGCAACAAATCTTTTGGCCTGGAAGCAGGGGAGATTTGTTCTGCAGCTGAAATTTTGTGGTTTTGAAAACAGGTGTAGACAGATCATCTGGAAGTGCCAGTTTCAGGCACAAATTGTTTTGGGTACAAATCATTTCACACATCCCTAGTCTGCACTGCAGTAACATCATTGACAAAAGTTGTTCTCTCAAACACAATTTGACTCCTTCCTTAGAATTGCAAGAGCTGCCACAGTAGCACCCTTAGCAGCAAGTATAGCCATACGCTCAACTAGAGCAACTGCAGCCACATTTTGACTTTGTACAACACCTTGCAGAAACCACTTAATGGTGCAGCGGGGAAGTAACTTGCCTAGGGAGCAAGACGTTGCTGGTTTGAATCCTTGCTGATATGTTTCCTAAACTATGAGAAACACCTATATCAGGCAGCAGTGATATAGGAAGATGCTGAAAGGCATCATCTCATACTGTGCAGATCCAGCAATACTAGATAGATATAGCAGCAGTAGCACAGTATATTATACTCAGTGCTGAGAAGAAGAAGAAACTCCAAAATCAAACCTACCTGCCTCCTCTTCTGATGTATTTTCTTCAAAAGATCACACTATAAGGGTTCTCTTTGCTTCCCAGTCCCTTTGAATACATTTTGAAACTACCTTTTGTGTTCCCTCTCCCTCCCCCCAGGCAATGGGGGCACAGCTGCTGATGACAACACTTGATTTGTATGATAACCCAACCAAGAAGCAAGGAGATTGCAAGCCAATCAGAAGCCAGTGCCAGAAAACCAACAAGGGAAAAACAGGCCTCCAAAATGGCTCTCGAAACATCTTGATGAAAATGGCGTTGTTTTGCTCTGAGGTCGAAACAGGCCCTTTTATTTAGAGGACATTTTGTTTCAAGCTCAAAACCCTAAAAATGGTCTCTTTTGAGTTAAAAAAGATTAAGTATTGAAATGTTTTGCACATCCCTAACTATGTACATTAATTGGTACAAGCTTAACCTGCACAGAGCATCTGCACGCTAGTACTTGATTTCTCCCCTCACCCCCTGCCATAGCCCCCCTCACCTCAGAGATCTCCCCACCCTCACCTGAGCTGCACTCCTGCTCCTCCTCCTCCATCCTGTTGCTTCCACCCCCCTCACCCCTCTTGGTCACTCCTCCATCCCTTTACTCTATCCTCACTCCTCTTGCTTGAGGCTGCAGCGTTGCTGGCGCCTATTGGCCAAGCTGCAGCCTCCTATCCCCAGTGACCTTCCCACCTGAGCCCTGCTCCTGCTCCTCCCCACAGGAGCAGCAGCAGCAGTGGTTAGCCAGGCCCTTCCTTGCTGCCACCTCTGCCATGGCCACTCGTTCCCTTCAGGCCGCTGACAGGCCCAGACCCATCTCTTGCCTGCTTGCCTCCCTCTGCCTCCCTCTGCCAATGGCCTTGGTAGCCCCAAACAGCAGCAGTGGTTGACTGGACCCTTCCTTGCTGCCGGTGCCACCAGGGCCTCTCATTCCCCTCTGGCTGCTGACAGGCTCAGGCCCATCCCTCAACCTTGTCTCTCTTCCCTTCCCTTCTTTTTCTCTCTTTCTCTTTTCTCCACTTGCTCTTCCACACTCTTTCTTCCCCCTCCCTTCATGTCCTCCCTCCCTGAGTTAAGATATTTTGTTCATCTTGTTTCCTCATCTAATTTGCACAGTGGCAGCCTCATCCTCCTGAAGGGGCTCTTTCCTCCCTCACAACCCCTTTCTTTGCAGACCCCTGCTATCTATCTATCTATCTATCTATCTATCTATCTATCTATCTATCTATTCCTTTCCTCTACAATCAAGAACATTCTGACCAGTAACAGTTGCATTCCAACTGACCTTAACCATAACAGGCTCCTCCTCCTTATCAGCACATGGAATCCCCACTGCCCAATCACCACAGTGCCACAGGCTCCTTCTCCTTAACTGCAAATGGAATCTCCACTGCCCAATCAGGTGCTTCTGCTTGCGAACTCTCGCGAGAGCTGCCACACATGGGATGGGATTAGCCACGGGTATGCCTTAGAGAATTAAATATATTGATTATGACAATAAATTCAGATCATATTTCAGTATAGATCTGCAGGCAGATACCCTAGTTGTGGTTTCGTCTCTCATGCTACTAGAACTATTTATTATTGTTAATTTGGCCAAGTTGATTACTATGGATGGGTGATGATTTTACCCTGTTTCTCAGAGATTATTATTTTTTAAAGACTCTTGGAAAAAATACAACAATTTGGCCAACTGGCCGGGTTTTATATAAATAAGATTAAAATGAAGGTGTTGACAAAAAATATGGACCAGAAATCTAATGATAGATTTTTTGAAATAAGTGAACTGAAAGTGGAGAAGAAAATTAAATACTTGGGCGTCTGGTTGACAAACAAAAACTCTTTGTTGTTTTCAAATAATTATATCAAAATATGGAATACAGTAAAAACTGACTTGCAAAGATGGACTAAAATGAACTTATCTTTAATGGGAAGAATTTCAGATGTGAAGATGAATGTTTTACATAAAATGCTCTTTCTTTTTCAGACAATTCCTATAACTAACACCTTAACTTGTTTCAAGCAATGGCAAAAGGACATAACCAAATTTGTTTGGCAAGGGAAAAGACCAAGAATTAAATTTAAAAATTTAACAGATGCTAAAGAAAGAGGTGGTCTTATCCTGCCAGATTTAAGGTTGTATTTTGATGCTGTTTGTTTGACGTGGTTAAAAGAATGGATAACATTAAGAAATCCCAGAATACTTGATCTGGAAGGATTTGATAGAAGGTTTGGATGGCATTCATATCTGTGGTATGATAAAAGTAAAGTGCATAAAGATTTTCTTAATCACTATGTAAGAAGGAGTCTAATGAGAGTGTGGGTAAAATATAAAAAATTGTTGGAATTTAAAACTCCATTATGGCTATCCCCGATTGAGGCTTTAGCACGTAAAGAGATAAATATGCAACCTGAATGGGGTACCTATAGGGATTTGTTATGTTTCTAAGAAAAGGGCTATAAGTTAAAAAAAACCTAATTGAAGTACAAATTTTGGTTAGTAACTGGTTTCAGTACCATCAGTTAAATGAAATCTATAAGAAGGATCTTAAAGTTGGATTTGAGGATCAAATGTCGATCTTTGAGAAGGAGCTGTGTGAAAATGATGAAAAATTAGTTTCTAAGATGTATAAGCTTCTTCTTCTGGAGGAGACAAGAGATGAAGTGGTTAAATCGACTATGATAACATGGGTTCAAGATGTGGGTCATAATATAGATATCGCAGCTTGGGAAAAATTATGGAAAATGGATTTAAAGTTTACAGCATTTTATACTTTGAAATAAAATTATTATAAGATGATGTACAGGTGGTATTTGACACCCAAACAATTAGCATTAATGTATAAAAATGTTCCAAACAAATGTTGGAAATGTGGACACTGTGAAGGAACTTTTTTTCATATGTGGTGGTCTTGCAGGAAGGCAAAGACCTTTTGGGATATGATATATAGCAATAGCAATAGCAATTACATTTTATATACCGCTCTATAGCCGGAGGTCTCTAAGCGGTTTACAATGATTTAGCATATTGCCCCCAACATTCTGGGTACTCATTTTACCGATCTCGGAAGGATGGAAGGCTAAGTCAACCTTGAGCCCCTGGTCAGGATCGAACTTGTAACCTTCTGGTTACAGGGCGGCAGTTTTACCACTGCGCCACCAGGGGCTCTTTAACCAGGGGCTATTTAACATATAATGAGTTGAAGAAGATTTTTAAAATGACATTTCCTAAGAAACCAGAATCCTTCCTGCCGGGAATAACGCAAGGAGAGTTTTCCAGAAGAAATTTAACATTTTTAATGTATGCAACCACAGCGGCCAGAATAGTATATGCGCAGAAATGGAAGGACAATGAAATGCCCTCAAAAGAAGATTGGCTGATAAAAATTTTGGAATATGCTGAGATGGCAAAACTTACAGTACTGATAAGGGATGAAAATTTGGAATGTTTTAAAGAAGATTGGAAACCATTCTTACTATACTTAAAGAACTACTTTTCTAATATCGATTTTTCAGCAGGGTTTGAAATTTAGTAATAATAGTAGGTCGGGTAGAGTAAAATCGAGTTTGTAATGTGTAGGATATATGCTTTGAATTATTATAGCAATGGTTGATTTGTATAGTTAATGAATTGCACAGATTGGTGAGCGGGAAGTCAATATTTACTTAATTAGATGTAATGGGATTGTTAAGATATGGTAAAAACCAATAAAAATTTTAAAAGCAGAAAGCGGAATATACCTTGATAGTTGGGAATTCCTCTCTAGACCTGGAATTCATCAGTTTGGAAAGCTGACACACTCCATCTAGTGGGAGGGAGCAGCAAGAAGGTGTTGGAGCCAAGTTTGCTATTATAAGTTAAAGAGAATCAGGGATGGGGAGAGAGTTTGGAGGTGAGCACTGGCTGCAAGATGAGTCACCTTTGGATCTAGATGTAGGGGCTCTATCTAAAAATCTAATGAAAAACTAGCAGAGTTCTTCAAGACTGTCTGTTTGCTTCCAGTGTGTTTTGCTGGTATATTTGTTAACGAAGCATACATTACAAAGACACCATAGGCCCATCCGCACATTTTGTTCAACACTTGTACAACAAGTGTACAGTGTACATATGTCTGTACATAGGTACAGACCTGTACAGGGGTACTGTTGTTCACATGTTATGTTGAACATAGGTAGAGAAGTACACTTTCTCTCTATTGCCATGCATTTGAAGAGCATGTATCTAAAGTATGCCGTCAAGTCGATTCGACTCCTGGCGCCCACAGAGCCCTGTGGTTTTCTTTGGTAGAATACAGTAGGGGTTTACCATTGCCTCCTCCCACACAGTATCAGAAGATGCCTTTCAGCATCTTCCTATATCGCTGCTGCCCGATATAGTACCAGTGGGGATTCGAACCGTTAATCAAGCATTTCCCTGCTGCGCCACTTAAGGTGCTCTAGGTTCACTTTAAAATGAACACAGGTACAGTCATTCACACAACCATCATTCACACAGACATTCACAGTCATCTGTACACTCATACAACATTATGTCTGAATTGGGCTCACAAATCTCTAGTTTCATCTAAGGAAACAAAATCCTGTATCCCCACCCCCACCCACCCTTGGAGTGTTTTATGGCTTGGGGTAGTGTAGAACACTGAACATTATTCCTCTATCCTATCCTTTCTCAGCTATAATAACATTTTCCAAGATTCAGAGAATTTAACTTGGGGGGGGGGCATATTTTTTGCAGGAGGTGGGTTCATGTCCATTACCACTTCTGAATGCAGATTTTCATAGCTAGTCCACGTGCGGCTGACTGCTTTCTTCTCTGGTTATGGTGATGTGTACTCCTAGCTGCAATGTCTGCTATTGCTTGCAAGTTCATGGACTGACTGAAAGAGGTGACAGTCAGGAGTTTCCTGTTTCACTTCCCTTTTAGAGCCCACCACCTCTCTCTCTTTCTCTTTCACACACACAGCCACATGGGAGTTGCTTCCCTCTTTGCTATGTGGTATAGGGCTGCCAGGTCCAGATGGTGAAAAAGGTTGATCTTCATCACCAAAAAAGTGCAAATAGAGGATAATTTTATTTACTTTATTTATCTATTTATTTATTGAATTTATATACCACCTAGGATGAAAATCTCAAGGTAGTGTACAGAATTAAAACATAAAATCTAATATAAAACATTAAAATTCACAAAAAGATAAAATAGATTAAAACACATTAAAATTTAGTCTCAGTTGAAAGCCTGGGGAAATAGGTATGACTTCAGGTTCCTCCTAAAGACAAACAGAGAAGGAAATGCATTTATTTCAGCAGGGAGTGCTTTCCCAAGCCATGGGGCAGCCACAGATAAGGCCTGGTCCCGTGTTGCTACCAACTGAGTTCCAGCCTCATATCACCCAATATCACCTCATGGCAGGCGCTTAGGGGGGTCATGCCATTTCCTGATGAATTTGATAAGGAAATAGAGAAATAGATCAATTTTAAACCAAAAATGCCTCCAAAAAGTCTCCACATTGCATAACATTTGCAACAGTTTATTGCTATTTTATTGGCATAGTTTGATATCAATTGGCTAATTTGAGAATAACTGCCGGTCACCACTGTGGAGCTGATGACCAGGTGAGCTGCATGACTGCTCAGTCTGCTGTCTAGCTGCAGAGTTCTCAAGGCCCCTGTTTCTTAACTGAAAATTCATCTGCTGATTAGATTTACCACAAACACAGTCTTCTGTCCTCTTCCCCCATGAGTCACCCAGCCAGACCAGCAAATTCACTTCTTGGCTTGAGGCAGCTAGTTCCTGAGCCAGCCTCTGTGCATGCTGGGGTAGTGGTGCATTAGGGATGTGCACGGACCATGGTTCAGACCACGGTTCAAGCACATTTGTGTTGTGGGGCCTGGGAGCTTTAAGAAAGCGGAGAGGAGGTCCTTACCTGCTCTCGGCTGCCCCATGCAGCTTCCTGCAGGGGTGATGCGCATCGCTAGAAGCCCCATGCAGTGTCAGCATGCAAATGGTACCCATGCATGTGCAAATGCCATGTATATGAGGACACTGCATGGGGCTTCTAGGGATGCGCACCATCCCAGCAGGAAGCTGCATGGGGCAGCCGAGAGGACATTCTCCCCTCTTTCTTAAAGCTCCTGGGTCCTGCAACTGAAATGTGATTTAACCATGTTGGAACCACAGTTTGTGCACATCCCTATGGTTCATGCATAGTCTCCCACTCATGTGCTGTTCTCTGTGACTTACAAGCTTTTATATATGGTTTTTCAACAAAGGCTTTCACAGTGGTTTTCAAAGTAAAATAAATAGTAAGATGCTTTCCTGTCCCCAAAGGGCTCATAATCTAAAAAGAATTGCAAAGTAATACCAGCATCAGACACTGAAAGAATGCTGTGCTGGAGTTGGAAAGGGCCAGTTGCTCTCCCCATGATAAATAGAAGAGATTCACCACTTTAAAAGCTGCCTTTTTACTCAATTAACGTTTGTTAGCAAACTTCTAACTTCGCACTGCCACACCATGTCCACCACATGAAGCAAGCAAGCTGCACCTGCTGGGCCCACCTATCCATGCTCCTGCATCCTGTGGCTCTGCAACCTGCCACTGAAGCAGAACCTCCACTCTGGCTTCAATTTTGGATGAATGGTCAATAGGAAGGGAAAGGAGACAGGAGACTAATTAATACTAGCTGGGCCGGGCAGAGAGCATCGGTGTCTGTAGTTCTACCTCCTCCCCCCGCTGCCATTTTCTCCCACCCTACCTGCCTGCCCTCCCTCCCACCCACTGTTTTCTTTGCCCGCCCACCACCACCATCATTTTTGCTCTCCTGCCCATCCACCAGCATTTTCTCCTTCCACCTGCTGCCACTGTTTTCTCCCCACCCGCCTGCCCAGTGCCACCGCTTTCCTCTTCCCCTGCCGGCAGCTCACTCGCGAACTCTCACAAGAGCTGCCAAGCATGAGAGTAGTGACAGATACTCCAGAGAGAGAGAGAGAGGGAGAGGGAGGGAAGGAGGGAGGGAGCTGTTTCCACAGCACATAATGGAACTATCATCACATACCCATACCCATAAGAAAATGAATACTTCTGTCTGTGGGGGTAAAGTTCAGTCATGCAGACATCATGTAGAATGAAAGAAATGTTACCAAGCTAGTAGATAGGAGTGGCCAACAGATTGGAAAAGATCAGTCTATATACCCATACCAAAGAAAGGAGATTTAACAGATTACGTAAACCATTGCACAATATCCTCAATTTCAAATACTAGCAAAATAATGCTCAGGATCTTCCAACACAGATTAGAGCCCTATGAGGAAAGGGAAATGCCGGATGTTCAAACTTGTTTCAGAAAAGGCTGAGGAACAAGATACATCATTGCTGATGCATGCTGGATAATTGAGAAAGCCAAAGAATACCAAAAAGAAGTCAATATGTGCCTTATTTACTACAGAAAAGCCTGCAATTGCATCAACCATGTCAAGTTGTAGAATAGCCTTAGAAAAATGGGTGTCTCTGAACATCTAATTGTTCTCATGAGAAACCTATACACAATGACAGGAAACCACAGTCCAGACAGAACATGGTGAAACAGACTGGTTTCAGATTGGCAAAGGAGTAAGACAAGGCTGTATATTTTCTCCGTATTTATTCAACTTATATGCTGAACATATACTGAGAGAAGCTGGACTGGAAGAAGATGAGAGTGGATTTAAAGTTGGAGAAAGAAATATCAATAACTAGAGCTACGCTGATGCCACTACTCTGATAGCTGAGATTACAGAAGATCTGCAAGCTCTCGTAATGAAAGTCAAGGAGCAGAATGAGAAAATGGGACTGACTAAATGTAAAGAAGACTAAACTAATGACAATGGGAACAGCAACCAGACTCAGAATTGATAATGAAGACATTGAAGTGAACATAAGAACATAAGAACAGCCCTGCTGGATCAGGCCCAAGGCCCATCTAGTCCAGCATCCTGTTTCGCACAGTGGCCCACCAGATGCCGCTGGAAGCCACAGACAGGAGTTGAGGGCGTGCCCTCTCTCCTGCCATTACTCCCCTGCAACTGGTACTCAGAGGCACCCTGCCCTTGATGCTGGAGGTGGCCCACAGCCCTCCGACTAGTAGCCATTGATAGACCTCTCCTCCATGAAGTCATCCAAACACCTCTTAAGGCCATCCAGGTTGTTGGCTGTCACCACGTCCTGTGGCAGAGAGTTCCACAATTGGATCATGCGTTGTGTGAAAAAGTACTTCCGTTTGTTGGTCCTAGACCTCCTGGCAATCAATTTCATGGAGTGACCCCTGGTTCTAGTGTTGTGTGAGAGGGAAAAGAATCTCTCTCTCTCCACTTTCTCCATACCATGCATGATTTTATAGACCTCTATCATGTCTCCCCGCAGTCGTCTTTTTTCTAAACTAAAAAGCCCCAGGTGTTGTAGTCTTGCCTCATAAGAAAGGTGCTCTAGGCCCCTGATCATCTTGGTTGCCCTCTTCTGTACCTTCTCCAGTTCTACAATGTCATTTTTAAGATGTGGTGACCAGAATTGTACGCAGTACTCCAAGTGTGGTCGCACCATAGTTTTGTATAAGGGCATTATAATGTTAGCTGTTTTATTTTCAATCCCTTTTCTAATGATCCCTAGCATGGAATTTGCCTTTTTCACAGCTGCCACACATTGAGTCGACACTTTCAACGAGCTGTCCACCACAACCCCAAGATCCCTCTCCTGGTCCGTCACCGACAGCTCGGATCCCATCAGCATATACTTGAAGTTGGGGTTTTTCGTCCCAATGTGCATCACTTTACACTTGCTAACATTGAACCGCATTTGCCATTTTGTCGCCCACTCCCCCATTTTGGAGAGATCCTTTTGGAGCTGCTCACAATCCGTTTGGGATTTCACAACCCGGAAGAGTTTGGTATCATCTGCAAATTTGGCCACCTCGCTGCTTACCTCTGCTTCTAGATCATTTATGAATAAATTAAAAAGCACTGGTCCCAGTACAGATCCCTGGGGGACCCTACTTCTTACTTCCCTCCATTGTGAAAACTCTCCATTTATACCTACCCTCTGTTTCCTGTCTTTCAACCAGTTAGCAATCCATACATGTACTTGTCCCTTTATCCCATGACAGCTAAGTTTCCTCAGGAGTCTTTGATGGGGAACTTTGTCAAAAGCTTTTTGGAAGTCCAGGTAGACTATGTCAACTGGATCACCTTGATCCACACACTTGTTGACACTCTCAAAGAAGTCCAAAAGGTTGGTGAGGCAAGATTTACCTTTGCGGAAGCCATGCTAGCTCACTCCCAGCAGGGCTTGTTCTTCTAGGTGCTTTACAATTTTATCCTTGAGGATGCTTTCCATCAATTTGCCTGGAACAGACATTAGGCTAACCGGCCTGTAATTTCCCAGATCGCCCCTGGATCCCTTTTTGAAAATCGGTGTTACATTTGCTACTCTCCAGTCCTCTGGTACAGAGCCCGATTTCAGGGATAAGTTACATATTTTGGCAACGAGGTCGGCAATTTCACATTTGAGTTCTTTGAGGACTCTTGGATGGATGCCATCCGGCCCTGGTGATCTGTTAGCTTTCAGTTTTTCCAAACAGTTTAGAACATAATCCCTTGTCACTTCTATCCCACTCAGCTCTCTAGCCTCCATCCCTAAAAAGCCTGGTTCAGGAGCAGGTATATGCTCAGTATCCTCTGCCGTGAAGACAGATGCAAAGAACTCATTCAGCTTCTCTGCAACCTCCATATCCTCCTTAATAATCCCTTTCACTCCCTTATTGTCTAATGGTCCAACTGCCTTCCTGGCAGGTTTCCTGCTTCTGATCTACTTAAATAAGTTTTTGTTATTCCCCTTGATACTTTTGGCTAAATGTTCCTCAAACTCTCTTTTTGCCTCCCTTATTGTCACCTTGCATTTCTTTTGCCAGAGTTTGTGTTTCTTTCTGTTCTCTTCGTTTGGACAGGCCTTCCAATTTCGGAAGGAAGTCTTCTTCCCTTTTATGGCTTCCTTGACGGTACCCGTTAGCCATGCTGGCATCCTCCTGGATTTAGTGGTACCTTTCCTCCTTTTGGGTATACAATCTAACTGGGCTTCTAGTATTGTGGTTTTGAGTAAACTCCATGCACTCCGGAGCGAAGTGACTCTCCTGATTTCCTCCCTCAGCTTTCTTTTCACCATACTCCTCATTTTGGAGAAGTTTCCTCTTCTGAAATTCAAAATGTCTGTGTTAGACTTCCTTGGTGATTCCCTCCCCGCATGTATGCTGAAATTGATGGCACTGTGGTCACTGTTCCCTAAAGGGTCGATGACACTGACATCACACACCAGGTCCTGGGTGTCACTCAGAATCAGATCCAAGGTCGCCTTCTCTCTGGTCGGTTCCATGACCAACTGTTCTATGGCACAGTCATTTAGTGTCATGCCCTCGATCTCCGACAGTGAGGAGGAAGGGGAAGCTGTCAACTTTCCAGGCGATGCAGGTGTGCCTGAGGGGCAGAGCCCGGCTGTCAGTGTTCATGAAACAGCTGTGGATAATGACTCTGAGCAGGCACAACAACCTGAGGCAGCAGAAATTGTGAAAGACCAATCGGAAGAAGAGCTATGCAACCAACCCCCGCTGACCCCCCAACAGCGGCGTGTCATGAGACGCAGGGATCAATTGGAGACTATTAGGAAAAGCAAATGCCTCTTGCAGAGGGCTGATAAGCCTTTAATCCCTGCCAGCTGGGAGCTCTCGTGGCTTGCACTATAAATCACGTCGTCAGTCAGCTACTCACTGCTGAAAAACAACATTCGTCAAACTATATGTCGACAGCGTGCAGCCAAGTCCGGTCAAGACCTTGACATTTAGCGTATCTAGAAATTTGACCTCTTTGTCCTGACTTGAATGTGAATTTACCCAGTCTATGTGTGGGTAGTTGAAATCACCCATAATTACAGCCCTGCCTCTCCTTGACGCCTCCCTGATTTCCTCCTGCAACTCCCAGTCACTGTCGGCATTTTGATCCGGAGGGCGATAGCACGTCCCCAGTAGCACATTTCCTTTCCAGCCTTGTATAGTCACCCAAAGGGTTTTTGTGGAGGACTCCAGTCCACTTAGGTTTTCTAGCTTGTTAGATTCTATCCCTTCTTTAACATACAGTGCTACCCCTCCTCCAAGGCGCCCCTTCCTGTCCTTTCTATAGAATTTATACCCAGGGATAACAGTGTCCCACCGGTTCTCACTGTTCCACCATGTTTCTGTTATGCCCACTATGTCTATTTCTGCGTTAGCAACCAAGCACTCCAGCTCACCCATCTTGTCTCGGAGGCTTCTGGCATTGGCATACAAGCACCTATACACTGAATCTCTCCCCTGATGTATGCTATTCTTTTGACTCTTTGACCTGCTGGCACAGGCTCCCATCTGCTTTTTATGCGGTTCTGCTCTGTCCCTTCTGTTTTATTTGAATTCTTTGCAGCCTCACACTTTAAAGGATGGCTTTTGCCAAACGGGATACTGCCCAGCTCCCATCGGCTGTTCCCCAGGTGTCATTTTAAAAGCTGCTCTGCAACCTTTTTGATTTTAAGTGCCAGCAGTCTGGTTCCATCTTGGTTCAAGTGCAGCCCGTCCCTTTTGTACAGGCCTTGCTTGCCCCAAAATGTGTCCCAGTGCCTAACAAATCTAAACCCCTCCTCCCGGCAGCAACGTCTCATCCACACATTGAAGCCCCTCAGCTCTTCCTGTCTCACTGTACTTGCGCGTGGAACAGGTAGCATTTCTGAGAATGCTACCTTGGTGGTCCTGGACCTCAATATGCTACCTATGAGCCTAAATTTGGCTTCCAGGACCTCCCAACTGCATTTCCCCACATCGTTGGTGCTGGCGTGCACCATGACAGCTGTCTCCTCCCCAGCACTGCCTAGGAGCCTGTCTAGATGCTGCGTAATGTCCGCAACCTTCGCACCAGGCAGGCAAGTCACCGTGCGGTCAACACGTGGGTCACAAACCCATCTCTCTATCCCTCTAATGATCGAATCACCCACTACAAGGAGGCCCCCACCACCCAGAGGAGTATCCCCTGTGCGAGAGGATATGGGCTCATCATCCACAGAAGGGGTCCCTTCTAAAGGAGCATTTCCCTCTTCCTCAGACCAATGTCCTCTTTGCCCAAGACCTTCATTCTCCCTGACAGCAGAGGAGCTACCAGCCCCGGAGTGGGATGCCTCTATCACATCCCTGAAGGTCTCGTCCACAAGCCTCTCTGTCTCTCTGAGCTTCTCCAGATCCGCCACCTTGGTCTCGAGGGAACGGATTTGTTCCCTGAGAGCCAGGAGCTCCTTGCACTGAGCACACACCCATGACTTCTGCCCATAGGGCAAATAGTTGTACATGTGGCACTCTGTGCAATACACTGGGAAGTGCCCCTTCCCCTGCTGACCTCCTATCTTCATACTGTTTTGGTTGGCTGTTTACAGTATTTAGGGAGCTTATTGTTCGTTTATTAGATAGTTTATTAGGATAGGTCTCAGCTGTAATGGTCAACTATTTAACTGTCCAAACAGCCTTTCCCAAGAATATGAGGGATACGAGGGAGGGATATATACTTACGTTCTCTTCTCCACCAGGCCCCTTGTGATCCTTGTGATCGCAGGGGCTTGATCCAGGCTCCCCAGCACACTTCCCACTAAACTCCTGCAAAACTCCTATGTCCTGTTTGCTATCCCTGTTCGCTATGCTCTCTGGCCTTCACCTCATATGAAGAGTAGCCTTCCAACTGTCACACAGGATGTGAGTCACAGGAAAGGAATGTGGGCGTCTCCCAGCCCTAGCTGACTCCACCCCCACCACTGAGTAAACACTGCCTTTAGGTAACCCTAAGAACTCCTAGCCCTGTGATATCTTAACCCTAACAAGTAACCCTAACAAGTAACACACAGAGAGATAGAGAGACTAAGACCTACCCCTTAAAGAGAAACAGCCCCTGCAAAACTCCCCTCTTCCTGTTAGTTTGTTTGAAGGGGAAAAGGCTAGATGTTTAGAAAGGCTTCCTCACCTTCTCAGCTGTGTCTGCTCTTCCCAGAGTAGCTTTCCAACTTCCCAGAGTAGCCTTCCAACTGTCACACAGGATGTGAGTCACAGGAAAGGAATGTGGTGAGTAGCTTCTGCTTTTTAGGATCAACCATCAACAGTCAAGGTTCCAGCAATCAAGAAATACACCACAGACTAGCATTTGATAGGTTTGCAGTGAAGGCCTTGGAAAGAATATTTAGGTTCCATGACATGACTATACCTAGAAAGATTAGAATCGTTGGAACAATGGTTTTTCCCATGGCACTTTATGGGTGTGAAAGCTGGACTTTGAAGAAGCAAGATAGAAAAAGTACTGACACTTTTGAACTTTGGTGCTGGAGAAGACTTTTGAGGATACCATGGACAGCCAGGAAAACAAATAAATGGATCATGGAACAAATCAATACAGAATTTCCCCTTAAGGCACAAATGACCAGGCTCAAGCTATCATACTTTGGATACATTATGCAAAGACCCAGCTCCCTTGAGAAGTCAATAATGCTGGAAGGATTGAGAAGAAGAGGATGGCCAGCAGCAAGGTGGATGGACTCGATTACAACAGTGAATGCACCACTGAGAGACTTTAAAGGCCAAGCTGAAGACAGATCATCCTGGAGAGAATTGATCTCTGTGGTGGCTAAGAGTCGACACCAACTTGATGGCACTTAATCAATCAATCTATCAGATAGGCTAGTAGCATTCGGATTGTTTTATTCACATTCTCATGAGCCTGGAGAATTGACTTGTAATTGCATTCAACCACAGCATGATGGAAAAATAATATTGATTATATTAGATGTTGGAAAAATAATAAAAAGATATTAAAAAAAACCAAAACCATAGCATGATACAGTCTAAGTCAAGCTCGCTCGCTCTCTCTCTTTTTGAATTCCTAGTTTTCTTCTACTACTTGTAATTGCTTCTAGTTTTCACCCCACTGCCTACTTTATCCAACTTTCTTTCACTACCTTTTTTCTTCACTATCCTCCTTAAGCTTTCTGCCTCTTCCTGCCCCTTTTGAACTTTAGCACTGTGAGCGTTCTTCGGAGCCCTCTCTTTCACAGATGTTTTCTTACCTCTGTTCCCTGTTTCCTTGGACATTTTCATTAAACTTGCTTCTCTTTCACCTACAATTTCCCCTTTCTCCACAAAATAGCTACTAAAATACATTTGTACATGTTTAGAACAAGAAAGAGTCCATTGCCTACTCTGCAGCCTCTCTTCACAGATCTGGACTAGCTTCTGTTGAGCTTAACAAGAACAGCCCTTACAAAGAATACAACTCTTACTAACCAGTGCATCTTTCTTCCTGATGGGCTGAAGAACCAATGCATCAAGTCAGAGAACAATTGAGGAGAAAAGAAAGGAGGGAAAGAACCCTCCCTGTACCTGATAATCAGTTTCATTCAACAACAACACTACACACTCCAACAGATTGGGAGGTTCACCACTGGCCTATAAAGAGGGCTGGGTCCAAGGTCAGCATTTTAAGAAATGGCCTTACTACTGCCTCTTTCAATGGGGGAGATGAGGACCACTCCTTTTTAAAGTGATGCATTCACCATTCCTGCAACCCAGGAATCCAGCCTACCTCTGGTAATTTCACCACCCGAGGGCAAGAAAGCATGAGGTATGCCTCAGGAAGGCAATGTGGTTGGCCTCAGACATAAGATATAATCCGAAAAGTATTAATTTCATTAGGATCAGATTGGTGATATCCAGTTCTGACTCTGTAACAAAAACATTTCCAAGTGGATGTGGATTATTTTATCCATGAAGTCTAAAGCAAAAAATTGGTCACAGTGGGCTATGAGGTCATAATTGATGACTTCTTTGAGCACCCAGAACAGCTCCTCTGACCAATACTGTGCAGATGCAATGGTGGCAGGTATATAAGCTTTCCCCCCACACAATCACCACAGGGTAGGCCCTAATATGGGCTCTAGCTTGTGTTAAGTTGTGTTCACTATGAGTTTTCTATACTTCTGCTCTAGTCATCTCTCAGTTTGATTAATTGACTGGAGCTCCTCTGTATACAAGGGTGAAGCCAGGGCTTGATAAATTGAAAAAGGATGCCCAGGCTTGATAAGTTGGGAAAGGATGCCCAGGCATGGCTGTGATAATCATACTCATCATTTCCATATTCCAAATGGAGATTAGGGTATCTACAAGGTTGTCTGCTCTCTCAGTGAGGAAATCACCCAAAGGCATCAGAGATCCATTAGCATTCATAAATCTCTGAGGGTGGATAATTCTAGTTGGCCCATCACCCCTGCAGAGGTGAACTGCATCTGAACTACACATTCTTCATCCAGTGTTGAGTGCAGGGCTTCTATACCCTAACCATTTTAGCTAAAGTATGCCCCAAAGCTGCACTTCTGTATGTACAGAACCTATATTATGTAGATTTTTTCACCAACCCAATGTATAAGTGGTAGTAGGAACATACAAATAAAAAGCCATAGGGAGCCCAAACCTATGCAATTTTGGTTTTAAAAACCTATGATGTGTTTACCATAAAGACCCCTGCTAACTAGGCAAAAAGGTACCTTTCAAAGTGGTTATTCCCTTTAAAGTTAGCAGGTGGAGAGCAATTGGCTGTATTCAACTCCAGCAGTTTCCCTCTAGTGGCTGTTCCTGGTGTCTACCTTGTGTTTCTTTTTAGACTGTCATACCTTGGAGGACAGGGAATAATAATAAATAAATAAAGTGATAATAAATAAATAAATAAATTCTCGATTTTCTGCGATTGTATAGTTTTGACATTGAGTTTGTTCTTCCAATAGCTATACAGCCTTCAGCCCTTCTTGCTCAGCTGAAGATCCTGAGTCCTGTAACCCATTTTTTGACAATTGCCCAGGGACTCTAGCACTCGATGCAACCTTTTTTGACCTGGGCGACGACTGATCTGGTATAAAATTAGTTTTTCTTTAGTCCGGCTTCTCAGCAGAGGCCTGTCTGGTCTGAGTGATGCTCCAGCATAGCCCTCTGCATCCTCGAAGCTTGCAAGCCCCTCCACCTCATCAAGGTAGTGCCCGTTGGGACACAAGCAGAATTGGATGCGCTGGATCAGAAAACCAGGAAAATAATGACCATCAATCATGCCCTGCACCCAAGAAGTGATATTGATTGGCTGTACCTGCCAAGAAATGAAGGTGGACGTGAAATGTTGCAAGTCAGACAGTCTGTTGAAGAAGAAAAATGAGCATTGACAGAATACATAAGTGAAAGACAAGAAGAAATGCTACAGGATGTAAGACAGGACTGTTGAAAATAATGGAATTGAATGATGAATTTTTAAAAAAAACCAGATGATGAATCTATGAGAAAAATGGCACAACAAACCATTGCACGGTCAGTTTTTTAATGACATACAATCGAAAGTCAACAATAGCACTACATGGCAGTGGTTAAAGAAGGGGACATTGAAGAAAGAAACAGAAGGTCTCATTTTTGCAGTCCAGGAACAATCACTACAAACCAATGTTATAAAAGCAAAAATTGATAGGAACCAGAAAGACGGTAAGTGTTGATTATGCAAGGAAGCAGATGAGATGGTTGAGCACCTTGTATGTTGCAGGAAAATGGCGGAGACTGATTATAAGGAAAGACACAACAAAGTTGCTGCAATGATCCACTGGAACTTTTGCAAGAATTACAAACTGCCAGCAAGCAAGAATTGGTGGAATCATCCAATTGAGAAGGTCACAGAAAATGAAGAGGCAAAAATCCTTTGGGATATGCAAATACAAACTGATAGGCATTTACAACACAATATGCCTGAGAGTCATCGAGAAGAATTTGGTTCTGATAATTGATATTGCAACCCCAGGGGATAGATGAGTTGACAAGAAACAATTGGAGAAAATAACTAAATACAAGGACATTCAGATTTAAATTGAGTGGCTCTGGGGAAAAAACAATAGTGGTGCCAGTAGTTGTTGGTGCCCTTGGTGCAGTACCAAAATAACTTGAACACCATCTTGACACCTTGGGCATCAATAAAATTACAACACATCAACTACAGAAGGCCACTCTACTTGGGACAGCATGAATACTACGGTGATATCTTTGATTTTTCTTTAGTTATCCTAGACCCTTGGAAAGGGCCCGATAATTAAAGTACCAAATCCAGTCAATAACATCCAGTAGACTGTGTGTAAATAGCATAATAAAGAATAAATTTTCTTTCTATAAACGGCTTTAAGAGATTATTGGTAAATGAAGTAAGTAATAGTAATAATAAAAACAATAAGGCTTGAACTGGGTTCTTGTCTTGCTACTGCCTTCTCCCATATGTATATATTTGAACCAGTAGTGGCCGATGAAGGTGCCGGTGGAGGGGTGACAAGAGGCACCATTAAGAGTAAAAGAATAGGTGCTTACTTCCGCTCTCGCCACTCCTGAACTCTGCTTGGAGAAGCAGCATGCCGCCCAGCACCCGCTGTGGCGGGGGATCACCTCTGACACTCACCTGGCCACGGGCGGGGGAATCAGCTCTGAGGAAGCCAGGTGAGTGGCAGGGGGTGCTGGGTGGCATACTGCTTCTCCAAGCAGCGTTCAGGTGCGGCGAGAGCGAAGGTAAGCACCTATTTTTTTACTCTTAAAGGTGCCTCTTGCCGCCCCTTCATGAGCGCCCTCACCGGCCGCTACTGATATGAACACAGAAACACAGTAATATGAGCAGAATGTCCCAGTGACCCTCTTGTAGGCTGAATACAATTTGCAAATAAACTCAGCAAACACCGAAAGCAGAGCAAATAGCCAAATTTCATCCTTAGAAAAAGCTGGAGGAAATGTAGAGGTTTCCGTAGGAATTCTGAGTGATGCTAAAGAATTTGGATAAGGTTGTGAATACTCCCAAACGTTTATATACTCCAATATTTTGTCCCCCAACTCTGCCCAATGTGTGAGATTGCCACGGTTGTTCAGTTTTTCTCAGATTCTGGCCTTGCCACCCAGCACTCATTTATGCCATCTGCTGGCCCAGATTCCCAACTTTTCTTAAAAAAAACAACAACCAACAAAACCAAACATTTCTATGGTTATAGAGCCATAAGAAAAGGAAGAATAGATTATGAAGGATCCTGCAAGCTATGCAAGTGAGTTGAGGGTTAATTTACCGGTCTACACCTTCTTACAGTATACAATTGTCTTCATTTTTATTTAGCATTTAAAGGTTCAACTGCATATTATTATTAGAAGCTGCCTTGGGGCTGTTTTATGATGAAAAGCAGGGTAGACATTTTATAATAAATAAATACACGTTACCAGCATAAATGTGTAAGGAAAGCCTAATGGCCCACTTCCTTGCTGCAAAGCAGCATTGGGAAAGGGCAATTTGAAGTGGAAAAACAGCAGGGGAGTTGATTAATCTTTTCCAAACTCACTGCTTGATTTACATATTGAGCAAACAATTCACATAGTATGCAAATTAGGTGCCTGATCTGAGAAACTAGAATATGGCAGCCCTACTAAATTTGGGATTTGAAATGAAATTGGTGGTTCCCCTAGTGAAAAATCCATTGGAATTTTGAGGACAACTAAATTTTGTTTGTAAGATTAGCAACATTTCTTGGAGAGGATGTTGCATATCACTAACTCAAGTTGTTTTTCAGATGTGAGCAAATTACGTGCATCAAATGATCAAAGCCCTGTGTTAAATCCATGGTTTTTTAAAAAATGTCAGTGTTCTTTGTTTTTTGTTTTTAAAAGCAAGTGGCCTCTGTCTTCGAGGCACTTGTGAGTGAGTTCGCACACTTAGAGCTACTATGGCCTCTTAGCCTCTTTCAATTGCCTAATAACTAGAGAGAAGCAGGATGCCTGCTGAGTTCTTACATGTTGTTTCTGTCAGGAAGGCAGCAAGATCACATAAATCTTGAACAACACAGGGCTGCAAACCAGAGGTTTCCAGGGAGATGTTACACAAAGAGCAATAGGTAGCCCTGCTACTGTTTCTCCTTAATAGAGAAATACAGAAAATATTACAGTAATTGACATATTTATGTATTTATGTCATACTCATCATTCCACCAATGAAACCAGAGACACTCTTTCCTGCTTGTCAAATCCTCGTTTTAATGCAAAGAGCCACCATTTGAGCTCCATCACTACATTCCTGAAGCTCTGTGCATTTACTCTTCAAGATCTGATCCTCCAATGGATCCAGGTACTATTGTACCCTGATAGACAGTAATAGGTGTGCTTTAAAAAAAAAAAACTTAAACAGGATATTATTACTGTCTCTTGATCTGTCTGAGGCCAACCACATTGCCTATCAGAGGTGAACCTCATGTTTACTTGCCGTTGGGTGGTGAAATTCACTAGAGGTAGGCTGGGTTCCTGGGTTGCAGGAGTGGTGAATGCATCTCTTTAAAAAGGAGTGATCCTCATCTCCCCCATTGAAGAGAGGCAGTAGTAAGGCCATTTCTTAAAATGCTGATCTTGGACCCAGCCCTCTTAACTATAGGCCAGTGGTGAACATCTCCAGATATTGGAGTGTGTAGTGTTGTTGTTGAATGAAACTGATTGTTGGGTACAAGGAGGGTTCTTTTCCTTCTTCCTTCTCTCCTCAATTATTCTCTGACCTGATGCATTGGTTCTTCAGCCCATCAGGAAGAAAGGTGCACTGGTTAGTAAGAGTTGTATTCTTTTTAAGGGCTGTTCTAGTTAAGCTCAGCCCAGTTCTGTGAAGAAAAAGGATTCTTAATCTTTAACTTGAGCATTTTATATAATAGCTGCAGCTTAAACTATTCTATCTCAATAAGTAGTGAAAACATGTGTAGTGGTGGTGGTGGTAATGGTGGTGGAATGGAAGACATCTGTTAGTACTTTCTTCCCATGTTCATGTATTTACAGTACATTGTGTGAACCTTGCTTGGGATGTGCAAACCAGCTCGAATTCGAACCGGTTCAAATTCAAACTAGTTTGGTTCAAAGGTTCGAACATGGACCAAACAGGGCATTACATTGGCAATGACGGTCCGAGTTCGAACCGATCAAGCCTAGTTCTGTTCGAGCCTGTTCAAAGGTTCTAGAGCCCATTTTAGATCTTGTCCTCCATTTTGTGTGACTTGTGTTGCTTGATTTCATTGGCTGAGCTCTTGCTTCCCTGATTGGCCAAATGAGTCTGGCTCTCTGGTAGGCTCTGCACTGTGACAGACCTTGAGAACTGGCACCCTATTGGCCAGGGGGGAGGGCAAAGGTGGGGGCTCCCAAAGAAGGGAGTTTCAAATCCTATTTAAAGCCAAGCCTCTAGCCTAGCAAAATCATTCTGGCTGAAGTTGCTGCTTGGCTTCCTTCTGGCCTGGTGCTGCTGCTGCAGTGAGAGTCTGCTTGGCAGACTGCTGCTGTGTTTTTGTTCCTAATCCCCTATTCCTTTCTGCCTGTTTCTCTCTGCCCCTACTTTAAACCTCCCCCCTCATGGTGTGTGTGTTCTTCTGTGTGCTTGTTCTGCTGCTTTCATCCCTCTCCCTGAGTGTCTGTCTTTCTCTCTCCCGGCTCCTCTGGGCAAGAGGAGAGCAACCCGTTGGCCTGAGGCCTCACTCTGGCCCATCCATTTCCCTAACCCAGTCCCCACTTTCCCCCACCTTTTTTTGCTTTTGGTGGCTGGCTGCTGCTTTAAAATCTGTTGGCTGGGTTGTGATCCTCCTCCTAAGCTCAGCAGCCACCACCAGTTGTTTTTATTTTATTCTGGGATCTTTGGGGTCCCCCCTTGTTTTCTCTGGATCAGGTGCTTTTCTTTGTTAACCCTTTTCTTGCTGTGCTTAGCACACCGCCTGCTCCAGAGTCCAGTACCTCTCTGTCCACTTTCCTCCTCCCTGTTTCCCCAGCCATTCCCACAGACTTTCCCCCCACCAGCCTTTTTATCTATTTTCTCAGTGTTTTTTCTTTTAATTTGTTTTTTTGGGGTGGGTGTGGGGGGTGAAATAGCTGGAAGGCTATTCATTCTGCCCTACCCCCACCCCAGCAGTGCCTGCCCGTCTGCACTGTGCCAGCCTGCTACTGATCTGGGATTCCTCCCCCCCACCCCCGACCAGTGTGTGAGGCAGAAGATCTCCAGGATGACAAGGGGGGTACTTTTTGTTGTCCTCTTTCCCCACTTTAATGTTTTTTAAATAGGGCCTCCCTTTGTGTTTGGATGAGGGGAGGTATATTTTCTGTGTTTTTTCTTTACAGGTTGTTTCTTGTTTTCGCAGGTTGTTTCTTGTTCTTACAGGTTCCTTTCCCCCATTGTGTAGTTTATTCATTGGATTGTTTTTTATTGTATTGTATTGTTGTGGGTGGAGTGGGTGGGTAGGCTTCTTTTAAAAGGGGTTTTCGTTAAATAGGGTTCCTTTAAAAAAAAAAAGCCCCCCCATCAGTTGTTTAAAAAAGGTTCCCCCAATAGGTTAAAAAAAAAAACCCCAAAAAACCTCCATTTAAAAAAAAAAACATTTTTCCAATTTTTAAAAAGTGGCTTAGGGTCTTTGGGAATGTCTGAGCGCTGTGTTTTGAGCAAGGTTCGCAGCAGGGTGTCAGGAAGAGGTGGGAGGGGTCACCAAGCTGGTGTGGGGTGGGGTGTTAGAGAAGTTTCTGTGCAGGGTTGTTAGCACAGTCACATATGGCCCAAGTAGAACCAGGGGCCAGGACTATGTCTCTGTTGCCCAGGCTCTGTTGACCCTGGGGAGAGGTGGATGCTGGGACTGCACTGCGGTGAGAAAGAGCCTGATGACTGATATGATGAAGTAGTTTGCAGCCCTTTGCTCCCTCAGATGATAAGCCTACCTCTAGGTTCAACTATAGATGGTTGTGATGAGAATGGGGCTGTGACTGGCCTCTGGGGAAACTGGAGTTACCTTAAAAGGGGTAGTGCGATATTGCTGTGATTATTAACAAGCAATAAAAGAGATACAACATTGCAACGTGAAGCAATCTGTATTCTGTAAAGTGTATCTATGCAGTATCAGGGCCCTATGATGTGTGGAGCTTCCCCCCCTGGGATGACGAATCATTACAATGTGCATGTAATCCATCATTCAGAAATATACATTTTGGTGGCTCCTGGGAACGGTCTGGAATCTAAAGGACTAGTGCTAATAACATTAAAAAGAACATTGTTAACATCATGGTGTAGTGGTTAGAGTGCTGGACTAGGACCGGGGAGACCCGAGTTCAAATTCCCATTCAGCCATGAAACTAGCTGGGTGACTCTGGGCCAGTCACTTCTCTCTCAGCCTAACCTACTTCACAGGGTTGTTGTGAAAGAGAAATTCAAGTATGTAGTACACCGCTCTGGGCTCCTTGGAGGAAGAGTGGGATATAAATGTAAAAATCATCATCATCATCATCATCATCATCATCATCATCATCATCATCATCCCAAAATGCAAAATAGGAATACAGCCTAACCTGCCTTACAGGGTTGTTGTGAGCATAAACATACCCATGTGCATCACTCTGGGCTCCTTGGAGGAAAAGTGGGATATAAATTTAAAGATAACTCAACAAAATAAATAGGCTTCTACCAAATATACGGAATGCATCTGTATTATATGCAGATGTACCCAATCACTCTCAATAGAACCCTCTTTCTTTCTTTCACAGACACAATCGAGCAGAATTATACAGATGTTTTCCATTCAAAAGAATGTGTTGTACATTGGGCAAACAACTGCAATCCTCACTGTAAAGGCTTGATGGAGAGGTGTCATTTGAGTAATTTCATTGTCACTGTGGGGAGCTTTTGTTTACGATGTACCCCACCGTATGGTAAGAGTTGGTGGCCACAGTCCCTGAAGAGAAATCAGAGAGCGGGAAAAGAAGCTGCAGACACCTGCGGAAGTGATTATTGTTCTGATTAAGGAACAAAGAAAGTTGATTTCTGGCTGGAGGGAGCAATGATGAGATGGCAGACAATGATCAAACAGTCGACAACAATCATTGCTTTGCCAGTGGGGGCTTTTGCAGATGGTTTATCATCCTTTCTTTGAGACACTACTGTTTCCAGGACTTCTTTATCCTTCTGCAGTTACCTGCATCTATCTTACCAATGAATGGAATCATAATGTCTTTGCATGTGGTGTCAACAGTATCTGCAGGGGGTTATCCTTTCTGAAATGTATTGCATTGCTTGATGCTTCCATTTCAAATGGTGCCATTTGCAAGCTTTAATGCAAAATGAATGAAATAATCTTCCAAATAAGTGCAACAGAACAGCACCAATAAAAGCAGATAGATATCTTTGAATGACTAAACATGCATGAGTTGAGTGAGTCACTCTTTAACTCAGTCAACTTGTCCTTAGCAGTTAATGGGCTGTAATGCAGTTCATTTGTATCTCCTTATCTCAAACTCCATTTGAAGCTTCATCACATCTTTGGGATAGAATACTTCTTGTGGCTTTGCTTTGTGCTGATACTATCCAGCTCTCCTCTCACTCTGTTAATTCTTGTGCTTAATTTAGTGGGATTCAGACGGCCTACCATCAGGGAACATTTTTTAGTTTATGTTAAGATTGCCATGTAGAGTTGCCAACCTTTCAAATTGGTCAAGAGACTACCAGAATCAGCACTGATCTATGATGAGCATTGAAGCAATCCAGGAGATGTCAATGAAATAAGGCTGTAGTCTTAGAAAGCAGCTAATTGCATGGAGGTTGGTGGGTCCTGGGATTCTGGGTTATGCTAGGAGCTAGACTGAATCCCTAAGTTGCCAGTTGACTACTATGGGAACAGCCTTAGTGAGGAGAGTGGGTTTGTTTGTGTGTTTTCCCCCTCCTCTATTTTGGCTCACTGGGGCCTTGGCATAATGGTCAGAACTAGCTGCAGCCATCATAGTTTATAACTCCACAATTTATGTATCCTGAGAAGTCAGGAGAAAATGTTATGATAAAGGCAAACGAGGAAGGCAGAAGGCAGCCTTTGGCTACCTACCTCATTAACTGCTTCATTAGCAGGAAGGTGGTTGCCTCATCCTATCTTACCTGCTGATGGCCACAGAACAGTAGTGCCACTACATGCTACTCTTCTTCCTTCTGCTTATAGGGATGTGTGAGCCGGCTCAAATTTGACCAAACTTGGTCAAACCAGGCCCAGTTCAGCATGAACCAGCTCAAGAATCTCTGGTAAAGGGGTATCCAGTAAGGATTCCTCTTTACCAGTAAGGGGAGGGCACGGGACTCGGGTAAAGGGAGTTGGAACAGGTGGAAGTGAGTGCTTTTTCACTTTAAAGTTGCTTCCCATAGCAGCTGAGGCGGCCTCGGGGGTGAACGGGGGTGGCAGTGCCCCCCCCCCCCCGCCAGAGCAGGCAAGGCCAGTTTGGGCCGCTACAGATGCGTGAAGCCTCTCATGGATGTATATCTGCGCATGCATGGAGGCCATTTTATTTACCTCCACACAAGCACAGAAGCCTGTATTAGGCCCAAACCAGTCTGGTTGGGGGGAGCCACCACCGCCATGTCTGGTCACCCTGGAAGCTTCCTCCGAGACAGCAGCAACTTTAAGGTAAAAAAGCACTCCCTGCCCACCTTAACTCTCTTTAACTAAGGCCCCTGGTCCCCCCACTTCCCCTTTGCTGGTAAAGAGGAATCCTTACCAGATTCCCCTTTACCAGCAGAGCTTCAAACCACCACCACCCCTGAACTGGGCCCGGTTCGAGCCAAACCATGTCTGGTTCAAGTGTGCACAGAGCCAGACTGTACCCAGTTTGGCTCGAGTCCAGTTTGATTTGAGCTGAACTGGAATTTCAGGTTTTGTGCACAGCCAATAGGCTTATCATACTTTCTGCAAAGAAGGGGAAAGGGAATGTAGTGGAGAGTAGAGAACTACGTATTCTTCCATGCAGTTCATTTTGCTCTGTGTTCTGCTCCCTGCCTTTTGAAAGGAACACAGGGAGAGCCAGGAGTTCTTTCCTAAAAAGCAAGCAAGGAAACTAATCAACCCACAAGAAAACAAGGTGGGGGAGACAAGAGGACTATTCTCATGATCAGCCAAAATCGGGCTAGCCCACTTTTTTGCAGAGCGAGTACTCTGCAAACCCGGGCTTTCCGATCATGAGTAGCTGGCTATTCATGAGGAGACCCCTGGAGAAGAGGTGAAAAGCAGCATCCTGGTTCTGGGGCTCTCCCCAGTATGCCCTGCGCAAGCGTGTAGGGCATACTGGAGCTTCCAGGGGCCATGTGGCCCCCGAGCTCCCCAGCCCCCGTCGGCTCCGTCACGGAGCTGACAATCGTGTGGGCAACTGGTCCGGCTGCCCAAGGCTCTCTCCCTGCTTGTGTGCAAATGAAGAGATTCTCACAATCAGCAAAAAGCGGGCTAAGGGAGCCTAGCCCGCTTTTTGTGCGTCCTGCTAAACTGGGTCTCACTGATCGTGAGACCCAGCTCAATGTAAGTTTGTGAGAGCTAGTCTTTTCTAGGGTTTGATATCTGGTTGATTAGAGGTTTGTTTTTGACAGGGCAGTTTCTGTTGTGCCTAGAGACACAGTGGGCTGAGATTAGCTGCAGGTGAGTCATACAGCTTGTGGGAGGTGTCACATTACTGATGTGGCTCAGTTTTGAAGGAGCTCTTGGGAAGACAAGGCTCAGACTAGAGGAGGCAGCAATCTTTCTTTTCTTTTCTAAAGAAGCAAGCAAGCAAGCAATATATCATATTTGCATACTTCCATGGTGGTAAGTATGGTTAAAAGCTTGGGTGAATAAATGTGTCTTTAAAAACTTTTAAAAGTTGTCAGAGATGGAGAGGCTCTTTTTTCAGCAGGGAACACATTTCAGAGTCTCAGGGCAACAACAGTGAAGGCCCAGTCCTGTGTAGCCACCAGACAAGCTGATGGCGACTGCAGATGAACCTCTCTGGATGATAATGGGCAATGGGGCTAATAGTGTAGAAGAGGTTCTCTTGCCTCTTATAAAGCAAGGCTACAGCATCTGGGACTTTATAGTTTGGACTACTGGGAGACAAGATAGAGGTCTATAAAAGTATGCATGGAGTAGAGAGAGGGGACGGAGAGAAATTGTCCCCCCTCTCTCACAGCATTAGAACCAGGGGTCATTACTGGAAATGTAGGACCAAGAAAAGGAAGTACTTCTTCACACAGTGCATAATTAATCTATAGGGTTCTCTGCCATGGGATGTGGTGATGGCCACTAGCTTGGATGACGTAGCCTGCTTTTTGCTGATCATCTGCTGCCACGGGAGCCACATGGCTCCCGGCAGCAAAGCCTCCTAATTCCCCCTCCACTTAGCTGAGGTTAGCAGAGCAAGCGCTTTTTGATAGTGTATTGCCATGGCGTGGCTCTGTGCCATGCTGACATGCGAGGAGACCGCAGCCGGGAGGCTGAAACAAGCCTCCCGACCCTGGGAGTCTCTCCAGGATACCCCGCTCATTCGCACAGGGCATCCTGGAACTTCCGGGGGCTACGCAGCCCCCAGTCCCTGTAGCCCCCACCAGCTTCATGACAGAGCTGGCAGTTGTGTGGGTGGCTGATCTGGCCGCCCAGGGCTTCCCTTCCAATCATCTGCGGGGAGAGCAGACTAAGCCTGCTTGCCCCACAAACCCCCTAAAGGCGAGTCTCACTGATCGTGAGACTCGCCTCAGTTTCATGGAGGACAAGTCTATCAATGGCTACTAGTCTGGTGACTATCCAGCCTCAGACAAGAGGCGTCTAAATACCAGTTGCCGGGGAGCCATGTATTGGGGTAAATGGGTATATGCATGAAGAACCAGTTATATTTATTCTATCTTTTAAAGTGCCAATATTTTAATATCCTCATAATTTAAATACAATATAAAAACTAGCCAAGTACTACTCATTTATGCATTAAAAAAGTTAATTGAGATGTGTGTGTCTAAGGAAGAAAATAGCTACACTTTATGGCTAATTACTTAAGTTTCCCACACCTGGCTGGAAGTTAAATGAAAGGCTGTCCGCAGGTGAGACAGCTCAGTAATTTGAGAAGTACAACTATTTAAGTAAGATTGTAAACTTGGAGGTTTCTGCTCAGGCTAAACTTTATGGAATTTTGAAAGGATAACATTTCTTAGTGGGGTCTGGATATCCCTAAGTTTCCAAATAGTGTTTCTTTTTCAAGCACACTTTTCAGGTGCTCTACAAAAAATTGCAACTCTACTTTATGAAGGGCAAAAAAAGAAAAGAAATCCAAAGGAAGCAATTTACATTGTACTGAGATATTTGTCATTGGCTCTTCTGGAGATGTAGAATGTGTCATTATTTATTTCTGGCCGCCTCCTTTTTTCTTTCGCATTTCATTTCTCCATTATCTTTAATGAGGCTTGTCTGAGAGACCCAAGAGCTTACAGAACATTAGAAACTAGTTTGCTTGCCAAGCAGGTGTTTTTCACAGTTTCACATTAAAAGGAAAGATTGTTAAAGAGACAAGTCGCTGTTGGTTGCCTATAGACATCATGTCACACAATGCTCAGTCAAGTCAGATGCATTCTGTGCAGTACATGGCAGGAAACATGGGTTGGCCTCCAAATGTAGACCCCAAAGACATTGGATCAGCAAGCAATCTTTACTCTTTGGTTAAACTGTACATGACACAAAAACATCTTTAGGAACAGAGGCATCACAGAGGTAAATGTACTTCTGAAAATAGGTTTGTGTCATGTGCACTTTGAATTTTAGGAATAAGTTTTAAAGAAATGTAAAGAGTACACCTTTAAATATTAGTGTAAAATGCCCCTCAGGCATTCACCTGAGAGAAATCCTGGCTGCATACATTGTAACTAACTCCAGGGATAATTGTGATTGGCTATTTCAATTACTCCCCTGCCAAAACACAGTACAGTGACCTGTCCTCACAGAAGGTATTCCAAGAAGAGTATTCCATGCAGAAACACAGGGCATGGACTCTTCCAAGAATGGGTTATACTTACTCTTGCAGTTTCGAAAAGTAAACCTATTGCTGTGTAAGAGTGAAGCTCAACTCAGATTCTGAAAATGTGTGCTTCAGCTATCAAAAGTTTGAGAAACACTGTTTTAGTGCATTGACTAAATATGATACAGGTCTGCTTCGCCTTAGCTTCAGTCCACTCATACCAAATTGCTCAGTTAAAGATGCTACAAGCATTTATTAATTTTGCTGAAATGCTGCTGAGGCTGCATGAGAAAGCCATTGGCTGTGTGTATGCTATTTCCTGAGGGCACTTGACTTCCAATGATACTATCTCCGGTTAAGGTCGTGAAATTGAACTTTCAAGTCATGAGGGGAAATCTTGGGCTAAGCCTGCCTTTGGGATTGAAATATGACTGCTGAGAGGGCAGAATATTTCCGCAGGGAACCTGCCTGATAAGATTTTGCTAGATGAACAACAACAAAAATACAAAAAACCAAAAACCACCCCTAGTTCATCTGTGGCATAATGGAAAGGAAGTTATTTTGGCTCATTAAATATGAACAAACAAGCAAACACATGTGCAAATATTTGCTTGGTTGTGCTGCAGAATGCCATTAGATGCCATCTGACTCATTCTAAATTTGCTGTGCCCTCTAGAATTTTGAATGCTGTGTTTATCAGACTGCTATTTATAATGTCCATTTTCATTTATTTAATCTATGGACTTTTTGGCAGTGTCTGTGCTGCTCATTTGTGCTATACCCACCCCTTGAAATAATCATCCTCTTTGCTTTAATTTACATAACATACATTTCTGCCATCCCTACTAATTGAAAGCCCCTTTTACAAAATCTCTTCCTTTCTATTTTTTGCCTAGATGTTTTTGCATTTTGGACCAGTCTTACTAAGCAAAATGTGGCAGCCCACTGCAGGTGGCAGATTTTGGAGTACCACGAAAAGGCAGAAAATAATCAACATGTAGTTTATTATTATACTTGTATCATCATGGGGGTACCAAATGTTTTGTTTTGTTTGCCTGAGGAACTGAAATGTCTTGGGCCACATCTGGTTGCACTAATAGTGCTTTCTCAGAGGCTAGACCTACCCTATGGAGCTCCTGTCCTGGGAGCCAATTGGCTCACTTTTGGGGGGAGTAGCTAGCAAAGTCCCATCTTTTCCAGCTGGCTTTCCTTTCATGTCTGATTTTATTTTTCTCCCTATTTAGTGGTCTGGCAGAACATTTTTATTGTATTTTATATTATTGCAGTGAGTGTGTGTGTGCGCACTAGTAATAAGGCTTGCAGCCTGCAAGCATTTGAATGTCTTATCTCTCTGTGACTCTAATCTTTTTCTCTGTCTATGATGTATTATTCCCCATTTTCCAGTGGGAGAGTTTCCTGCATTTTCCAGGACATTAATGGTTTTTGCTGGGATTTTGGATTGCTGTGATAGTGTGGCCAAGGTCTGGAACCTACATGGGAAATGATGTGCTTTTATTTTTGTGTGGTTTGGTCTGGGAGTTTCATGTCAGTGAGTGAGTGAGATCCAACCAGCTTTATATACACATAATTTATATTCTGTAAGCCACCTAGAATTCCTTGAAATAAATGTCTTGAAAGAAAGACAAGGAGGCTGTTCTCACAACCAGCCAAACCAAGGCTTAGGCCACTTAGCCTGGGCTTGGCTGCCCGTGAGCACTGCCAAGATGTGCACAGATCCCTGTGGTGCTGCGGTGCCAAAGCCCAGCTTGTAGCTGAGGTTCAGGGTGCAAATATACCCTTAACCTGGCTCCTGGGATTGTTTGTCAGTGCGAGTTGCTTGCAGTTCACGCTGACACAGAGATAGGCACCTAGAGTGCTTGTCCCCTGGGGAATCCCCCAGTGCATTAGGCTTGGCGCACACTGTACTGTGGGATGCTCAGAGGCTGGGATAATGAGTCCCAGCCTTAGAACAATCCACCCTGCTCCATGCTGCACAGAGCATGGCCGATTGTGTGGGAGCGCACTCCATGCTCCCACCAATGACAGGTTGATTAGCTGGGATGGTTTGCAAAGCCTCCCCTCTGCCCTCCTGTTAGGTTGTGTGAATGGCCCCAGTATCTTCTTCTATTGGGCATGATCCCAACATAATTTCTTGAAAGAAGTTCTTTGAAAGAAAGACAATGAGCCGGGTCTCACGATCAGTGAGACCCAGTTTTGGAGAGTGAGTGGGGAGAGCGGGCTAATCCGGTTTGGGATCGGCCGCCCACATGATTGCCAGCTCCATGATAGAGCCGGCGGGGACTTGCGGGAGCAGATCGGCCCCCGGAAGCTCCAGCATGCTCTGGCGAGACCTCTGGAGCCGGGAGGCAGATTTTCTGAGAGTCTCCTCAATTAAAAAAAACCCGGTTTTGCAGAGCACTCACTCTGCAAACCCGGTTTTAGGGGAGGGGCACTTAGACGGGTTAACCGCCTGGGAGCCACTGGGCTTGCCTGCGAACCCGGTGGCTCCCACGATCAGGCAAAATTGGGCTAGGCTGCCTAGCCCGATTTTACCTGGTCGTGGGAATAGCCCCAACATCTCTTCTATTGGGCATGATCCAGCCAGAGTTAAGCAGTGGATTTCAGAAGGAAATCTCTGTCTGTCTTATTGGCATTGATTGGATGTTAAAATGCTCAGCTTTATGCCCTAAGTATTTATTTTCATAAAATTAGAACACCAGTACTATAGATATAGTATTGCTTTGTCAAACAGCAGCAAATATTATTTCCAATGAGATTTAAAAAAAAAAAAGATGATCTGGACCCTGGCAGTCTTAAGAATACATTTAAATCTAGATACATTTCACTTTACCTGTTCTAACCATATTTTAGTTCTTGTGTGATATTTTTGAAAGTAGGCAAGTTCAGACATACTATGGAACTTTGGTTTATCTAATGTAACCCAGATTGCTTTTATTGTCTGGGCCATGTCTGAACCCATGTGATTTATTCAGGGCCATCTAACCAAGATCTGAATCTTAGATTTGAAGGTGGCTTGTTAAGTTAAGTTAAGTCTAATCTTAGTTTTGCATTATGTTTGAACCCACTCCCAGATTACACCATTGTTTATTTCTTTGACAAATTCCTCCAAGGGCTGCTGCTCACAGGGATGTTATCCCAGATCAGTCCTGAAACATGGCCACTCTAGAATGGGTGGAATGGAGCACCTCTCACTGGTGCTGGTGTGAAATAACCCCTAGTCCGCCTTGCAACCCATTCCATCATCTCTCCAGTCTTTGTCTAGAAACAAACTTGCTGACTGAACTCTCTTCTTTTTAAAATCCAAAGACTTTTAGCAGGCAATTAGAGACTACCCTCCTTCTCTTCCTCTCATTCCCACCAGAGTTGGAGTCCAGCAGCATCCACAGGCTGGAAACTACAGGCTATGCTGAAATCCATTTCTCAGTATGGTCTTTCTCTGTTTTATTTTTACCAACTGGGATTGTAGCCTGGGCAGATGCCTTGCTGCTCCCCCTCACAGGAAGTGGGGAGAATTATTTATTTATTTATTTATTTAACATTTTATATCCCGCTCTTCCTCCAAGGATCCCAAAGTGGTATACTACATATTTAAGTTTCTCCTGACAACAACCCTGTGAAATAGGTTAGGCTGAGAGAGAAGTGACTGGCCCAGAGTCACCCAGCAAGTCTGATGGCTGAATTATTATTATTACATTTCTATCCCACTCTTCCTCCAAGGAGCCCAGAGCAGTGTACTACATACTTGAGTTTCTCCTCACAACAACCCTGTGAAGTAGGTTAGGCTGAGAGAGAAGTGACTGGCCCAGAGTCACCCAGCTAGTTTCATGGCTGAGTGGGGATTTGAACTCGGGTCTCCCCAGTCCTAGTCCAGCACTCTAACCACTACACCACGCTGGCTCTCTGAATGAGGATCATGTAAGGCATTTGTAGGAGGGAATGTCTGTCTGAAAGACCTTCAGTGAGTTCTATGTTGTCACTGCTGACAAAGCATGCAGAATGAGCATTCATGAATGAACGATGTAAGCCACCCTGAGCTGTAGTGTACTGGAGAGGCGGGATATACATATTTTAATCAAACAAATTAAATAATGGTCTTCATATTCATGAGACACCAGGAAGCTCTGCTCTCTAAACTTTGCCTCATCTTTCTCTCCCATAGCTCTAACATTCCACACTTTTAGTCCTTTCCTAACCCCTCCCCTCTTCCTGGTAATGCTACATCCACAATAAATTTTCCTCAGTTGCTCCTTCTGCAACTCTTTCAAGAGATCTCCAAGAAAAAAAAGGAACACTGCAAAATACATTCACCAAATGGAAAGTGAACCTGAAGTGCTCACCCTTCATTATTTTTACTCCCTATGTGAGTCTACGTAGGATTAGAAGTACACCCTGGAGCCTGGACCTAAAGACCTTTGGAGGCCTGCTCCCTCCCCTGCAAATTTAGCATCAGCATGCTCTGCCAGGTGACCACACCACCTGGGACAGACTAAAGAGGCCCAAAAGTCTAGGGGCAAGAGCACTTTTGCGTAGGATTTGTGTGTCAGGCCGCTGGCAAACCACAATACTTGGCTGGTAAGCTGCATGAAGCTTAAGGGAAGTTACCAGCTGTGTAGGCCTGGTACTATCTGATGGTCAAATTAAAAAGCCAGATCTTTAAAAAAGAGGAGAGCAGGTCCTTAACTGCTCGCCACTGCCTCATGCAGCTTCCTGCTGTGACAGTGCTCCCACCAAGAAGGGTACATGGTTTCTTTGCATGCTTAGGCACCATTTGCAAGGTCAGCATGGTGTTGCTGACCTCACAAATGTTGCCTGTGCATGTGAGGATGCCATGTGTGTTCTGGCACCGTGCACAGGTTCTTGGTCAATATTTGCACAATATAAGTGGAAAATCAGACATCACCAAGACCTGGCAATGGATTAAGAATGTCAACTTGAAGAAAGAAACAGAGGGTTTAATACTGGCTGCACAAGAACAGGCACTAAGAACAAATGCAATAAGAGCCAAAGTCGAAAAATCCACCACAAACAGCAAGTGCCGCCTTTGTAAAGAAGCAGATGAAACAGTGGACCACCTAATCAGCTGTTGTAAAAAGATTGCACAGACTGACTACAAACAAAGGCATGACAAGGAAGCAGGAATGATACACTGGAACATCTGCAAAAAATACAAGCTACCTGTAGCCAAGAATTGGTGGGACCATAAAATTGAAAAAGTTGAAGAAAATGAAGATGTAAAAATATTATGGGACTTCCAACTACAAACAGACAAACATCTGCCACACAATACACCAGATATAACTGTAGTCGAGAAGAAAGAAAAACAAGTCAAAATAATCGGCATAGCAATACCAGGGGATAGCAGAATAGAAGAAAAAGAAATAGGAAAAATCACCAAATACAAAGATCTACAAACTGGAATTGAAAGGCTGTGGCAGAAAAAGACCCAAATAATCCCAGTGGTAATTGGCGCTCTGGGTGCAGTTCCAAGAGACCTTGAAGAGCACCTCAGCACCATAGGGGCCACAGAAATCACCATCAGCCAATTAAAAAAAGCAGCTTTACTGGGAACAGCCTATATTCTGCGATGATATCTATAACAATTGACAATAAAATTCAGCCATTTCAGGTACTTGGGAAGGACTTGATGTCTGGATAAAACAAACCAGTCAATAACACCTGTCTGACTGTGTAAACAAGTTAATATTAATAATTAATAATTAATAAGTATAGGCTCAATGGCGGTTGTAATACCATTCTGAACAGATCTTTTCCCTCTTGTTTTGAAATACTGCTACTGAAGTCTCTGTTGTTTCTTGAGCGGTTGCAGTGTGCATAAGCAATCAGTGATATAACACCAGCTCAACCAATCATACTCAGAGGCTTCTTCATAACCCAATACCTTTGTGTGTCATGAGATAGGGTTCTATTGGCTCTTCAGTCATTGTTTTGATTAGTAACTACAAGAATTGTTTGGTGGAGCTCACAAAATTGGAGAAAGCTTTGTATCTGTTGTGGGCCATTTGTATCAATCAATATTGATGGAGAGGAATGTCACTGTGACTGTTTGGCTTAGCTCTAGCTATAGGCTTGTTGGGTGAATTACAGAGGGGAATGCAGCTTGCCTGTGTTGTTCAAAAGGTCAAACTAGATTATCATAATAGCCTAAAAATCTATGAAAGAGTAAGGACATTATCCAGCAGTCAATGAGCCTTGTGAGTAGCTCAAGCCTGTTCTAAAAATCTATCTACACTACCTGGCACTTAATCAATCCCTGCAGGTGCACTTAAACATCTGAATTGCCTCTTGGACTGCAACAGGTAACGTCCTTCCTGCTGCTGCATAAGAAGCAGAAAGCAGCACTCCTGTTGCTGCAAATATTACTGAATTTGAATGAGTATGATAGCCACCACCGGGGGGAATATAACATTGCATTAAATTGTAGGAAAAAATTCTGGTTATGTGGGGGAAACTTCTTTCCACCCATACTTATGATTCTGAATATTAGTTCAGAGGATATGTTATGCTACAGGCAATGACAGCATTGTTCCCCCCTCCCCATAACACACCTCCAGAAATAACAGGATGCTTTAATTTCAGTTTTAAGTTGTGCTCCAGGATATGTATGTTTTAACTTATTATAGCTGTATCCAATCCTTCTCCAAAGAACCCAGGATATTGTGCATGGGATTTTACAATGTTTTTCCTTCCAACAACCTTATGTGCCCAAGGACATCCAGTGATGTTTATGGCTGAGTGGTGATATGAACACATCTCTGTCTCCAGCCTAGATACAATGCTCTATCCATTTTGACAATTTAGCCAGCACCTTTTTGAAAATTTAAAGCAGATGTTATTTTGGATGAATGGAAATAATGTCTCAGGCTTCTCTCTACCGTAGTGGCTTCCCAAGTGTACAATGGACTTCCTAGTTCTTCTCCTATCCCATGCCACTTCCAATATGTGGCTTCTTTGGACTAGATGACAAAGTCTCAATCCCCATATACCTCCCAAGCAGAAAAAGACATTTTGCCCCTTGTGCAGAATCACTGTGCCATTGATCCAACCTCCCAGTCAACCTTCCTCTTTCACATGTGCTGTTTTCTTTGTGTAATGGGATGCTTTAACTTGAATGCTGCTCTTTCAACATCAGGTGGCACTGTTAAGAACTAGGCGGCCAGCGAAATAACACAGTTGTTCTTGACGGCTCTTAGTAAAAAAAACAAAAACAAACCAGCAGCAAACACCTTTTCTATTTGTTATCCATTTTGGCCTGGTCTCTTCTCAGGAATAAGCAGACAGGCTTCTTAGAGGTAGATTCCATTGAGGGAGGATAGGAGGAGACAATCAGTCCTATTTGATTCAGGCCAGGTGTGATTATATTTCAGGAGTACCAACCTCTCTAGTCAGCTAAATGGCTTTACTGACTTCCTGGTCTCCTCTTTTTTCCTTTTTAAATTTATCATATTGTAGTATTCATCTCCCATCTTTCTCTGGGAATGCTGATTTGTGATTGCTAGGTTCTTCTCCTTCCATGAATCTGAGGAGGTTTGTCCTGGTAGTCAAGCATTTAAAAAAAACCCTTTGGTTTAAGATCAGAGTTCTGATGCTTGCTATTTTCACTCATGTTTTTAAAAGTGTGGAAATTGCAGTTAAGTGACTATCTTACCTTCTGCACCATTTCAAAAGTAAATACTTTGTATAGTTATATAGTATGCTTATATAAATGAGGCTTCTTGGATCCACAATTTGCCTTGGTCTTTGTGAAGGAATGAGGCCTGAACCTCCTCTTTTGGTATATAAGATTCCTGTATTGAAATTGCCTTGCTTCCTCCCTGTGTTAAAAAGCTGTGCAGGAAGCTTTCCATATGGCAGCTCAAAATTGCTTTGCATCATATAGACTTGGTGTGCATACGTATGATCTGGATTTTGACTCCGTCTTGCATCAGGGAACGTTTGCACTGCCACAGTGTGAATCAGCTCTTATCTTGACATTTCAGGTTTAAATCATTATATGTGCATGAGAAAATTTCTTGTTTTTTGCAGGGCTGCTCCATCCCACTCCTCCTGTCACTGCCTTTGGTAGTGCCACTGTTCACTTCTCCCTGCACCACCCCACTGCAACTCCCCAGCTTTGCAATCTACCTCCTCGACTTGCCTCATGTGTGGGGGTTGTTCCTCTCCACCTCCTCTCTCTCTCTCTCTCTCTCTATCTATCTATATATATATATATATAACAAACCACTTTTGAAACCCCCCTAGGTTCAAGGATGGTTTTTCATGAAACATAGGGGCTATTTGACAAAAACAAAGTAGAAAAATCTCCTGTTGTGTGGGGGAGGAGTGTCACAGATTACATCTTAGCACTAGCAACAGCGGGGAGGTGTGCTGGACAGTGAGTCCCCAGATGTGGTGCCCGTGAACAAATTCACCATGAAGGGGGGGGGGGAGGCCAGGGATAGCTATCAGCCACCTTCCCCCTGCTCTCGTTCTTAAATCCCACAGTGGCTTCAAAATGTTAGGGTAAAGGCTGTGGGATTTTACCCCATTTCCTCCCACAGTCTGGAAAGCACCTGGGGCCAAAAGTTCACAGCTCCTGTTCAACAGTTTGGTTTTGAAGAATGTATTGGGCCCTAACCGGCACAATGCTTCCTCAAAATGCCACCTACTACAGTAAATGTACAGGCAGAAAGTCAACAGGTCCACAGTCCATCCACAATCCTTTCACTTTCAGTGACATAAATCCCTTTCAGGGACATAAATCCTATTCACATGCTATGTTTGTTGGGCCCTCCTACTAGCTCCCAACTGTGTGAGGCACTTACTTGGCCAAAAGGTGGTGGGGGCCTTGGTGGAGATGAGCCTGATACTGCCTGGAAGAAGCGACACCTGTCCCCAGAAGCCAGGGAGAGTGCAGAGGCCCAGGTTTGGGTGGGAATAACCTGGTGGGCTGCTGCCTGGAGGCACCGAGAAGAGAGCAGCCCCCACCCCTTGGTTGTGGTGCTGCATGACATTGTAAGGAAAAAGGGCAGGGCCCAGGAGGACAGCAATCTCAGAGGCTGCAAGGGGGAATGGCCAGGCCATTGGGGGGGGGCAGGAAGGGAGGCAGCTGATTGTCCTTCCTGTGGGAAGCTATTTAATGGGCCTGTGGCCAATGATGAAGCAGCTAGAGGAGATGGAAGGTGGAGGCCCTAAGAGGCTCCTGAGAGGAGGAGCAGGGCACTCTCTCTCCCTGGCAGATGGAGGAGGACTAGGGTTGTTGACAACCCCCTCTCTACCCTCCTGAAGCCTATTTGACCATGGCTGCAGGAGGGAGGCAGAGGAGAAGCATTACAATATTCAATGCACATACAATCTGCGTACAATGTTTAAACATACAGATTAGATAAGGTTGTTTATGGTAATAATGGCAATCACTGTCCTCCCCAATAGAAAACACCTTCCACAGAAAATAAGGCTAAACTCCTAAGCATTCTTACTTGGGAGTAACTGTTGATGTTACTTGTGAGTTCCACATACAATTAATACAATTAGACTACATAGACATAGTTACAATACAATCATGTTTGCTTTTTTTTTTTTTTTTTTTAAACATGCTTATCATGGATTCCACCAAATAAACCTCGGAATTGAAGTTTAGTGAAGGTTCTGATAATTCTGTTAACTCCTAGTGCTTCCCCATCAGATAGTTACAATTACCAGGGTTTCAAGGAACAGGTAATTACTATTAAACTAGTTTAAATCTGTAACATAGATATTTGGGAGGACCACAGTGGTTGAACTGGCTATTTCAATGAAACAGCTCAAAATGTGTTGTGTGTTTTGGCCATAGAGAACAATGAGGAAACTCAAAACACCCCATTGTTCCCCATGGATAGCCGCTAGGGACACCAAAGTGGGTTGTGTAATAAGGCATGATGGGTGCTACCTACCACCCAACCCATAACATAAATGGGCAAGTAGGTGATATTAAACAAATTTTTAATCTTTCCCCAAACCCCCAATGGATCTGGGAAATTGTTAGGAGACCCCATCAAAACTGTCAGATCAGCTGGATCAGATCGAGAAGCAGACAATTTTCTGGCATTCTGTCAAAAGTTATTCCCTTTAACTTTTAAATCTCAACAGAAGTCGCCCCTCAGCTGAGATCTGGGAGGCTGCTCCTTTCATTTTTAAATAGCTTTTAAATGGCCTGCTTGCCACTTTCCAGCTGAGAGTCATTTTAAATGGACTGCTCCCACTTCTCAGCAGAGAAGCCCAAGCAGGCCATTTAAAAATCAGGTCTGACTTGGAAAATGGGCAATTTTGACAACAGGGGACCAACTGAAACACTGGATCCCCCTCTGGGGGTTGCCCACTCCTGCTGCTCCCAATTTCAAAAAAGCATGCTATAAATATCAACCCTTTGAACTTGAGCATTGCAACTTTAACTTGAACATCAGAACTTGAACTTGTGTGGGGTTTGCCGCCCTCCTACCCACTCAGGAGCGGAGGCAAGCTTCAGAGGCAGCAGATGGATGATTTTGACAGCTTGCTTTCTTGAAATAGTGTGCATGTAGAGGGTGGGGTGGGGGCAACTCCCAGAAGTGGATCCACACTATTTATTTTATTTATTTATTTACTGCCTGATATAGAAATCTCTAAGTGCTGTACAGAATTAAAACATAATATAAAATATAACACATTTAAAATTCATGAAAAAGATAAAAATCATAATAGATAAAAACACATTAAAATTTAAAAATTTGGTTTCAGCTAAATGCCTGGGAAAATAGGTTTGTCTTTAGGATCCTCCTAAAAACAAACAGAAAAGGAGATGCTTTTATTTCAGCAGGGAGTGTGTTCAAGTTCTAATGTTTAAATTCAAGTTCCTGTTCTAAAAGGGGATTTCGACAGCTTGGTTTCTTGAAATGGGTGACGGTGGGAGGAGAGCAATTCAGAGGAGGACTCCCTGTTTCTGTGGGCCCCCTTCTGGGGATTACCCCCTCCCACCACCCCATTTCAAGAAAGAAAGCTCCCCTCTCTCCCAGGAAGTGTTCTTTTCAACCTGAAAATACATCTCTGAGGGCTTCACAACCTTCAGAGAAATATTTCCAGGTTGAAAAGAGTGCTTCTGGGGGAGGTGAGAATAAATGAAAATTATAAGAGAATAAGTGAATTAAGGGATACTACAGCTGCAGCTGGACATTCTTTTGTTGCACACATGCAGCATTAGTCACAACATCAACCTTAGATTCAATTCTGATTAAACTGATTAGGCTTGTTTTTCCCTAATAACTAACTGATTGATTGATTGATTGATTGATTGATTAAATGTCGTCAAGTTGGTGTCAACTCTTAGTGACCACATAGATAGATTCTCTCGAGGATGATCTGTCTTCAACTTGGCCTTTAAGGTCTCTTGGTGGTGCATTCATTGCTGTTGTAATCGAGTCCATCCACCTTTGCTGCTGGTCGTCCTCTTCTTCTCTTTCCTTCACCTTTCCCCAGCATTATGGATTTCTCAAGGGATCTAGGTCTTCACATAATGTATCCAAAGTATGATAGTTTGTGCCTGGTCATTCGTGCCTTGAGTGAAAATTCTGGATTGATTTGTTCTATGATTCAGTTGTTTGTTTTCCTGGCTGTCAATGGTATCCTCAAAAGTTTTCTCCAGCACCAAAGTTCAAAAGTGTCTATGCTTTTTCTGTCTTGCTTCTTCAAAGTCCAGCTTTCACATCCATAGAGTGTCAGGGGGGGAAACCATTGTCCGAATGATTCTAATCTTTGTAGGTGTAGATACATCACGGCATCTAAGTATCGTTTCCAAGGCCTTTATTGCAACCCTACCAAGTGCTAGTCTGTGGTGTATTTCTTGACTGCTGGATCCTTTACTGTTGATGGTCAATCCTAAAAGGCAGAAGCTATGCACCACTTCAGTATTTTCATTGTCAATTCTGAGGCTGGTTGCTGTACCCGTTGTCATTAGTTTAGTCTTCTTTACATTTAATTGTAGTCCCGTTTTTTCACTGTGCCTAATAACTACTCAACTTTTATTTTGCTTCTTGTGCTAGTGACCTCTAACAGATTATTATCAGTGATTTGATTCTACATTGCAAAGCAAAAGCCTGCAGATAAGTGTCGCAAGAAGATCCAACAGCAGGCAGGAAAGCAGTTACATCCATGGTGGCAAGGGGGAGGTCAGATTTTGCACATCCCCAAGAGGAAAGAAATGACAAAATCAACAAATGTTCAGTAACAGGCCTAAATTCTCAAGGTGAGTTGTTACAGTAATGGTATTGCGTTTACTATGCATATATTATACAGCTGTTATTGAGTCTCACTAAATACTATAGTAAATCACAAATGCCATCCCATAAAAGTAATGGTAAGATTAATTGCCAACAAAGGAATCGAATAACCAAACAATGCAACTCATTGCTGTATATAATCCTTCCTTTCCCGTTATAACTATCAGGTTGTGAAGGAAGGTATTCTCAGCACAGCATAAGGATAATTTATGATGGCTGAAAACTCCACCTGTTCCACAGGAGAGTTTTATATCTCTCAAGAAGGGTCCATTCAAATTAAAAGAGAGTAATAAACTATATTCTCAGCATTTGGGAATTGCATAGGCAAATAATATCAATAGTGTCTGTCAATCTATAGAGAACATTTGCAGTGTTCAAAGCTTGGAACTGATCCACTGCTCTGAGCAAGGTTGTGATGACCTGTAAGGCATTGGGGGAAGGACAATGTGGTCTGATGTCCAGCTGAAGTTAGGCCCACACTGCATGGAGAGTGGAATGTAGTTACTGTCATAGTTACCTTAATAAATGTTTAGTAAAGTTATGGCCCTTTCATCCCAGTACTGTTGGGCAGCGTGTTTATTACATTGCACCTTCAGGTATGGGGTTAACAGTAGCTTCTCTGTGTTGACGTAGTAGATTTCTGGTGGAGGAATGGTTTCTTGACTCACTGCTAACCAGAAGTGCACCTAGATAATTTTGGAGCCTGAACCTAAAGGCCTTTGGAGCCTCCCCCCCTGCCACCGCAAGTTAAACATCATCTACACACACACTTTTTAAAACGTAGGTTCTTCTGGGCACAAACAGCAACTGAATACACAAGAACGTAAGAATATAAAAGAGGTATATTTGTGCAAATATACATTAGCAGAAACATTTCAACACACAATTTAACATATTCCCATCCCACATATTTCTTTCCCCACTCCCCCCACCACCTGCCTCTAAAGCATCCAGGACAGGTCACAATCAAACTCGGCCAACTGGCTCAGCATGGGCCTGCAGCACAGCATGGCAACCACACCACCTAGGACAGACTAAAGAGGATTGGGGGGGGGCAGGGAGTGTGGAGGCCCTGGACTTCGGCCCTAAAGTCCAAGGCTGGTAATGCCTCTGCTAATAATGTCAGGAGTAATAATGCCAGAAGCATGTCCCTCTCAGGGACCGAAGTGCCCATTGGGACTCGGAACAGTGATCCTCTGATTATAGACAAGATCGGGCCTGGGACTGTCGTGAGCCCGCATATTTGGATCGGTACTGTGCGTCGGAGCGCTGTTCTCCCTTGGGTGAGGTTGAGCCTTCTTATGGAGCTTGGCACGGAGACTCTGGGCTGTGTGGTCGATATCAAATGGACTATCGATCGGACTAGTCAGACTACGTTAGACCCCGATATGGCCCTCATTACCCGGACGGTCACGCGTATGGGAAACCTGAAGCTGTGCGGGGTTGGCGTGAGCCTCCCTCACACTCAGAAGGGAGGCCACGTTCCCGCTTACTGCAAGACTCCCCTCTGGATAGAATGGAGCAATGCGACCCACACTCTTCGGCACCTGTGCTACAACAGGCTGCGTTGCCTGTCCAGGTACTGCCAGCAGAGCTTCCCACTTCAGTACTGGACAACCCGGGAAGCAAACTGGGTTCCCCTACGGGTTCGACATCCTTGGCCCAGGACTCTTTGGCTCCTCCCGAGTCAGACTATGACTTGATACTAGCTGTCAGGAATCTGAAGGTGTTTCCCAGGGGTCGTCCCCGCTCAACATAAAGTTGGATTCCAAGCACATTTCTTCGTCGGAGGACCTTAAACAGTACTCTGTATGTGGTCCGCATGGTTTCAGCCCTAGGCGTGAGCCTCAGTACACAACAGAAAGGGGAACTGGACCCGTTGTTCAGCCTTATTGATGCGGACGCCAAGGTACCGGCCGCTTTACCCTTCAACTCGGCATTGTTGGTGGTCATGTGGGGTTATTGGAAAAAGCCAGCGACAATTTCTTAGCCTAATAGGTGCTTGGAGAATTTTTATAGGGTGCAACTACAGGATGATATGGCCTTTCTAAAAAATCATTCCACCGCTAATTCAATCATCGTAGAGGTATCTCTGCAAAGGACCAGAGGTCACAGCCAGTCAGCACTGAGTGACAAAGAGGGCAAAAAATTGGACTCCTATGGGAGAAGGCTTTACTCAGTCTCAGCTCTCCACTTAAAGGTGGCCAACTATCAAGCCTATAATGCCCACTATAAACAATTTCTGTGGGGAAAACTGGGCCAATTTTTAGACCTCCTGCCACAGCACAAGCGGGATCCGGCTAAGGCGTTCCTCCTCAAGGCTATTCAGGTAGCCAAACAGGAGCTCTACTCAGCTAGGCACTCGGTGGAGTGCGTGGCCAACGTGATGGTCATATCCGTGGGGCTCTGACGCCATGCTTGGCTGTGTTCATCTGGACTGAACTACGAGGCCCGTGCTAGGGTCGGGGACCTGCCCTTTGAAGGCTCTAGCCTCTTTGCGGAGCTGATGGACAACACACTCCAAAAGGTTCAGCTGAGGAGCACGGCATGATCCAAATATTACATGGAACCAAGAAGACAAGGATTGTAGAATAGAACAATATCGGACCTCTGAAAAGTATAAGCATGCATATGTATTCAGTACTTGGTTTGGGCCCCTTTTGCAGCAATTACTGCCTCAATGCGGCGTGGCATGGATGCTATCAGCCTCTCGCAGTGATGAGGTGTTATGGAAGACCAGGATGCTTCATTAGTGGCCTTCAGCTCTTCTGCATTGTTTGGTCTCATGTCTCTCATCCTTCTCTTGGCAATGCCCCATAGATTCTCTATGGGGTCAGGTCAGGCGGGTTTGCTGGCCAATCAAGCACAGTACACTGTATACTTTTCAGAGGTCCAATATTGTTCTATTCTACAATCCTTGTCTTCTTGGTTCCATGTAATATTCTTATTTTCTGGGATTGTGGATTTGGGGTTTTCATGAGCTGTACGCCATGATCATCACAATTATAACAAATTAAGGCTTGACTTATCTCGCTTTGCATGTAATACGTCTGTCTCATATATCAGTTTCACCTTTTAATTTGCATTACTGAAATTAATGGACTTTTGCACGATATTCTAATTTTCCGAGTTTCACCTGTATGAGCTAAAAGAGCATAGGGATTCACCTACTGGTTTTAGCATAGTGTCCATAGTATAATATATGGGTTTTCCCAGGTCACCTTGTCATTGACCAAATCATGTAGGCTATTTCTTTTTATTGACCACTGCTCAAAACTTGGGGAGTTGTTAAGTTTGTTTTGTTCTTGTGGTGGGCTTGCCACATCAATTAAATGTCTATCCACGCAACAACAAAAAACTCCCAGTATTAATCATAAATTAGGTTTTGTTTGCAATGGCCGAAAGTTATAGATCAGGGTTGTTGTTTTTTAAAGGCAAAGTGTGACTCTCAAAGCACATTTTGACTCTAGCATCAGACAATGGGAAGTATTTCTTGTTTATTTCAGCAATGAACAGTGTTAAACTTGCAATGTTTTCTTACAAACAACTCTCCCAGGGCATGTTACATGGCAAAAACCATGAACCGAAAAAGTTACTTGCGCTGTGTATCTGTAGCATTTTGTGCACCACTTTTCATTTGTAACTTCAGAATCATCATTACATACATTGTTTCCAAATCCCTGGAGCAGGATACAAGAGCCAGCAATATCACAAAAGACTTTTGTAGGGATAATATAATCCCTGTAGAAATTCTTTTTCCATAGTTAGTAACCTTTAACTTGGATGCGAAAACATCCCTGAATCCCAGAAACACACTGGAAGATTCTGATGGGAACAAAATTGGGAGTAACTTTCTTGAAAGCAACTAATGATGCCGATGGGAAGCCAGCGTAACATGAGAATCAATTCCCCAGTTTCTATGTACAAGGCTTTTCAGTTCCATGGCTTCAAGGTACAATACTTACAATTTACTGCAGCTGTTTCGCATGACACACAGTGGTATTTCTCTGTGTGACAGTGCGTCCCTTCTGTTTGTTTGCTTTTTCATAGATATCCAGAGACTACAGTCAGAGTCTTGTCAGGTGTACTACTGGCAATTCACAGGAGATATGCTGGATTTACACTGTTGAAACTTACAGAAGAATTTGGCTCCTTCCTACATTAATTGGAAAACAATGGATTAGTGGTAGCAATGAGGTTGCAGGGGAACCTTATCAGACAGATATACAGACAATTCATGATTTTGTGTCATGCTTCCTCAGCTTGTAGCCAGATACTTATTACTGATACCCTTTTATCCTGTTCTTCCTATAAGGAGTGCAGGGCAGTGTACATGCAACTGCCTCCCAGCCTTACCTCACATAATTTTTATGAAGATAACCACAATCCTGTGAGGTATGTTAGGCTGGGAGATAGTGACTGATGCAAAGTCACCCACTGAATCTAATGGCTATGGTGGGCAGGGTGTGTGTGTGTGTGTTTAGAACTGGGATCTCTCCAGCCCAAGTTCAACTGTAAATCCACTACAACACACTAGCCTCCTTCAGACATTATTAAATGTCTGAAAGGGGACATAGAAAGCTGCCATATATTGGGTCAGACCATTGGTCCATCTAACTCAGTATTGTCTAAACAGACTGGCAGCAGCTTCTACAAGATTGCAGGCAGGAATCTCTCTCAGCCCTATCTTGGAGATGCCAGGGAGGGAACTTGGAACCTTCTGCTCTTCCCATAATTTATTATATAATTTTGAATAATTTTAACAGTTTTAATTTATTATATATTTAAGTGTGAACCTAATTTATTATATATTTTAATAATTTTAATTATATAATTTTGAATAATTGTAACAGAAATTTTAAATAAGTGCAGTGTGTGTGTGTGTGTGTGAGAGAGAGAGAGCGCGCGCGCGCGCTTTCAATCATTCCAGCGCCTTTGTATTTATTGGCTAGTGCACTGAACAGCAGACAGATTTATTTCTTTTTGAGAAGTTGGGTAGAATAATAGAATATTATAGTTAGAAGGGACCTTAGAGGTTTCCTAGTCCAATGCCCCGCTGAGTTCAGGAGACTGCTACATCATCCCTGAAAGATGTCCATCCAGCCTCTGTGTGGAAACCTCAATGGAGAGCTTACCACTGCATTAGGCAGAATGTCTAACAACTGTTTGATTGATTAAGTGCCATCAAGGTGGTGTCAGCTCATAGCAACCATATAGATTCTCTCCAGGATGATCTGTCTTCAGCTTGGCCTTTAAGGACTCTCAGTGGTGCATTCATTGTTGTCGGAATAGAGTCCATCCACCTTGCTGCTAGTTGTCCTCTTCTTCTCTTTCCTTCAACTTTCCCCAGCATTATGGATTTCTCAAGGGATCTGGGTCTTCACATAATGTGTCCAAAGTATGATAGTTTGAGCCTGGTCATTTGTGCCTCGAGTGAAAATTCTGGATTGATTTGTTCTATGATCCATTTGTTTGTTTTCCTGGCTGTCCATTCAGTATCCCTTCTAACAGGGATTCCCAGATATTGCTGACTACAACTCCCAGAATCCGCAGCTGCAATGGCTTTTGTTTGAGGATTATGGGAGGAGAGGAGAGCTGGTCTTGTGGTAGCAAGCATGACTTGTCCCCTTAGCTAAGCATGGTCCACCCTGGTTGCATATGAAAGGGAGGCTAGAAGTGTGAGCACAGTAAGATATATTCCTCTCAGGGGATGGAGCCACTCTGGGAAGAGCAGAGGGTTTCAAGTTTCCTCCCTGGCTTCTCCAAGATAGGCTGAGAGAGATTCCTGCCTGCAACCTTGGAGAAGCCACTGCCAGTCTGTGAAAACAATACTGAACTAGATAGACTAATGGTCTGACTCAGTATATGGCAGCTTCCTATGTTCCTAACATCTGGGAATCCCTGTTAGAGGGAACACTGTGTCCATGGTATCCTCAAAGGTCTTCTCCAGCACCAAAGTTCAAAAGCATCAATACTTTTTAAAATCTTGCTTCTTCAAAATCCAACTTTTGCATCCATAAAGTGTCATGGGAAAACCCATTTTGTGAACGATTCTAATCTTTGTAGGTATAGACACATCATGGCATCTAAAGATCTTTTCCAAGGCCTTCATTGCTACTCTACCAAGTGCTAGTCTGCAGTGCATTTCTTGACTGCTGGATCCTTTACTGTTGATGGTTGATCCTCAAAGGCAGAAGCTATCCACCACTTCAATATCTTCATTATCAATTCTGAGGCTGGTGCTGTACATGTTGTCATTAGTTTAGTCTTCTTTACATTTTGTTGTAGTCCTATTTTTTCACTGTGCTCCCTGACTTTCATTACTAGAGCTTGCAGATCATTCACAGTCTCAGCTATCAGACTGGTGTCATCAGCATAGCACAGGTTATTAAGGTTTCTTCCTCCAACTTTAAAACCACACTCTTCTCCCAATCCACCTTCTTTCAGTATATGTTCAGCATATAAATTGAATAAAGAAGGAGAATGTATACAGCCTTGTCTTGTTCCTGTGCCAGTCTAGAACCAGTCTCTTTCACCATGTTCTGTCTGGACTCTGGCTTCCTGTCCTGTATATAGGTTTCTCCTGAGAACAATGAGATATTCTGGGATGCCCATTTTCCTAAGGATATTCTACAACTTGACATGGTCGATGCAATCAAAGGCTTTTCTGTGGTCAATAAAGCACATATTGACATGTTTCTGGTATTCTTTGGCTTTCTCAATTATCCAGTGTGCATCAGCCATGATGTATCTTGTTTCTCAGCCTTTTCTGAAACAAGCTTGAACATCTGGCATTTCCCTTTCCACGTAGGGCTCTAATCTACATTGCATTATCCTGAGCATTATTTTGCTAGCATGTGAAATTAAGGATATTGTGTGATGGTTTGCACAATCTGTTAAGTCTCCTTTCTTTGATATTAGTATGTAGACTGACCTCTTCCAATCTGTTGGCCACTGTATCATTCTCCAAATTTGCTGGCATCATTTGGTTAGGGCCTTGACTGATTCTTCTTCTGTGGCCTGCCATATTTTGTAGCTATTCCATCAATTCCTGTAGCCTTTTGACTTGGTAATGACTGGAGTGCTAATCTATCTTCATCTTCCTGTACTAGAGGTTCTTCCAAGTAGGAAGTATCTTGGATATTGATGTCCCTGCGGTACAGATTTTCAGTATATTCCCTTCCATCTCTGTTTGATCTTCTCTGAATCGTTTATTATCTGTCCTTTGGCATCGCTTAACATACCAATTCGAGGTTGGAGCCTCCTTCTGAGTTCAGAGATCCTTTGGAAAACTTTCCTTGTTTTTTCCGTGTCTATTTCCATCCTCAAGGTCTTTACAGATGTCATTGTAGTACTGTTCCTTGTCTCTTCTTACAGCTTTCTGAAATTTCCTATTAAGTTCCTTCCTGAGGTCTTTATCTTTCTTGAATTTTGCTTTTCTCCTCTTCTTAACAATTTCCACGGTCTATTCTGACAGCCATTTTGCTTTCATCTATTTCTTGGTCCTTGGCAGTATCTTTTCACATTTGTCGTTAACAACTTCTTTGATTTCATTACACAGTTCCTCTGGTTCTCTATCAATGAGGTTCAGAGCTTCAAAGCAGTTCCTGATGTTCTCCTTGAAAATGGTGGGTACATTCTCAAGATCATATCGTGGAAACTGGATAGCTTTGTTTTCCCGCTAACAGCAGTTACAGTTAGAAAATTATTCTTCATGTCTAGCCTAAATTAGCTTCTTTGTAATTTTAACCCATTGGTTGCAGGTCTGCCCTAGGAAGCAACAGAGACTACAAATGTCTACTCCTTCTATATGACTGCCCTTCAGATATTTGAAGACAACTGTCATATCCCCCCTTAGTATTTCTTATTCAAGCTAAACATACCCAGCTCCTTCTATCATTCCTCATAGGACTAGGTTTCCAGGTCCCCTCACCATCTTTGTTGCCCTCTTCTGGATCCATTCGAGTTTATTAAGAAATACTGTTTCCTACCCCCAAACACAACTTTGATTATTTCTGTAATTCAAATGACTAGACAAATTCATGGAGGATAGGTCTATCAATGGCTACTAGTCTTGATGGCTATAGGATACCTCCGGGTTCAGAGACAGTATTCCTCAGAATGCCAGTTACAGGGAAGCAATAGCCAGGTGCTTTCCAGATTACATACGAAACAGGTAAAATGCTTCAGCTTGGCAGGATCATATTGAAAATGATCCCCAAAATCTCAAACTCCTATAATGGGAAACTGCAGCTATTTTTTCTGCAATGGACTTGCAACGTTGTAGCACTATAACACAAAGATAAAATCCAAAATAAAGCACCAGAAATGTGAACGGGACCTTGCTGTCAGCACAAGGACTGCGGTGTCACAATGCAGGGACTCCGGAAGCACACTTAGATTTGTAGTGACACTGCTGTAGGGTTTAATCTAGAAAGCGCCCAAGAGAGGGGCTTGCCTTCATCTCCTGGTTGTGGGCTAGGAATGTACATGTGCCAATTTGGCACCTTCTCTGGGAAGCGCCAAACTTGCTTGGGCGCTGGTGTTTGAACCAGTTCAGCAGGTCAGGGAGTGGTTCCTTTTAAAAGCAAGTAAGCAGCTCCTTAGCTGCTCACCACTCACCCTGCTGCTTTTCTGGAGGTGGCACCCACTCTCCCAAAAGTGGCACTGTTCCCTGCAGCCTCTGTGTGCCAGAGGCTGCAGAGAACAGTGCCACAGCCACACACGGACTTTGGGAGAGTGGGCACTGCTGCTGAGAAAGTGGTGGGGTGGGAGATAAGTAGGTAAGGATCTTCTTACCTGCTTTTAAAAGGAACTGCTTCCCACCCCACAGGTGGCTGCCCGAGCCGTCCGTGCACATCCCTATTGTGGGCTTCCTAGAAAAAGCTAATGGGCCACCATTGCTGGACTTGTGCCTGATCCTGTAAAGCTCTTCTTATGTTTTTATGACTAGACACTTTCTAAGAAATGAAAGCTGAAGGTTCAGGAAGTGGCCTGGAATATCCTTGTGGGGGACAAACCCTTTCAGTTTCCTTTGTGGTTATGTCCCTGGAACTTCCAATTGGATGACTTTTCAATCAACAACTTTAGCTGTGAGGGAAATATATTGCTTGAACATCACAGCTTGAACGCATCTTCTGCACAGATGTGAAATTCAGAATTTGTCTTGGGCCTTTTGATGCCCAATATGATATATTAAAATTCTACTTCTGTACTCAGTTTACCTCCCAGAATTGGTGTGTGTCATCTTCTAAAGCAGAGTTAAGATTTATTGACACATTCATGTCCTATCTATGCTATCCAGGAATGAGAGCAGAAAAATAATGGATGCAGATTGAAATAAATCTTGCAGCTGCCAAGCATAATGGATGCAGAATTAAAATGAACTGTGGAAGTGCCAAAGGGCCTATTTTGGATTTAAGAACAGGAATACAGAAATGTAATGTTGATCGTATCAGATCTATCTCTAGCCCACTATCCAGCCTATGCTATGGTCTGTGCTTAAAGGCAGCTGTTTCAAAGAAAATACCCCAAACCTTCAGAGCACTTGTGAAGTGAGCCATCTTTGGTAAGTTCCATGTTACTGGTGTAACCACCGGTACTCTAAGAGTTGGAAACCTAATTTTTTTCCGGCTTGTCTGCTCTGGGGCTGAAAGCAGGGTATGGGCTACCCAATACCTTGAGGATTCAGAAAGCCTGACAAGGGGACTCCAGATAATAGCCTGATCCTAGAAATGCTAAAGTACAAGTGTGCAGATATTGCTTGCTTATTGTGTTCAGTCTCAGCCTGGGTGATGGAATCCCTGCTCCATGAAACAAACAAACAAATAAATCTGGTGCTACCAGGCCTGTGCTTGGCAGCACATTTCTGGGAGGAAGTATTTCTCGTATTGCTGCTGCAAACAGCACAACACTTTGAAGGTGGAAGAAAGGTATGGGTGCTATGCCATGATGCCTTTTATTGGGGGATACACCTCGTTTATTGGTAAGCTTCCAATGAGAACATGGAATGGAAGTCTGATGTCCCTGGACATGGATGAATCTATGTGAGACCCGGTAAGATTCCAAAATAGCCTAAATTAGATGGATCTAGTTTATAAGCCTCTTTTGGGAAAGGAAATCTATGTATATCACTTTGAGAGCTTTTTCTGTTGAAAAGTGGCATATGGATTATACTAAGTAAATGACAATAATAATGAATTCTATTTATTTTTATGCATTGACTTATTGCTCTCAATTAAGTTATTATTGTCCTTGGGTACTTCTCTATGAATGGATTTTAACTGCTGAATGGTGATGGATTTTAATTGCTTCAAGCTGGGAAGCAATCCGCTGAAAAAGTGGGGTATAAATGTAATAGTTCATAAGCAAAAAGCATTTTAAAAATCATTTTCTTGCTTTGGGGTGATGCACACATGTGCCATAGCAGGCACCCTCTAAGAGAAGGGACTTCCCCCTGTTTGAGAGAGATGGGGATATGGTGTAGATTCTGCCCCACAAGCATTTGAGGAGTTCCCCCCATTTTACTGAAGTCTTCCCCAAAGTGTCTGAACTCCCCCACCAAACCTTATCATCCATCTCTTCAAGTTCCCAAACATATTCCCCCACAAAGGAGTCTTTCCTCTCCCCCTCAAAAATGTGACGAATTGCTCCTCAAACTTTCTCTCTGTTTGTACCTCTGCAAACTTTATCCTATGCTCACTTACCTGGGTATAAGACCCACTACAAAAAGTGGGTTTTGCAAGTAAATATGCATAGGACTGAGCTATAAATGTTGGAGTCCTATCAAATACTGTGAAATATCAAACACTGAAATCAAATAACAAATGTCATTATATACAGATATAAAGACTTTGGTGAATATTTGGCAGGCATCTCAAGTATTCAAAGAAGTAGCTTTCCAAATCTGTGGGACAAAAAGTATGAGAATTTGGAAATTAAGTTTCCTTTCAGTGACAAACCTAATCTGATGAACAATCCAGTTATCTTATCTGGAATTTGTATAAGAAAGTCTTTTTGTGAACCAGGGGTTGCAGAGTAAAGATTGTGGGCCCATCCACCTACCTCACCCCAGCAAATCTCTTACCCTGCTAGTGCTGTTTTGCCTTGCTAATGATCATACATGTAGTTCTACTGCTTACTATTGCAATCTGAAGTGTGTGTAAAAAATAAACTAAAGCCAGACAATCACTCAAAACTTGTTGGAGGGCCTATATTTTAATTTAAACCAGTGTGATTTCAAGACCCAGGAGGTTGGATGCACTTAAGTAGAGAATTTAAACACATGGATCATTTCCCAGACCTAACCTCTATCACTAATTGTGACCTAGAAATGGAAAAGAACATATGGATCTCATCACTGAATGCATATCAGGTAAAGACTTATAGAGTGAAATCTATTTTATCAAGGCATTTTTTTCCTGGTAGAAGCACCTCTAAAGGAGAGGTCCAAAAGTTGGCTAGCTGTAAGACCTCACCAAAAGTGTCAACATTCAATTGTCTGGCTGTTCTCTAGAAAGGTATTCACAAGTGGAAAAGCCATGGCTGCAATCCTATTCCGAAAGCTACTTGAGCCAACAGACCCTCAATGGAGAACATTTGGGAACGTGGCCCATATTGGCAATGGAAGTGGGAAGCATTATTTCACATGATTAAGAATAGTATAATGGATGACACCTTACCACATGCTCATGTGTGCTGCTGCGATTCATTTCCTTGTGTCATCTGGGAGCCTCTTGGCTCCAGCCAAAGCAGCAGAGTTTTGTATACTGAGGTATCTATTAAAAGAACTGTAGAAACGGAGGCGTTGCTTTCCTTTTCCCAGACTGATACTTAATTGGTGTCTGTGGGTCACTTTACATAAGCAGCTGTCATTTCTTTCTTTATTTTAAAATATACCAGTCACTTTTCTATTTTTTAATCTAAATTATTTACAATAAAAACATCAAAATAGACATACAGCAAACCAGCAGCAACCTGATCTAACTGAATTTATTTATCTAATAATTATATGAGCTCATAGAGCGATTAGATACTTAGCCGCAAACGTGGGTCTGAGCACCCAAGAAGCTGCTTCTCTGCAGCAAAATGATGGGGAGAACAACAATTTGCAAGAGAAAAACAGCATGCAAGAGAAAGCATAAGCCTTCCCCTGGTCATCACTTGCCCTCTTGCAGCCTTCCTTTCTCTGCTGTTGTTGATACAGACCTGGAAATCCTCACTAGAGAAACAGAGGGTTTGCAGAGGAAAGCAGGAGGTGGGTGATACGGCTGCCTACCTTCCAGAATTGGCCTGGAAGTTTTTCACACTCGGCTTTTAGCCCGCATCTCCTCTGGAATGGAGGTGTGCATTCACGTATCAGCCAGATTTACCCCCAAGACCCTGTGAACTATCAGGGAGCACTTCACACATGATTCAGGTTTTTCATTGCACGTGTGTAGCCTGGTTTATATCTGGGGTAAATTAAAAAACCCCAACTGTTTGCATTTATTTATTTTTTTTGCAACTTCAAACTTGCAATAAAGACTTTCAGAAAGCCTGTGGTAAAGCCTGCTGTCTGGGAAAGCTTCTGGAGTCTCCAGGAATTAGCATCAATCTTGAGGAAAGATTGGATTGACACAATCATGGACAGGGTGCTTCCCTGCTCCACTTTAAGTGTGAGCAGTGGAGAGCAACAGTGATTGACAGGTTGGGGGTGGGACTTCTGACCATTTAGCACTGCTGTACATGGTTAATGTCTGGATGAGGCTAGTATGAACTGGACTGAATACATCCAGCAATCCATCCTCCTCTGTGTTTCAGGTCACATGTTATTATTCAAGAGCATCCACATCATTGGTATCTGCATGATTTGTTCTAATCTCAAGTGACTGTAGTATAACTGTTGCTTGCAGCAGCTCTGAAGTAGATCATCCCTACCAGTAGATCAGCTCCTGAGATGTTATGGAATGTTTATGAACAAAAATACACAACTATCAACACATATAAGGGTCTGTTCCCAATTAGGATTTTGTGTTGTTGGTGAGAAGGGGGTCAGCAGAGAGGGGAACAGACAGCACTACTGAAGTGTTGGTCAGCTGTTAGCATATGTGTTCGACTAGAAAAAATGCTATGCTATGTGGATGGAAAGGTGAGTGTATTGTATGTATGGGTGCAGGCAATGAACAGAAAAAGTATTACACATTCACACAAAATCACAAGACCAAATTTTATGTGGAATGTGTGTTATGTGTTTGTAAGCAGTATATTTGATCCCACTCCCACAGCAATCTCTTGTCCTTGGAAAAACTGAAAAGAAAAACTCTTTTTCTAAAAAAAAAAAATGGAGTGATTTATGTTCTTTCGCTTCTTTTAGTTCTCTTTGCTTAAGCTCCTTACCTTTCTGGCTGCCTGCTTTGTTTTTAGAGCCCAGCATGACAGTAGAGCACATTTTAATTATACATGACTGACAAAGGACCTTGAGATACTGTTTCTTGTTGACCCTAGTGCAAGTTCTTCTATGCAGGTAGGGGAGAAGAGTCCTAACTCATGTACTCATATATGTTCTGGTATTTATATGTTTTTATCACTAGCACTGGTTCCCACTGTCTTTTTTGGTCTTCATCTCCTTGATTGTTATGGTTCTTACCCTTCCTTCCTGCAGCATCAGTTGCCATGCCCTGTTAGCTCCTCCTGCCTGAACATAGGAAATGCTAACAAGGACAAAGCACTCTGGGACTTGTAGTTTTTGAGGCAGAATATCACATTTCCACTGACATTCTAAAAAAGAGAGAAATAACAACAACAAGAAGAAGAAGAAGTGCCACCTTTGTAAAGAAGCAGATGAAACCATGGACCACCTAATCAGCTTTTGTAAAAAGATCGCACAGACTGACTACAAACAAAGGCATGACAAGGAAGCAGGGATGATACACTGGAACATCTGCAAAAAATACAAACTACCTGTAGCCAAGAATTGGTGGGACCATAAAATTGGAAAAGTGGTAGAAAATGAAGATGCAAAAATATTATGGGACTTCCGACTACAAACAGACAAACATCTGCCACACAATACACCAGATATAACTGTAGTCGAGAAGAAAGAAAAACAAGTTAAAATAATCGACATAACAATACCAGGGGATAGCAGAATAGAAGAAAAAGAAATAGAAAAAAATCACAAAATACAAAGAACTACAAATTGAAATTGAAAGGCTGTGGCAGAAAAAGACCAAAATACTCCCAGTGGTAACTGGCGCCCTAGGTGCAATTCCAAAACAACTTGAAGAGCACCTCAACACCATGGGGGCCACAGAAATCACCATCAGCCAATTACAAAAAGCAACTGTACTAGGAACAGCCTATATTCTGCGATGATATCTATAATAACAACAGCAACAACATTGACAATAAAATTCAGCCATCTCAGGTCCTTGGGAAGGACTCGATGTCTGGATAAAACAAACCAGTCAATAACACTTGTCTGACTGTGAAAACAGTAACAACAACAACAACAATAGAGATCAAATTATTCTGGGAGCAAATTGTTGAATAACTGGAATGAAAACCTTTGTTTATTTTCCACTCATCATCCAAATCATAGTTCTTGATCTTCAAAGGTTGAAAAGAGACGGTATGTGAGATAGACAAGGCTGGCTGAATCTTGTATTTTTCAGTAATGTTCGTGTATTAAAAATATAATGTTGCAACTGAGTGTGAATGAGTATAGGTTAAAGATGGATAGCAGCTACTTCTGATGTTTATCTAAAATGTCCATAACTTAAAGGGCATTTATGAAACTTAGCTCAGTGTGTTTCCCCCCTACTCTTTTAATTCTTCCATCACTTGGGAATATACACATTTCCTTCATGTGCTTGGCAAGTTGCTGTAGATGCATAAGAAATGTAAGGGGAGAGTACAGTGCCTTTACATAATTTAAAGGAAGGAAGAAATATATGGAAATGTGATTTCCCCCCCTTCAATATAGCCCAGTTCCAAATGAAAAAAGAAAAGTCAGCTCATAAAGAAAGAATTCTGAACTCAACTCTTTACAATAAGTGATCTTAAGATAGGAGCATAATTTCACAACCATGGATTCATCCCCTGCCCCAACTGAGGCATGAGACTGGAAGTTCAGAGAATGAGACAGATTGTGAAGAACCTATGATCCATACCCTGGGTATACACCATATGAACAGAACCAAGGGACCCAGGCCATCACCCCCACCATGACCCCCTCTCAGCTCTGCCTTAATCCTCCAACTCAGAGGAGTCCTGATAACCTACCAGTCTTAGCAGTGTGGACCTCTACTGTCATCAGAACCAGCACTTACAAAACTGAGCAAGGACCCTTTAAGAAACAGAGCATTTTCTAGGGAAGGGCGAACTGGGCACTGCCTGAGCACTTAAAAAAACCCTGGCTAGTCTGCTGCAAGAAACTTCTGCTTTCGCCCCTCTGCAGATGTGGCCTACAATTCCATAATCCCTGGCTATTGGCCACTGTGGCTGGGGATTATGGGAGTTGTAGTACAGCTGAGGGGAGGGGGGCTAAGTTGAGCAGACCTGTGCTAGAGCAACATTCCTTCTATGTTGCAATGTCCAGCTCTTGTTTCCCTGCTCAGTGCTGGCTGAATTTCCAACTCTCGCCCTTGGAGCTGTTGAAGGGCTAGTCTCCTCCCAGATCTCTGCTTTGATGGAGACCCTGGCTCAGCCTAGAACAGGAAAGGTCCATCTAGTGCAGCATCCTCTTTCCAACAATGGTCTATAGCCTCTTGGAAACTTACAAGCAGAATATGAAGCCAACAGCCTTCTCCCATTATTTGTCCCCAACATCTTAGGGTATACTGCCTCTGAACACAGAGGATCTATTTAACTAATGGTAATAGCTAATTGGTTTTCAGTTTGGAGTTACTTTCATTAGGTCTAGTTAAATGGATACAGCATTTGTTCAAACAACCCAAACAAAGGTCCCAATTAATTTTCAGGAGGCCAAATGGTTTCCTCTGAAAAGTCAACCCCAACTTTGTCAATAAGAATTAGATTTTTTAAAAAAAGAAAAGTCTTCTAAGTCTAAGTTTTCTTTTAAAAAAAGAAAAGAATAGTCTAACTGTGTGTACTCCATGGTTTCAGTGGATTTAGATGGATAGACTATGTGATGGATGAAGTGCCCCAAAATACAATACAGTAGTTCTTGTGTGCGTGATCATTTCTGTAACAGAATAGAGTGAGATTATGGCTAGCTCACTACCCCCTGGGAGTTTGGGGGTATCAGGCCCAACTCCTGTTAAAGGGGAGCATGTAGGTGGGTACAAAAACAGTCTTATTGCAGGGGACAATGATGGCGTCTAATCCTGAAGCCTTTATGCAGTGAGAGAGCGCTACATGACTGGATCAAGCCTATTGTTAATAGTTTCTCATCTGGGTCTGACTGGTCTTCCTGTAGTCTTCACATTTGGCAAGAGCTTGGAGGTGGCAAGCGGCAAACAGATGTTGGAACTGTTGTAATTAGAGCCGCGATCTTTTGATATACTAGAAGGAGAGCGAAAATCTCATTGTTTGCCTTGGTCTTTGAGGTATTGTTGCCTCAGCCAGAGGCAAGTCTGACTGAAATCTATTCCCGGATCATCTTTTCCCAGCATGTTTCCAATCTGTTGCACAATACCAAGTCATTAAAATCTCCAGGACTTGCATCAGTCTCCCTCTATCACAGGGTCACCGAAAACAGTGGTCTGGAGACTGATGCCAATTCCTCGAGACTCCAGGCTAAACTGAAGATTGGCAGCCCTACTGTGCGGTCTCATGGATGGTCACGATATCAGTTAAAAGACACAGTGTGACATGTTTTTATATCCCTGCCACTTGAATGTGAGGGAGACCCAGGAGTGAATTGAAAGTCCAATGATAGAGCTATGGTTGGTTTATTACATTTTTATACTACCCTATCCAAAGACTCTGGGCTGTGCACAACATATATCAAACAAACAAACAAAAATTAAAACAAACTGCTTAAAACAATATTAATAATAATTATATTAATAATTAATAATATTATTAAGCAACAATAAAACAAATTTAAAGCAGTTCAGAGCCATTTAATAGCAATTAAACATTCTTAAGGACAATTTAAAAACTTTGGAAGGACACGCCAAACACGTAAGCTTTTAGGGTTCTTTTGAAGCCCAATAATGAGCCCAAACTATGGTTATCTACTGGAAGCGCATTCCAGAGGCCAGGAGCAGCTACAGAGAAGGCCCAGTTCCGAGTCGCCACCAGAAATACTGGTGGTAACTGGAGATGGACCTCTCCAGATGACCTCAACTTGCGATGGGATCCTGCAGAAGAAGGCACTTTCTGAGGTAACCCATAAGTGGACCCATTTCTTCTGCTCTACTACTGTCTCTAGTCAAACAGGCTATGCAGGATTTTGTAATGCTTCAAAAACTTGTTAAACCTGCTTGACAAGAAATGGCAGCTGGATGCGTGTGCAAAACCCACACACAATATTGGTTTTTTAAAATATTTTATTTCTGTATATTATAATTTCATACTTGTCCCTGAACACTGAAACAATGGTTTTTTATAACATTAATAAAATGTTAAATTAGCAATATACAAATACACTCTCTCTCCCCGCCCTCCACACACACACAAACACATGTATGTATGTTTAAAACCTACTAATGTTTGCTTCTAGCCTGAATGTACTAAATGCTGGTTCAATTCCCATTCATTTTAGTGGTGTCCATTATTAAACTGTTGACAGCTGATCTCACCAGTGCTCACAGGCTATAAATTAGATTAGACAAATGTGTTAAAAATAATCCATCAAGGCCATTATGTATCAGCTATGATATCCTGCATCATAACATTTCAATATAGATATCCATTTTGTATGCAGAACTCCTAAGCATGGGAGAATAAATGACCACTCTATCCAAATTTCAAAACAGTTGAAAAATATAACTGCCAGATGAAAAAGGTTATTAAATATATGAAGCAGAACTTGGACTCTGCTGCCAGAAGTTGTATTTTCTGATTAGTTGGCAAATAGAGGTCTCTTTTTAAAGATTCTCTTGTATAAATGTGTGTGTGTGATTCATTCCAGCACTCCAACGTGCACACATGTTTTTCAAGATGGCCTGTGTGTGCAGCCAGGGCCTGATTTTTGCCACAGGGTTTGTTGTTTCAGTTGAATCCTACAGTACAGCCTTGCCTTAAATAGCCAGGCTGTTAGGAATCTGGGATGAATGCAATACTTCTTAGCTGGGTCTTACAACCAAGTCAATGTGATCATGCAGAGAAGAATTTGAGGGAAAGGCTGGGATAGGTAGGTTGGATCCTATTGATCCAGAGTAATAGCAGGCAAGCTTCTCCAAATATAATTATTTGGTCTATTGCAGGTCTCGCCTTGGACATGCTGACAGATCAGAGCACAGCTAATGAGGCACTGCTAAGGAAAAAGATGGAAACTGATCTTGGAAGTAAATTTTATTATTGATGCCTTTGAATATCTCTTCCTTAATGCAGTAGTTCCAGCTATTGTTACAGCCTGTGGGGGTACCCTTGCATGGCTAGGTACTTGGTGCAAGCAGCTGGGCTACCTGATAGCTGAACATGTTGTGAGGATCAAGTGGACTTCTGCTGACTGTTCTTCTTCTTGTGTCTTCCCATTAAAATTTGTTTAAACAAGTTGAATGATGTGATTTCTTGATGCTCAGCATTTCTCCTTCCCCGCCTCCACTTGGCTGCCATTTCCCAGGGTCAGGGAAATGTTGAGTTTGATGGCATCATCTTGCACATCTTGTTTCAACAATTACTCTGAAAATGTGACCATGCATTCCCTGTAATATGTAGCTTAGCTCTGGATCCCTAACCGGTGTTTGAGATTCATGGTCCTTGACACCTCATCCTCTAGGCACAGTGAGTAGGCTGAAGGGAAACTGGATTGGCATAATAATAATAGTACTTACATAGTGCTTTAAAATGACCTCAGGAATTTGCATGCATCATCTTCTTGTTAACCTCTATGGTAGCTCAGTACCATGTTGCAAAAATGTGGTCAGAGTCAAAGGTGAAAGAGAATTAGCTTGCCTAAGGCCATCTATCTATGTGGTCGCTAAGAGTCGACACCGACTTGACGGCAATCAATCAATCAATCAGTCAATCAAGGCCAGCTAGTGAACTCATTGCAAAAATGGAATTTCAACTCGGAAACTTCCAGATTCATAGCTCAGTCCTTTGGCTACTATGGTGGACAAGTTCTCTATTTATTTTCTCTTCAAAGCCAGCTACTCCATATTATAGCATTCCTGCTCAGTTTTCTAGTAAATTGCAAGTCTGAATGAAGCAAAGCAGAAGACTGGTTTGGTAAATTTTGTTTGTCTGATTTGAGTTCTGCATCAGGTGAACCTGACCTGGAAACTGGAATCTGTGTAAACCTCCCACCCCTCCACTTTTGCTTTAGGCAAAATTCAATGGCAAACTTTGAATTCTCTCTGAGAAATGTCATGACTGTATAAGCAACTCCTCCAGCCAATAGATGGTACTGTGCTCTCTCTCTCTCTCTCTCTCTCTCTCCCCCCGTGTGTGTGTGTGTGTAGAGAGAGAGAAACTTGCCATATTGTGATTCATCATGCAGTATTTGAATGATTCACTTATACTGTGTCTTATTAAGTAATTCAGCTGGCAGGCATAATTTTGTAATAATGAGCTAAAAGTTAGATACAATGTAAGTGTCTGGGACAGAAGGCTTCAGGTGCAACTGAAGCATAATCTGAAATTCAGACAGCACACCATAACTAAGTAATTCATAGGGCAGACCTACATAATTTGTGAGTCAGTAAGCTGAACACAACCTGTGGTTTGGCAGGTGTTTGACTTCCACTTTCTCGACAATCCCAGGCAGGTAGCCAAAACTGGAAGCTTACTGAGCCCTAGTAGAGTGCAATATATGACTGATGAGGGTTTCTTTTGGCTTGGTGGTTATATTGAGTAGACAGTCCATAGTGTGAGATGAGGCGATGCAAGGTGAGGCAGGGAGAGGCTGGTGAGGCACACAGGCAAATTAGAAAGGCAATGAATAAGAATCCTTCTCTCTCTAGCTCTGTAAGCCAGTCACAATGTGTCTGGTAAGGAATTTTGCATGATTCCTCTTTTCTCAGTACCAATTTCTGCTTCTGAAAAAGTGATCTAGTAATGATTTTGTGAATGAGAGCTGTTTGCCATTCTTATTGGAGGTGGAAAAATATTTGGTATCTGAATTGGTTACATAGACGGGCAAAAAATAACTTTTTTTAATCATTAAAAAGGTGATTTAAGGTTAACTTTCCAGCATGCTGATTTTGTTGCAACACATTAAATTTAATTACTGGCTGTGCAACACACTAAGTAAGGCATCAGTCTGTAAACAATTTTGTTGCTTAGAGTAGTAATTATGGGAAGGAACATCAAAGTTCGTTAACCCAGGAAGGCAGTTGGGCCATCAACTTTTACTATGGGACCAAATATGCATTTACAAGAGTACTTTGCTATTAACTAAGGAAGTCATGGGAACAAACAAGCTACGCATACATAAAAGGCTTGCATTCTAAGAACTTATTCACAGTTACATTTATCATTTTCACTTTTAAATCAGGAATCAGTAGTGCAGGCAGGATGACATTAAAGCTACTTCGTTTATTAACTAGAATACAAGAACAAACTACCACAGCAATGTACCTCAACTAGAAGCCTGTTATCTGTGTGCACTGTCTGAATATACAGATCTGTTTGCACATACAGTTATAGACATATGTTCAGTGTTCATACAGTAGTACACTCTCTCTGTTCCTAGGCTCGCTTTTACTATGAAAACCAGGGGCGGAGCCACCATTGGGTGAACGGGTTCAAAGAACCCGGGCCGTGCCCAATCAGGGGCTGTGAGCGTGGCCCCAGACATGCCCCTGTATCTGATGTCAGATGTGAGGGTGTTATCTTGGTCCCAAACAGGACTGCGTGGCCTCATTTGGAGCAGAAATCGGCCCACACTGCATTGACAGCATGGCTGGAACGGCTCTCCCTGCCTTTAAGGCAGAGAGAGTCATTCTGGCCTGCGCTGCTCAAAACAGCGTGGGCTGATCTCCTTTCCAAATGGGGCCACACAGCCCTGTTTGGAAGGGAGACGATGCCCCCATGTCTGATGTCAGATGTGGGGGCATGGCTAGCTGGGCGCGTCTGACTTCAGACATGGGAGCCGGGGTCAGGGGGCCACGGCAGTGGCCACACACAGGCGGCCACCAGCCTGGCTCTGTTCCTGATGAAAACATGTGCCAACATTCACACAAAAATGTGTACAAGTGTACAGATCTGCACTTTTGAGGCTGGGACCACAGCTCCATGGTAGATGAACTAGTTTGTACACAGAAGGTCCTGGGTCATTCAATCATTCAGTCATGCAGTCATTCAATCCTTGGCATCTTGAGGTAGGACTGGGAACAATTTTTGCCTGAAATCTTGAAGAACTGCTCCCAGTCAGAGTAGACAATATAGGTGAGCCTTTAATTTTGCAGCTTTTTCTTCCATGGTTTTGCCCTCCCATGGGCAACTTCTTTGCATACCAATTCAGTTACTGGTGTGTGTGTGTGTGTGTGTGTGTGTGTGTGTGTGTGTGTGTGTGTGTGTGTTTCAGTCTTTCACAGGTTTTTCAGCTCTAACCTTTTCAATTTCCAGCCCTGCAAATTGCTAACACTACCCTCAATAGCTACATTTCTGTGTAAGGAGATAGCCCCTTTAATGTCTAAAATCACCTGCTCTTGAAGTCTCCCCTATTGCCTTAAAACGAGCTCCCCTGATCTTGTTCATCCAGCTTCAAGAGGTGAACAGCACTGAGCCATTGCTCCATCTAGCTTAATATTAGCAGCAAGTTTCCAGGGGTCTTTCCTCACCTGGGAGATGCTAAATGGGAGATGTGAACCGCCCAGAGAGGTATGTTTTGGGCGGTATAAAAATATGTTAAATAAATAAAGATGTTAAACCTGGAACCTTCTACATGGCCCCTCCCCAGATTTACATGTACAGTTCCTTATATGGGTATGCTATAGATAAGCATAGAGAAGCCTGATTCTGTATGCATTTGACCTCGAGATGGATAGAGGTAACTAGGGCTCACATATTGACTAATGTTGCATATGCCTAAGAATGTTTCATATGTGCAATGGGGAAGGGGGGATTTTTGCCATCCCTCTTCTCTCTGTTGCTCCTGATGCCCTTACCCCCCACCAGTGCCCCCAGTATGTCAATGCAGGAACCTTCAGGGACAAACTTTCAGGGGCATCAGAGAAAGAAGAAGGAAAGGGTAATCAGTGAAAAATGCTCCCATTGTGTGCCTGCAACATTCTTAGGTGTACACTCTTACCAGTTCAGCTTATTTTGCCTACTCCCAGAAGCCTCCCTGGTTGCAGCTGCATCTCCAGGCTTGGAGATTGCACTTTTGCTATTCTCAGGAGCTGCACCACAAAGTGAGCTCCTCATTTATGTTATACATGGGGACAAGTCACTTAGTTGGCAGTCGACTGGTCGCCCCTAGATCTGTGCTGTAAGTAACAAATTGCAAATGGGATTCACTTCACATCCCCTCTCCCTATGTGGGTGCCTGGCTAAGCAGACTCCAGAACTCGCTACTGTGAGTTTTCTGGCACCTGAGGTCATTTTGGATTTAGAGTGAACTCTAAAACTCTCCTAATTCTCTTGCAAGAGAGATAACACCTGATGCTAATGAAGCAATTAGGTCAGGAAGAGAAGACAGATAAGACAAGTGCAGCAGCAGGCTCCCTCACAATAGGGATGAGTCAGTAACGTAACTTTGAAAAGGTGCACGTTGAAATTTTTGATAGAACTATTGGGAAGCCCTTCCCAGCACAGGATACTCTTGGATGCACCTGTACACTCCAATTGTCCTCAAAATCAGCCTTGAATATAATAGGCAATTCACAGATCTTCCCACCCCGGAAGGACGATCAGGCACAATGTATTCTGAGAAGCCTGTATGGGTTAACCTATTCAGCAAAGTATGACAAAAGAAAAGTGCCCCCAAGGCATGTTTTGGGATATAAGTATCCCTAACTCCATGACCATGTGTGCTTCCTTTTGTATTATACACTTGGGACTCCACTGCTACAAGTGTTCCCCTGTCCTTCCAACTCCAACTGCAAAACATCTTTGTGCTCTCTTGTGCTTTACACATGGGACACCACTGCATCAAGAACTCCAGCAGGCCACCTTGGTGTGCCCTTCTCTATTGAGGCCACTTGAGCTAAAATCACTACCTGGATTGGTCTGTGTACCATCCAGCCAGCATACCTATCAGGCACAGGAAGCTGGTTCCACCAAGAAGCCATTCTCGTGGGCATCCTTCCACACTAATTCCTACAACTCTCTTGCTTTCCACTTTGTCTCCCCAGATGGACGCTAGTCTCCAGTGCCCGAGTCGGATCTTCATGAGGACAGGTCATATAGCCTCTTGCATGGCTCCTTCAGGGCTGAATCTACCCCTCTCTCTAATTTCTTAAACCTTACTGCCCCTTTCTTAAAGTAACTTCTCTAGTCCACCTGGGAATTCACACATTATTTGGAACTTTAAGGTAAACGTGCCTTATAATAGTTGGCTTTTAAACATATTTGTATTACTTTTATGCTAGGATTGCCTAGTAACCTAGTCTTAGTGCTTTTATTTGTTTTTCTTACAATAAACTCCTTTGGTTAATTAAAACCTCTCTCCCAAGCCAATTTTATTGAGTTCAGACATTTGCACAGATTAAAACTGCTTGGAACTGTCTCCTCTTTTGAGCTAAATTCCCCACATTTGCCTGAACTGGGGGTGTTGACCAATCATCCCCGAGGAAGTTCCATCAACAGCACAATGTCTGTTGGTCCCTTTAGATCTCTCAGCAACTTTTGACACTATTGATCATGCTATCCTTCTTGACTGCCTGCATGGGTTGGGTATGGGGGCACTGTCTTACAGTTGGTATGCATTGAGGACAGGTGCTCTGACCCATGGCCACTCCTTTATGCAGTTCCCCTGGGTTCAATTCTTGCCCCTGTCTTTTTTAACATCTATATGAAGCCACTGGGTCAGGTCATTTCCCAGTTTGGGGTGAGATTTCATCAATACACTGATGATACTCAGCTGTATATTGCCATCCCAGACCATTCTGGGGATGCTGTTTCTGTGCTTACTCTATGCCTGGAAGCTGTTAAGGTCTGGATGAATGAAAAACAAGCTCATACTGAATCCCACTGAGACTGAACTACTTTTATTCAGTCCTCATACTGGCCAACAGCTGGATGTGAACCTCGTTTTAGATGGGGTGGTGCTGCCCTCAAAGGAGCTTGTTCATGATTTGGGGGGCCCTTTAGACTCATGCCTCCTGCTTGAAAATCAGGTGGAAGCTGCAGCCAGAAGTGCTTTTGCCCAGCTTCATCTGGTTTGCCAATTACACCCTTACCTTGATTGGCAGGTTTAATGACAATGACCCATGCCCTTGTTATCTCCCGCTTAGATTATTGTAACGCTCTCTATCTAGGGTTACCTTTGAGGACAATTGGGAAGCTACAGCAGGTCCAGAATGCAGCGGCTCACCTACTCATGGGTGCCAGAAAATATGAGAGGGTAATACCTCTCCTGCAGTCATTGCACTGGTTGCCTATTGGCTTCTGAGTTCAATTTAAGGTCCTGGTCCTAACCTTCAAAGCCTTGTGGGCCTTGGCACCTATCAACCTACAGACCTGCCTCTCCCATCCAGTTACATCCCGTCCAGTTAGATCATCTCTGATGGCCCTTTTGTCGGACCCTGATTTCTGAGAGGTTTGGGGCTTTAGGACCCGGGAAAGGGCCTTTTCGGTTGCTGCCCCACTTCTTTGGAACTCTCTTCCCCTTCAGATCTGTCCAGCCCATTCCTTACTGATCTTCAAATCTCTGATGAAGACTTTTCTTTTTCGCCAGGCTTTTGCCCTGTAGTTTACTTATTTGTTTGTTGTTAGTTACTTTAGTTTTTACTTTAGAATGTAATTTTTAATGTTGCCTTGTTTGCATGTTTTTGTGCACCACTCTTCAGAGTGGGCAGTATATTAAATGTTTCAAATAAATAAATAAATGTTAATATGTGAGTCAATGTTTTCCAGAAAGCTTCCTCACCAGTTGAGGAAACAGAAAGCTTCCTCAACTGGCCCAATATTCCACATATTGGGCCAGTTCAGACAAGACCACCTGCTAGCCCTGCCCATCAGATGATTGAAAGCGAGGGTGTAAATGTTTTACTCTTGGCACACTACTCTACCTTGAATAATCCCATGGGGGAGAATTTCCAAAGAGTCCCTAATCACACAGGTCTCATACTACATTAAAATAGTAAATAGTCCTTGGTTCTGGAGTTTCTGGCTCTGAGGTTTCCTGCCTTTGATCAGAGCCTGGGACTTCACTTGGATTCAAGGCTGACTCTTCCAGTCTGACTACTCCCCCCTCCTCAGGATCAGACTCTAAACTACTGCTCAGGACATTGGTCATGACACTGTGGAATGGCACACCAGGAGAAGATGTGCATACCCTTGCTTTCACTCCCATGCTAGATGGGGCCAGAGGATAGTATCATTCATATCCGCCCACTAACAGCTGGGTAAGTGCCAGGCTTGGATCTGTAAATCCATGTTCCCACCAAATACTTTCAAAGCCGGGAGAGAGGAGGGTATGACTTGCAGCAGGGAACTGGAAGGCAGAAGGGATATTTAACTTGCTGACAGCTTGCCTCCTCCAAGTTCCTTCCCCACAGCTGTCTTTCATTGCAATATGACAAACATGAATTTTGAATCTCAGTTTAGAGAAAACAGATCTCCATACTAGCACAGATAAATAGTGTTGAACACGATTTCCTACTTCTTCACACACACACATACACCCTTTTAGGTGTTCTACAAGTGTTCAGCAGAATATATAGTTTGATTTTTAATGATCTAAATTGTCAAGAAAATGTACCTGTGCTGGAAGATGTTCAACAGTGTAAAGATTCCTAGTAGACCTTTCCTTTCATACCAGGAAGGCTGTGCAAAAAGATGCAGGAGCTGACATATGACAAGGTTTATTGTTACAGGCATTAAGTAGTGCCTTGACAATAACTGTAATTAGAGTTGCCACCACTTTGACCTGATTAAACACAGAACAATGCTACTGCCACTCTTTGACTACCTTAGGCCGGTGAGCATCTGATGGTATATAATATCTTTTGGCAGCTGAGTTAATTATAACATAGCTCAATGCATTTCTTTAGAGGCGAAATAGTTAAAGAAATTAAAGGGAGAAGGGACCATAATGAAAGCTGTCAGGGTAATTCTCAACATTGCTAACAAGCCCATCTCCAATCTCAGAAATATGTTAATGTTTCATGATTTTTCTCCATTAAAATGTGTATTATCACCGTTCCACAGATCCTAGGAGACATATACATTGAGCAGTCCAACATTTACAAATAACGGTTCAGCTGCTCACAGCAAGGCTTGCCTTGACAAATGTGAAAAGGATGCACAACCAAAGGCTAAGCTCATCAGAGATGCCGCCATTAGTGCTAAATGAATGAGGTTGGAAGACACAAATCACTTAGATGGCAATAAAGAGTCCTATCAATGTTTGTTTTCCCCTCAGCCCTCTGCGTTAAAAAACCTGACACTGAGGTTCCAAATTTATTTCTTGGACTGACACACTAACAGCTGGATGGGTGTGATGTATACAAAACAGTCACAGTGAGGTAATCATAATTAATGGCATAGCAGATCTTCAAATGTTCATTATATACCTTATAATACCTAATGACACCTTATGATATAGAATGAGTTTGCCCAACTCACTGGCTTATATATTGTGTAACCTCATAGTTATGGAAGCTGGTGGCATGTGTGCTGCCTCCATCCATGGTGAAACTGCATTGGTAAGCCTAGTGACAGTGTGAGAAGTTTGCTTTGTATGCAGCTGGGTGAATGACCAGACCAAGCAACTTAGGGCAGGGTGAGCAGTGCAGGAGAGAGAGGGGAATAGAGTGGGGAAATCATGTGCTACTGCTGCTGCTTGTTCTCAGCCCAGCTTCCATTGATCTCAGCAGTTACCTGCAACCTACTCATCCATTTCTGGGTCACATAAAAGAAAGTGATAGGAGAGTGTATGAGGTGAGGGCCTAGAAAAGGTTCTTCCACCACGTCCTGAAAAAGGACTCAATTCTCTCTCAGGGAGTTGGCACGGCACAGCAGAAATGGGGGGATAATGGGGAAGGTCTCCATGATGTGAATAAATGACACCAATAAAACAGAGAGACTGGGGTTCCAAGCCATAACCTGCAAAGTGAGTATTGGGAACTGGCTCTCTATTAAGTTTACTATGGTCCATAATGCTCTAATTCAGTCTTCTTCACTGTATGGCTCCAGAGGCCAGTGGAGCTCTCCATCAACCCTAAGTGTGGCTCCCTGAGTAATTGTTTATTGGGCTGTGTGAAATGTCAGCCAAAGCTGAATATCCCACTGGCACCATAGAAGGTGACTATTCTCACTGTCCAGTTCTGTGCTTTGCCCAGTGCCAGGGGGCTCATTTAAGGAAAATGGAGTCCTCTTTAGGGATATGCATGATGCATGGTTTGAACACAGCTTGGGAGCACAGTTTGAGAGCTTTAAGAAAGACGAGATGGTTCAGCCACAGTTCATGCACATCCCTAATCCTCTTGAGCCCCTGCACCATCTTGGAAGATGACCTCAGAGTGCTGGGAAGTCCCAATGCTTTTCTCGTAGCATTCTTAAGAGAGGGCTTCATCTCTCTTAAAAGGCCCTGCTAATCATGAGAAAAGTGCAGTACTGTGTTCTCACCTTGAAGGTGACGGGGGGGAGGTTACCACAGGGTTTTTTGCTTGAAAAATAATGACAATCACTGACTTAACTGCAACCTACTCAAATTAAGAGACAAGTTACAAAACTCTTCTCAACCATGTGATTAGTTAGTTGCTGTTACAATGGGTAGAGTGGTTCAAGGGGTGATATTTTGCTGGTAGAGTGGGCAGAGTGGTTCAAAGGGTGATATTTTCCAAAATTCAAGCTAACAAGTATAGTGTTTTAGGACAGTAGAGCTTTGTGCTTTTATTTGCCTTTCGTCTTAGGCCTTAATGCTTTTCTATGGATAGCTTCTGAGGGCAACGAGTAGAACTTCTGGATGACTAATCATCAATCTTCTAATTTTTAATTAATTATTAATTTAATTAACAGTTAAATTATTAATTAATTAAGTCATTATTAATAAATTAATATGATCCCCATCGACGTGTGGAATATCTGCACTGGACTTAAGCTTTCTCAGTGAAACAATTCTATTTAAAATTAGCTTTTTCCTATTTTAATACATTAGTATTCTTTGTTTAACAGCATCACTGTGTCCAGTGATTAACTGCAGCTCTATTTCACTCCTACTTGATAAGAGAAGGAAGTAGGGAGAGGAAAGCAGTCATGGGGTGGGGAGGGGAGTGAGAGGTTACTCAGGTATATCCTAAGATGTTCCTTCAATCTATTTCTCTTTCTTGAACTTTTTGATGAGTAAGACATGGACCATTAATTTTCATTATTGGTAACATTAGCATTTGTCTTGAAGGAGAAGAATTCTTTTAAATTTTATTTCCTCTCAAAGTCTACAAAATCTCATTTCTCCAATTTTCACACAAATAATTTAGCAAGACAAAAGTTAAGGAATCTTGACTTACTTACTTAATTAATTAATTAACATATTTGTGTACCACCCAAAATGCAAGTCTCTGGGCAGTTTACAACAAAATAATAAAAACAACAAATAAAAAGGTTAAAACATTAGAACAATTTAAAACTTAAATGTTAGAATATTAAAAATCATAAAAATATTAAAACAGTATCTAATTAAAAGCCTGGGTGAACAAATGAGTCTTGACAGCGTTTTTAAAAGTTGTAAGATATGAAGAAGCTCTTATTTCAGCAGGGAGCATATTCCAAAGCTTTGGGGCAGCAATAGAGAAGGCCCATCCCCGAGTAGCCACCAGATGAGCCGGTGGCAACTTCAGACGAACCTCTCCTGATGATAAGCCTTGCATCACTTGCATCTCAATGGGCGGTTTGGTTCATAGTGAAGAAGACATTCTCTTAAATACCCAGGGCCCAAGCTGCTTAGGGCTTTATAGGTTATAACCAAGACCTAGTATTTTGCCCTGATACTTATCGCCAACCAGTGTAGATTTTTTAAGATAGGAGTGATATGGTCACTCCAAGATGACCCAGAGACCAAGCTGGCTGCTGCATTCTGGACCAAAATGTATAATAGCAGCCCCATATAGCGTGCATTGCAGTAGTCGTCTGGAGGTGACCAGCAGATGTACTACTGTTCTGAGGTCATTTATCTCAAGAAATGGATGCAGCTGGCGTATCAGCCGAAGCTGTTAAAAGGCACCTCTGGCCACCGCCTCAACCTGGGACACCAGGGAGAGGTTTGTGGCCAGAAGCAGCCCCAGACTGTGTACCTGTTCCTTCTGGAGAAGTGTGACCCCATCCAGGACTGGCAGATCAAAATAATCTCCTAAATTCCACCCCCCCACCCCCACCCCCATGAGTACCTCTGTCTTATCTGGATTCAGTCTCAGTTTATTATCATACCAGCTCATTCCCACATCCAGGCAGGCATTTAAGGAGGTTATGCCTTCTCCTGATGATGTTGACATGGAGAAAAAGATTTGGGTGTCATCAGCATACTGATAACACCCTGTACCAAATCTCCTGATGATCAGCGGTTTCATGTAGATGTTAAACAACATCAGAGACAATACGGATCCCTGAGGGACACTATACTGAAGTTCAGATTTTGAAGAACAGTCCCCGAGGTACACCATCTGGAATCTGCCCAAGAGGAATCTGCAAAGCAGTGCCTCCCACCCCTAACCCCCTCAGATGCTCAAGAAGGATACTATGGTCGATAGTATCAAAAGCCACCAAGAGGTACAAAGGGACCAACAAAGTCACACTTCCTCTGTCAATTCCCAAATGGGGATCATACATCAGGCCAACCAAGATGGTCTCCACCCCATAGCCCACCCGAAAGCCAGTCTAAAATGGGTGTAGATTATCAGTTTCATCCAAGACTGCCTGGAGTTGGGAGGCCACCACTCTCTCAATTACCTTGCCCAAGCACAGAAGGTTGGAGACAGGCCTATAGTTGCTTAACTCTGAGGGATACAATGCAGGCTTCTTCAAAAGAGGTCTAATAATTGCCTCCTTAAGGCAAGGAGGCATCCTGCCCTCCCTCAGAGAAACATTTATGATCTCTACTAGGCCTTCTACAACAGCTTCCCTGACAGATAGTATAAGCCATGTCGGGCAAGGGTTGAGAGAACAGGTGGTAGGCACACGACTCTAAGCAGCTTGTCCATATCTTCACGAGACACAAACTGGAACTGATCCAGCCTGACCACATAAGAGGAGACGCTGGACACCTCTGATTCAGATACTGCAGTAATTGTGGGGTCTAAATCCAAGTCGGCCTGAATACAAGATACTTTATTCACAAAAACTCATTAAACACATCACAGCAGGTAATCGATGATTCCAAGTTTGATTCAAGGAAAAAGGGACACTTACTAGCCCTCTCACAACTCTGAACAACTCAGCTGGATGTGAACTTGCAGACAAAGTACAGGATGAAAAGAATCTCTTCTTTGCTGCCCATATTGCCAGAGCATTGATCTTCAAATGTGCTCTATGTTGTAATCTATCGGATTTGAGTCGAGTCTTCCTCCACTTAACTCCAGTCGTAATCTGTCGGATTTGAGTTGAGTCTTCCTCCACTTGCACTCCAGTCGTCTACCTCGCCACTTCAGCCCCTGTAGTTCTTCTGTATAGCAAGGAGCCACTTTCGAAGCGGGTCAGAGAGGACATTTAGGAGTGATCATGTCTACTGCCCTGGTGAGTTTGCTGTTCCTGTACTCCACCAGGGCACCAACAGGATTGCCAGCTGAGCCAACACTAAATTGAACCAACACCAAGGCTTCTTGGAATGCTACTGGATCCAATAACCATCTGTGGTGGACCTAATGGGCCCCTCACCTCTGTGAAGGTGGGGTGTGACTGTGAGTCTAACCTTAACCAGATGGTGGTCTGTCAGTGGCAATGGGGAAATCACAGGAGTCCCCACCCATGGAACACCACCCTTATCAGAGTGAAACACCAGGTCAAGCATGTGACCAGCAACATGTGTCAGTCCCAAGACCCTATGGGATAGGCCCACAGTGATCATGGATGCTATGTACTCCTGAGCCAGCCTGGACAAATTGGTCCCAAAGTGGACATTGAAGTCCCCAGCACCAAAAGCCTGGGGGACTCAAATTCCAAACCCGAGACCAAGTCCAATTAGCTCAGTTAGGGATTTCATTGGGCAGTGGGGCGATTGGTACACCAACAGACGTCCCAGTCTATCCCTGGTTCCCAAACTTAGGTACACACATTTAATATGGTCAGACACTTCAACAGTGATCCTGGTCAGGGAGAGGTTATTCTTATAGACCACAGTCACTCCACTTCCCCGCCCATGTCCCCGCACCTGCTCTTCAATGGAGTACCCTGGAGGGAGATGCTGGGACCACACTGGGCCACCAGCCTCCCCCAAGCAAGTCTCTGTGATACATACTAGGTCTGCCCCTTCATCCAGAATAAAATCATGGATCATTTCCAACTTATTCTGGACAGACCTGGCATTACAGAGGAGCAAGGTGAGGGTCTGCTCCCCAAGGTCACAGAACTAGCAGGACAGCTGGATGGGGAAACCGCTAATTGATTTCTGACTTCCCTTCCTCTGTAACAACTCACTGACCTACCAGCTTTACTTCTTCTATTCCCCAGCACCACCGGAATAGCCACCCCACAGTCAGTGGACACCCTCCCCTCTCTCCCCATCCACAGACAAACCAAGACACATCTGAAACACCCAGGACCTTAAAACGACTTGCCAAGTGCACATGCTTCTGGCTCCTGCAGGCTCCCTGGGTTGCATGTTGCAGAAGCGGGCTTAGAATCTGAAGCACTCCATGCTCCAGAACTGCTATGTAATACTGGGAACACACCACTGACACTCGACATAGTGCAGGGACTATTGCTCTTTGCCTGTAGGAACTCACAGCACATGCACTTCATTAGTGAGGATATCAACCACCGTTAACAAACACCACAAATCCATGGGGTTGCTTAAGATAATAGTCGTATCTGTCAGGATGTAAGGCAAAAAGTAAATTATTTAATGAATTCTGCGTTGTAGGAAGAGTTACCTCTGAACATATATATGTGATGTCTTCAGGGGGGAACAGCCTTGCTTTGTCCAAATAAAAGCTGTCTTCAGCTCCCTTAATAAAACAGGAGCCAAAATAAAACAGCATAATCCAAGCATTCTAATAGGAGTGATATGAGGAGGCGAGACTAACTCCATCTTGTGTCTGACTCCATTTTGTGTGCAAACAAGCCTCTCTCTCTCTCTCACACACACACACACACCCCACTTAGTTTTTTGCAGCTTAAATTTGACAGCTAAGGGCTTTATGATCAGAATTGCTTAAAGGATGTTACAAGAATAGCTACAACTGACATGTGGGTTGCTGCAGTGTCTGGAAAAAAGGGGAAGAAGTAACTACCCCATGCCAGTTGGATATGATTGCATTAATATGCTCTTTTAAACTTGCTGATATTAACATAAATATTTAGGGAGCATTAAGTAATGGTGGGGAGGGGAAATGGACATGGGGGCAGCTTGTCATGTGTGAAATGGTGTAATTATTTAAAGGATTTATAAAAATCACCTCTGAGGGAGTAGGGGTGTGCTTTTGCTTTGTGGAATTATTCCCAAAGTGCCACCTTTGCTATTCTGCAGAATAAACTGGTTTTTAGTTTGGACTTCCACTCTCTTGGTGTGTTAATTGGACTGCACGCCAGGCAAGGGCCTGGTTTTCTGGCATAACAGGAGCATATTGTTTAAATATAGCCAAATATGGGCACTTATTGCCTAAATTTAAAATCACATACTGATTTGTCTGTCCTGTGTAGATAATAAAGTGGTGACCAAATCCTCTAGGGTGGAGTCTCTGCCATTTCCAAGGATAATATGTGTTAGTGGATACTTTTTTAAACTGCTAGATCACTAAATGTGGAATTCTGTGATCACATCCCCAAACAGTGTTTCAATTCCACAAACAATCCAGGGCTACTATTTGGCAAGAAGAGATCACAGAATCATAGATTCTGCCAGTTCCAGCCTCCCTGCTCCATCCCGTCACTTGTTCATTTGATTTTTCTTACCCCAGTTCAGGACTATATATTTGTCTCTATTGAACTTCATCTTCAAGCCTATTTTGATCGTTTTGAATCTTGAATCTGTCTTCTAGGGTGGTTATTATTTATTTATTGATTGATTTGATTTGATTTGATTTGTATACCACCCTTCCAAAATGGCTCAGGGCGGTTTACAATTAAAACAAACCACTAAAACAGTAAAGAGCTAAAACAAATTAAAAAACAATATAACAATTAACAATTTGAAAACATTTAAAAACAACAATTAAACAATTACAATGATTAAAATCCCGAATGGTTGCTATCCCACCTGCAAGTTTGATAAGTAAGTTTGATAAGTATTCCCTTATCCAAGTCATTTATAAAAATGTTGAACAGCACAGAGCCCAGGAGAAAACTCTCTGGCACTCCATTCTATACTTCCCTCCAGGTTGATGTGCAGTTATTATTGACACCCACTGAATACAATTTATTCAACCACCTGTGAATCCACCTATCAGTAGTACGATTTGCTCCATATTTTATCATTTTTTTCAACAAGGATGCAATGAGATACTTGGTTAAATATTTTGCTGAAATTGAGAGACACTATGCTTACAACATTCCCATGATCTACTAAACTAAATCTCACCTCAGGTGACCCATTTTGAGCAATTAAAGGACAATAAATGGCCAAGTATTTAATGTATTGCAATATGCTTACCATATAGGGTGCTATTTGAATTTTCTGCCTCAGGGACAAAAATGTTTTGGTCTGTCTCCAACTTCTCTCTCTCTCTCTCTCTCTCACACACACACACACACACACACAAACACACAAGAGCTTGGGACATGCTGACATTTTCATGCCAAGAACAACTGCTTGAGTCCTCCCCACATCATTACACATTGATGGAAGCTATACTCTAGTAACTATCAATTAAATTAACCATCTTTTAAATTCTTATTGTTGTCATAGAGTGTTTAAGCTCACAATGAATATAATTCTATTCATTTATGGAATAGCTGCATTTCTAACACAGGAACACTCATTTCTAACAAAGGAACAAGCAGAGCATTGGCACTTAGTGTCTAGATGAAATGAATTTTCATCCTTTTGAACTGGAGTCAGAGTTCGTCCTTCAGATGTTTAACTTATATCGACATGAAGAATGGACAAAAACCAGAACTTGACTGCAGGTGTGTCATATACTAAAGTTTTTTAAGCTCATTCAGAACATCAAAGGAAGAGGCAAATTAAGTACCAAATGGGGACAAATTTAGGGGCAAGGACCCCAAAAAAGGGATTACCCCTAGTAAATAGGTACAGTTGGAGCATATGATTTTTAAAGTTCTTTAATCAATATTATGTGGATAGTTTTTAATGAGCAGACTGAAGTATGAGACTGAAAAAGTCTAAGCAAAGAAGGAGAAAATTCCCCTACCCTCATTTGTAGGTTCTGAAAGAGAGAGTGGTGGTTGTGTAAGTAGCACTTATTTCTAGATTAAAAACGCTGCCTAGTACAAATTTCCTAACCTGAGGCTGCTCATTAGAAACTTGTCTTCCAGCGCTTGAGTCACTCCTTGGTTCATTCCTCTTTTAAAACTTGTGACCTCCTTCTGTCATCAGAATTTTGGCTATTAAAATTGTTTAAAAATAATCAGATTGAATGTTTTGCAGCTGAATGGGAATAAGAATATTTTTAAAGTTTATGAGGAAAGAGAGAGGGAGAGGGAGGGAGGGGTGTGTGTGTGTGTGTGAGAGAGAGAGAGAGAGAGAGAGACCTTTCAGCCACCAATTCTACTCAGGAGCCTTTAGCCGATCACTATCTCAACTTAACTCTCCGACACTTTCTAATTGATATAGGGCTTGGTTCTCAATTGAGCTACACTTAAGAAAACCCAATGAGAGATACTTGACAAACATTCAACTTTACTGTAGTTTAAAATATTGCTTATTAACTGAGACTGGAGGTTTTGAGCATATTATACCAGTGCTTTGTCAGCTGCGCTGGCTCCCAGTCCGTTTCCAGACCCAATTCAAAATGCTGGTTTTAACATTTAAAGCCCTAAGTGGCTTGGAACCCGGACCTTAACATCTTCTTTGGAGGCCTTGCTCAGTGTGCCCCTGTCAAATGAGGTGAGGTGGGTGGTACTAGGGAAAGGGCCTTTTCGTGGTTGCACCCCATTTATGGAATAGCCACCCCAGTGAGGTTCACCTGGCTTCATCACTTTATTCTTTTTGACACCAGGTAAAGACCTTTTTGATTTTTAACTTATTTTTAAAGAGTTTTAAAATTGCATTTTATTGTATCACACAATACAATTGCAATTGTATTGTATTTTGTATTTTCTTTTTTTGGTCTGTTATGATTTAATGTGTTATGTGTTTTTATTTCATGTTTTAATGCTGTGTTGTGAGCTGCCCAGAGAACAATTTGTATGGGGCGGCTAATAAATAAAGTTGTTGGTTTTTTTTAATTAAAAAAATTATTATTAAAATGGCACAGCCTAGAAAACCAGCTACACCTATAATGCAGCACTTCTAATGGTTCTTGCAGTGGTGGCATCTTTTTTGATAGTAAAAGGTGGGGTTAAACTGCTAGAACCACTGGTGCTCCCCCTCCTGATTTAGGTCAACTCTCCTGCCCCATTATCAAATTTTAAAATTTTGTTGTAGCTGTCCTCATGGAAGTACTGCCTCCCCTTGGAACTGGCAACTGTGAAAATTGCAGGGGAGATTCCTCCAGCCTTTAGAGAAACAGACATGCTTGAATTGTTTTAATTGTAAGATTGTAATGAATACATGTATGAAAAGCCAGCAACTTGGCAAGTTTACCAAATTCTAATTGCTTTTAAAAATACAAAATTAAATTATTTCTATTTCTTTTTATTAGAAAAAATTCAGACAATAGCAAGCAGACCTTTCTGCCTGTCCTGCCTTAGCTGATATTAGAGCAGTTCCGCTAATCATTGCTGGAGTATTTACCACTGCCACAAATCCTTTGATGCTTTTAAGTATAAAGCATGCATCTCCTCCATCTTTCTTTAGCAACGTTGATCTAATAGTACCTGACAGCACTTGAATGTGAGTTGCTAACATTAGGTTTCTTTTTAAACAAGGTGATTGTTGCCTTAAATCTGCTATTTGTTGAATATGATCTTTGTGGGAGAAACAGACTGGGTTTTTTTCCATTTTTATTGTGTAGCTGTTAATTCATTTCAAAAAGTATTATGCTAATTATAACAGTTCGTTGCATGTTCGGCATCTGAATTGCTCATTTCCAAAGTTTTTTTCCCTCCTCTAAATTGTAATCTGTTAATTACTTGTTTAATGGAGTGTGTAATTACCTACTTTAAGTTAGGAAACTGTTTCCATTTGAAAGTGAGAAACCCATTCTAGAAATGAAAGCATGTAAATGCAGTTCCTTCCAGATATAGTCTAAAACGCTTTGGTGCTATAATGGTTTCAGTTGCTTAGAAAATAAATTAGTGCCTACCATCTCTATTATACACAGTAGAACTGTTTATTAGAAAATGTGTGAAGAAGGGTTTATATTGAGAGAAAACACCTTCTCAACTCAATAACCTTAATGTAGCTAGGAAACCAAATTCAGTGTGTACTTCATCTTCCTTTCACTAGGAAATTTTCTAGGGAATGCTTCATCTCAACAAACAGCAGACAATATATTTGGTGTAATTCATTACAAGGTAATGCAGGAGATGCTTTAGTTTTAGCCTGGCTGGCAGCAAGTGCTCAGTAATGCTTATCAGACTTTTCCAAAGAGCATCACTTTTGACTGTCCTTCAAGTCCCTTTGCTTATTGTTTGTGATCACTGGCTTTGGAATCAAGCTGTGACATCTGAAGTCCCATAATTTAAACATTAAATATTAGAACAATGAAAGATTTATTGTATAGTTTGGGTTCAGCTGCGATTGGAAATGGCTCCAGTTTGGTTGTGGTTCAACCAATCTTCGCGTACAGTAGAGGACACCTTGGCATTCTCCAGACTATGATATTGTATGTATTGGTTTATTTCGGCCCAAGGCCAGCATAGACTATGATATTTGCAATGGTTAAAGTGTTGCAAAGTGAAGCGAAATTAGGCAGCAGTTCGAAACTGTGAGTGCAGCAGCTTTGATGCAGTTTTCTATGCAACATGACAGGACTTTGGCCATCCTTATTGCCCACCACTGAAACGGATTTTCAAGGTAGGAGGTGTCCATATTCCACCTGGATTGCATTCACTTCCCTCTCTCCATTTCCAGAGACAATAGGGTTGTGCAGGGGGTGGAGAACCGCTGATATGTCAAACTCATTTTTTTAAAAACAAAATTTCTCTGTGCTTTTGTGCAAAGGTGCAACAGGTTTCTCCTTTGTGCAGGCAGAAGCACTGAACACGTGGGGCGTGAGACCAATGGGATCAAAAGCCAAGGACAAAAGTGGAGATGATAATAGAGTGGAAATACATTAGATATATATATTTTTAAAGAAAAAAATTGGCTTTACATATCAAATTCCAGTGACAAATTTGAGCAAAAACAAGGGCCAAACGCAGAAATGAAAAACTGAGAAGTGACAATAAATTAAGGAAAATATATTGTGTGGTTTTACATATCAACAGATCCTTGATCTGCTGAATGAGCCAGCAAATCCAACAGCATGAATGTGTCAAAAAAAAAAAGTCTTAATGAAAAACATGAGCAATTGAAATCAAAAGCTGAAAGCAGATGTGAAATGAGTTGCACCCTTCCATCATTGCACCATTGCAGGTTGCACCCTTGGACAAGAACTTGCATTGAAAAATTAAAAAAAATTGTTTTACATGAGCAGCAACATTATTTCAGGTATGAGCGGAAAGGAACTGTAAAAATTGGCAAATCCAAGTGAACCATCCAGACCACATCACACTGTAAAGCATCAAACATGGGGCAAGCCTCCATACAATGGGAAAACACAGCACTTTCATGCAACGGTTTTACAGCGTTATAGGGCTAAAATGCATCAATAAAAACTGAATCAAGGCAATGGCAATATGGATGGCACCCTGTTGATAGCACAGTGATCACAATGTCACAACATGAGAAATGCAGAGGGGCGCTTACAGGGCACGTTGTGAAACCATTGCGGTGTGTAACCTGGAAAACGCCCTCCAGTACTACGAGGTCTATATGACATACAGATATGAGGCATATGTGAAATGAAACTAGAACCATCAATATTACATCTGCAGCATGCTTTTAATTTTTACTGTTTTATTACAGTGGATTGTACTCTTAACCCTTAAAGCAGAAGGTCTTTGGGCTCTCCCTGCTCCCTGGCTCTTTGTAAGGAAAGAGGGCAGAAGTTACTAATACCAACCAGTTCATGCAAATATTCTTCCAGATATCATGCTCATGTTTTACATGCTCTGGCTTCATTCTGGTGAGGGTCATTTTTACATCACTTTTTTGGATTTAAAACAAACCCTTATTCTGAGCCAGTAACCTGAAACTTCTGTTCTGGTTCTGATTCATCAGAGATTTTCAAATCTGCTGCTCAAGTGCTCACTCACCCCCTCACCACCACTCAATCACCCCTTTCCTGCCGCTTGCTCACTCCCTGCTCACTCACTCACTCCCTGCTCGCTCACCCACTTGCCCACTCCATGCCACTTGCTCACTCACTTGCCCCTCCCAACCAATTGGCTGGGTTTTATATTAATAAGAGTAAAATGAACATGTTGGCAAAAAACATGGACCAGAAATCAAATGATAGACTTTATGAGATAAGTAAATTGAAAGTGGAGAAAAAAATCAAATATTTGGGCATCTGGTTGACAAATAAAAACTCTTTGTTGTTTTCAAATAACTATATTAAAATATGGAATACAGTAAGAATTGATTTGCAAAGATGGAGTAGAATGAACTCATCTTTAATGGGAAGAATTTCAGTTGTGAAGATGAATGTTTTACCTAAAATGTTGTTTCTTTTCCAGACTATTGCTGTAATTAATATTAATTAATTTATTAATATTAATTAATACACTAACCTGTTTCAAGCAATGACAGAAGGATATAAATTTGTTTGGCAAGGGAAAAGACCAAGAATTAAATTTAAAAATTTAACAGATGCTAAAGAAAGAGGTGGTCTTACCCTGCCTGATTTAAGGCTGTATTTTGATGTAGTTTGTTTGACGTGGTTGCAGGAATGTATAACATTAAGAAATACCAGAATACTTGAATTGGAAGGATTCGCTAGAAGGTTTGGCTGGCATTCATATTTGTGGTATGATAAAAGCAAAGTGCATAAAGACTTTCTTAATCACTGAGGTGGATCTCACGATCTGTGAGACCCGCTTTCCCCCAAACTGCGGGGAGAGCGGACTAAGCCTGCTCTCCCCACAGACGATCAGGCAGGGAGCCCTGGGAGGCCAGATCGGCTGCCCACACAATTGCTGGCTCCATGATGGAGCTGGTGGGGGCTGGGGAGCTCAGGGGCTGCGTGCCCCCAGAAGCCCCATTATGCCCTTCGTGAGCGCGCAGGGCATACTGGGCAGACCCCCGGAGCCAGGAGGTGGCTTTTTGCCTCCCATCTGGGGGTCTACTTGCGAGTAGCCATGGCACAGAGCCGTGCGGCGGCTATTCATGACCAGAGAGCCCGGTTTTGCGGAGCGCTCGCTCTGCAAACTTGGGCTAAGGACAGGGGTACTTGAGTGGGTTAACCTCTCGAGAACCACCTGACTTGCATCTGAGCCCAGTGGTTCTCACGATCAGGAAAAATCGGGCTAGGCTTTCCTAGCCCGATTTTTCCCAATCATCAGAATAGTTCCACTATGTAAGAAGGAATCTGATGGGAGTATGGGCAAAATATTTTAAAAAATGGTTGGAGTGTAAAAATCCACTATGGGTATCCCCGATTGAGGCTTTGGCATGTAAAGAGACAAATATGCAATCTGAATGGAGTACCAATAGGGACTTGTAATGTTTTCAAGAGAAGGGCTGTAAATTTAAAAATTTAAATGAAGTACAAAATTTGGTTAGTAATTGGTTTCAGTATCATCAGCTAAATGAAATTTATAAAAAGGATCTTAAGGTTGGGTTTGTGGATCAAATGTCGAGATTTGAGAAGGAGCTGTGTGAAAATGATGAAAGATTAGTCTCTAAGATGTATACGTTGTTGCTTTTGGAGGAGACAAGTGATGAAGTGGTTAAAACGACTCTGATAAAATGGGCTCAAGATGTGGGTCATAATATAGATTTGGCTGCTTGGGAAAAATTATGGGAAACTGATTTAAAGTTTACTGCATGTTATACTTTAAAAGAACATTATTATAAGATGATGTATAGGTGGTATCTGACACTGAAAAAATTACCATTAATGTATAAAAATGTTTCAAATGTTGGAAATGTGGACGATGTGAAGGAACTTTTTTCCATATGTGGTGGTCATGAGGGAAGGCAAAGGCTTTTTTGGATATGATATACAATGAGTTGAAGAAAATCTTTAAAGTGACATTTCTTAAGAGGCCAGAATCCTTCCAGCTGGGAATAACTGAAAGAGAGTTCTCCAGAAGAAATTCAACATTTTTTATATATGCAACCACGGCGGCCAGGATAGTATGTCCACAGAAATGGAAAGACTCTAAAATGCCCTCAAAAGAAGATTGGTTGATAAACATTTTGGAATATGCTGAGATGGCAAAGCTTAGAGCACTTATAAGAGATGAAAATTTGGAATGTTTTAAAGAAGATAGGGAACCATTTTTGCTTTACTTAAACAATTATTTTTCTAATATGGACTTTTCTGTTGCGTTTGAAATATAGTAATAACAGCAGGTTGGGTTGGGTAAAATCGAGTAGTATTGTGGAGTATGTAGGGTTTGAATTATTATAGCAATGGTTTATATGTATAGTTATTGTGAACCGCACAGATAGGCAAGCAGGAAGTCAATATTTACTTATGTGTAGAATTAGATAAATGAATGTAATTTGAATGTAAAAGCTATTGTAAAAGCCAATAAAATTTAAAATGCAAAAAGAAAAAGAAAGAAAGAAAAAAAATTCTCCAGTGTTTATCCTTTGGAGGGACCCTGAAATTTCTTTTCAGATTTCAGTTTCTTCATGGGGATCCTGAAATTCTCTTTCAAATTTCACTTTGGAGGGATTTCTGTTCCAACCCTAGCAGCTAGGTGTTCTTCCGCATCTTCTAGCACTGCACGGGGTGGCAAGAAAATGTGGTGAAACTTAGGGTACAAAGCCAGGAAGTATTGCAACCTGACAATCTTTCATCCATTCTCCATTCAGAGTTAAGGCCACAAAAGTCAAGAAATTGATATTAATCTGAACTGGGGTGGGGGGAGAGTGGAGATTGCTGGAGGAGTGTTTGGGGAAGCTGCTAATCAGTGGATTATGTGGCACGGAAATTAAGAGGGACAACTTAACTATAATTTCTAACTATTTTGGAACACAAATGAAAACTGGACCATAGCCTAAAGTTCTATTTAAAACCACATGTGTACTTTTGCTTAGGAACAAAATAAGAGCTTTGCTGGATCAGACCAAGGTTTGCCTAGCCCAGCATCCTTTTCCCAGCAACCAGGTACTAGAAGCCCAGCAAAAACTGGTTCATCAGTAGACAATGATCTACTTTCTGCCCATGCCTGTAACATACTAAGGGGTTTTGTGGTGATGGTGGTGAAACCTTTGTCAATCATGTTGCATGAGCTGCTTTAAAGGCACAAAGAGCTGGGGCAGGCAGAAGGATTGGCTGAGATATTCACATCCTTCAGGACCTGAAGTGTAGGCTGTATAATATTTGAATTTATATACAGGTCCATACATACAAATGTAGTTCAGTTCTCAGAAATTCTGTCTTCTGAGTCAGCTATCAGGCAGATGTTCCAAGTTCTTAAAAGAACAATAACCTTTATTCCTGTTACAACACAGCCTAGAAGAACATGGCTTACTGAGAGGGTAAAACAGAAAGAACCAGCAATGAAAAATGCAGTCCCAGATGATAAGGGACATGAGTGTGCACATTCTGATTCACCTTCTGATGTGCTGAGGCACCTCCACTTATAATTATGTAGAAGGACAGTATTTTGCTTTGTCTGAACCACCTCTCCATGTACTGTTTTAATACTGCTTTGAAGTAGTACATGGGAAATTAGTTCATGTGAAAGTAGTACATGTGAAGTACATGGATTTAGACAATCCCCACCCCCAAGATTAGGTGATGGCATGACAGGAGGGAAGCATGACAGTAGGGTTGGTGGACATGAACATAAGAAATATACCACTTTTTAACAAAAGTTCCCAAAGCAGTTTATATAGATATAACAGAAATACAAGTTGTTCTAGTAAGACCTAATCAGCCTACTTTCCTTTTATTGTCTCTACATCTGGACTAAATCTGATGCAAATTGAGGTCCACAAGTTAGATCTCTTACACCTCAAATGTTCGTGTGTCCACCATCTTGGATCGGGGGGATGTCATCATTACAAACTGCACCATTGAGGTGTCCCTGTGCATCACTTACTACAGCTGTTCCAAATTTGGTTCAAATTGGTTAAGCGGTTTACAAGTTAGCCCACCTCTGGCTCACAAGTTTACACGTCTGCTATATTGAATTGGTGTGGATGATATCATCACAAACTATGCCATTGAGGTGTCCCTGTGTGTTACTCACTGCAGCTGTACCCAATTTGGTTCAAATGGGTTACACCAGGGTTTCTTAACCTTGGTCCCCCAGATGTTGTTGGACTACAACACCCATCATCCCCAGACATGGCCTTTGTGGCTGGGGATTCTGGGAGTTGTAGTCCAACAACATCTTGGGGCCCAAGGTTATGAAACCCTGGGTTAGACAGTCCACAAATTAGCCCACCTGCACCTCTGATGTACACATGTCCAACATTTTGAATTGGAGTGGATGACATTATCACACACCACACTGTTTGGGCATCCATATGTGTCCCTACAGTTGTAGCTAATTTTGTTGAAATTGGTTAAGTGGTTCACAAGCTAGCCCGCTTGTGTCTCAAATGTCTACGCCTCCAACTGGTGTGGATGACATCACCACAAACTATGCCATTGAGGTGTCCCTATGTATTCCTACAACTCTGCCCGATTTGGTTCATATTGTTCCAGGTGTTGCAAAGTTGATGGGGGGGGGGCACATGGACACACACACACAGAAAGCCAGGTGATCTCATAAACCTACTGAAAAGTAGGCTAATAATGGCTCCCTGTCCCCAAAGGGCTCACAATCTAAAAAAGAAACATAAGATAGACACCAGCAACATCCACTGGAGGGATGCTGTGCTGGGGATGGATAGGGCCAATTGCTCTCCCCCTGCTCAGTAAAGAGAACCACTACTTTTAGAAGGTGCCTCTTTGCTCAGTTAGCAGGAAGCATATGCTCACTCCCTTGAACCAGCCCCAACAGAGATATTCAAGGAGGTCAGCAATTGGGCTGCTCCATCCTTTTAAAAGATTCTCTCACATATAGCACAGGTAGAAGGGTCTTGTCAAGGAGGGATAGATGATACATGGGTTAGAGAAGCAAGAGCTAGGGGGGCTGAGAAGGTAGCATAGGCATTTAGGAAATAAGAGGCTCTCATAACTGATGAGATTTAAGGTTCAATTTGGAAGTTCCCTATGTTTACATTAAATGTTAATTTGAAATAAATCTTCTATAAGATCATGACGTGATGGCACTTGACCCTTCAAAGGCTCGTCATCTATATCTGAGCTGTCAAACTCAATGTACAAGATGTGGCAGTACAGGAGCTAATTTGATTCATATACTTTCAACATGTCTAAGAATAAAACCATTTCAGATGCAAGTACATAGCTGCATTCATGAAATGACCAGGTATTGCCTGCCATTCGACCCCTTGACTATGCTTTTATATCATATCAAATTGCTAATCTTAACAGAGGATCTAAATTAATTATACTTTTAATTGTACAGTTAATCGCTAAAAACTGGGACAATCCTAATGCCTCAATGCAAAATTATTGGCTAAATTGTGTGACATAATTTGTATCATAAAACTGACCAACTATATTAGAGGGATGACGAGAAGATGATTTTGTTTATAAGTGGAATCTTTTTTATCTCTTATCGGAATGATAAAAATCAAGATGATGTGCAACCATTTGTGCTTTGGGGCACAATTTGAAATAAATCACGATAGAGAATGGATTTAATTTTATGCATAAATTGACAGTGTAATGCAGTTGTGGTGTAAATCTAGGAAATAACTTCCTAAGTATACATACAATGTTTTTGCTTGGCTGTTTATTGTAATGTCTGTCATTTCCATGTATTAAATAAATAAATAATGAAATGAAATGAAATAAGAGATGGAAGAAGTAGCAGTTCAGAAGAATTAGAGTAAAAGACGTCTGATGCTAGTGTTAATGGAATTGCCCTGGGGTAATTGGTGAACACCCCTAAATTTATTTTTGGGCTTGCATGGGGAAATTAGCTCAGAAAGGATCATTTCCATGTCAGATTAAATTTATACAAAGTTATACAGATAACTGTATGCTAGGCTTTGTGTGTATGGAATATTTTTTACACATGCAAATAGTCAAGCCTTCACCGGCAACATGCAATGCTAAAGCCCAGCAACAAATAATACCCCATGCTACCTCTATTTGTGTTTTAACTCTGACAGAAGAAGGAAAACTGGGAGACAAGACAGAATTGGCATAGTTGCTCAGATGAGGAATCACATATTTATTTGAAATAACTAGCAATCTCTTTGGCTGCAAGCCCCTAGTACAGATAGCAAGTACTGCTTGCTTGCTTAATGAAGAAAACTTTCACCTTTTGGAAGAACACATTCAAATCCTATTAAGGTCAAAAGTGAATGGGTTTGATGGTGGCCTCATAATTCCAATGGAACATCTGTCCCCATCTCTAAGCCCTGCACGGGGGTTAGTGTGATTGACAGATCTGTCCAGAAGGGATTCTGGCTTGGATGGCAGCAATGTCACAGCTCAGGATGAATGAGGTGTGTGGGAGCTAACACAGAGCTTATTTGTATTCTTCCTGCCTCTGTTAAACCATAATGTGTGAGCAACCAAAATGTGACCCCTCTTGTTCTAACGGGCCATTAGGTTTCTACAGAAATTAACAAATAAAGCCAGGGGGAACAATCATCTTGAGGTGCAGTTAGAACGAAGAATAGTATCAGAAAATATAACCTTCATACCTTTTCTGTACAATTTGCAATGTCCTTGGTCTCTTTATGGCACGGAGGCAGTGAAACATGGATAATCTGTCCAATTTATACCATTCAGTCCAATTTTTCAAAAACAGAGAGGACAACACAACATGAGGGATTTAATAGGAAAGAAGAGTATCAAATATTAATGCCAGAAGCCTAAAAGGTTCACTGGCTATTTCCCTTTACAGGCTTATTCACACATATAGTGACGTGGCACTAACACTGGATTATATTGCAAGGTTTTTTGTTTGTGCTGAAGTACAGCCAGCACTATACAATAGGAATCTGAGGATGTGGGGAATTGAATGAATCTCAGAATGATTCGGGGCCCGACTCTGACTGAGCACAATGGAAGATCCACCGAAGGGTCAATCCAAGAACTGAGTTGAGTGCAAGCCGGGATATGACTTTGATGAGGGACACACACACACACACGTCCTACTCCAGATGGTACCATAACTGTGGTTTTATGCCAATTTCCAAACCACTACCATAGAGGTAGCGGCACAGAACCACCTAAGGTCGTGACTGCTCCATGCCTTCAATGCCTCTCGCTGGCCCTTCTCGGAGAACCAGCCTGTCCCTTCTGTAACCTATGCTGTTATGGAGTTGCCAGGCAGCAGGGAAGCTGTGATGCCCCATTGCAGCCTTGACATCCTTTCAATGGGCATTCCCTGACTGTCACTTGCTCCCCACAGCTGGCAAGACAAAGGGAAAAGGGACAGGATGACAGAATGGGCACTAGGTTCTTTGCTCCCTGATAAGGAAGTGACAGCAGTGTATGCCTAGAAGCACAAGCACTCCAAGTGGCAACATAAGCAGGGCAGCCCATCACAGTGCCAGGAGGGGAGGGAGCACTGGGCAGGGTGGATGCTCGGAGTCAGCACCAAAAGGCAGCAGCGGGCAAAGTTGCTCGAGCAGCCAAGTTCTTTTTTCCCTCCCTACAGAAAGGTTTGGGAAGGTGGGGCCCAGCCACTTCCCATTGGGGGTTATCGGTCCCTGGGCTTCATCATGAGAAGCATGTCTAGAAGCGTCTGAGGGAAGCATCTGGGAGGGAAAAGAAGAGGGTACTCTTAAATGCCCTTGTGTCATGACTCTACTCCCATGGACCACGTTGAGATGTTCATCCTTGCCCATGGCCCAGATCAGCAATCCTGCTGTCCTGGGGCCACTGGAAGCTGGGGCTCCCCCACTAAACCCCCACACCAGATCTGCATACAGTGCAGTGCTGTATTGGACCCAGGAATTTTGAATGGGTGTAAAGGAATGTCAAAGAATCCAGTGACTCCACTATCTGCACACATGGGCATGCCCTGACTCATGGCCCCCTCATGATAGGGATTGCCAACATGAGAAGGGCATCCCCCCTCCAGGTGGGGAACAAATGGTTTTGGGGATCGCTCCGGACTGGGTTTAAGAGGCTGCCACAAGCAGGGATTGTGAAGCTGCCAAGTTCTATTTTTTTCACAGAAAGGTTGGGAAGTGGAGGGGCAGCAGCCCCGGGATGTTTGCTCCCTAGGCTTACTCATGAGCTGAGCAGGCAGCAGGATCAGCTTTGCTCCAGTGAATGGAGTGATTCTTCCTATGTGATGAGGATGGATGCTGACACAGGGCAGATCACACACACTCTAAAGAGTGTCAGGCTGTGGGGACATCCCTACACAACTCATGAGAAGAACCAACATAGGGGAGTGGAAAGAATTGTCGAGCAAAATCTCTAATCATGTGTGATGACAAAATATCCCCTTCTCACCTGGACAGTTCCCTCATCAGAGTTTCAGGCCATTGGGGCTCTAAATAGAGCCTGGTTGCTGTGTGGAGGGAGAGGTACCCTGGAGACTGCTTTCCTTGTCTTGGCATCATAGTGTGCCCCCTGACAGCCCATCTGCCCACGTGGACATGTGAACCCTTGTCCACATCCCTGAAGGGCAACCCCACTGTCTTGGGCAACTGGAAACCAAGACTCCCCACTCCCGTGAATCCATGCCCCACTCCAAGGTTCATGTTAAGGTTCATGGTGATGGCCTGCCTTGGCAGGATAACAGTGGAGTGACTATTAGTTAAGAGAGTTGCTCCACCACCACGATCATACAAAGATATGGGCACAGAGTTGGTGTGGGGATCAGCGGTGGAACACAGGAACATAGGAAGTTGCCTTACATAGAGTCAGACCACTGATCCATACAGCTCAGTATTGTCTACCCAGACTGGCAGCAACTTTCCAAGGTTTCAGGCAGGTGTCTCTCCAAGCCCTACCTGGAGATGCCAGGGAGTGTGAACCTAGAACCTTCTGCATGCCGGCATGAAGATACCCTTCTACTGAGCGATGGCCCCATTGCCTAAGGGGAATATCTTACCACACTCATGTAGCCTTCCATGTGAATGTAAAGCAAGATGGACTCTGTTTGGCAAAGGGGGCAATTCATGCTCACTATCAGAAGATGAGATCTCCTCTCCTAGCAAGACCACTAGCAAGACTCAGTAGCTGCCCGACAATTCAAACCTGTGACACTGGTCCTGCTAAAGTGTAATATATGTGCAAGGTTTGTATCCTACTTTTCAGAGATGACTCCCATCCTCTCAATGCATTTACAAGTCAGTGGGCTGGGCCAAGCTAGATTATTGTCTAGATTGTCTAGGTCTAGATACTTTATTACAGTCATTGACCCAACAACACAAAAGAAAGACAGTACAAATCACAGTAAAGATAGTACAAATAATACAAAACTAGCTGAGCATCTGCACTCCTAGTTCTCCATTTCTCCCCCTCCACATCTCTTCAGACGCTCTCCCCACTCCCTTCTGCCCCAGTTCGTCCCCCCCCCCGCTTCAGCTCTGGCTGTGTCTTCCTCTTGGCAGCCGGCCAGCTGGCCTGGCTACCGCTTCCTCTCGCCAGGTGGCGCTTTCTCTCACCACCCGGTGGCTGGAACTGCCACCTTATTTTCACTGGCCGCTTGCCTTCCTCCCCCCACCCTCTCACGAAATCTGCAACATGCCACAAGTATGTCTTAGTGAATTATATATATAGAAGACATAATGTCAAGGTCTCCATAATACCGATAACTCAAACCAGCTCAGACCTAATCTTACATGCGGCTGCCCAGAATTTGGCCACACAGCATTATGGGTACACAACGATCAGCTAATAAAAAGGATGCATATCCATCATCCGTTCTAACAGAGATACATAATAATAGGAGAGAGATGAGAGAGATGAATATCCCTATAAAATGAACAATATAAAAGGACGTGTGCCACAGTTTCAATACTTTGGCCACAAGGACAGATCCGGTTAGTGACAGAGATTTTGTGATACCTACCCTCTAATACAGCCACCTAATGGCGCAGCGGGAAAATGACTGGATTATCATACCAGAGGTTGGTGGTTTGAATCCCCACTGGTATGTTTCCCACACTATGGGAAACACCTGTATTGGGCAGCAGAGATAAAGAAAGATGCTGAAAGGTATCATCTCATACTGCACAGGAGGAGGCAATGGTAAACCCCTCCTGTATTCTACCAAAGACAACCATAGGGCTCTGTGGTCGCCAGGAGTCGAAACCGACTCAACAGCATACATTGAGCTGGGTCTCATGATCAGTGAGACTCGGTTTGGGAAGAGAAGTGGGGAGAGCGGGCTCATGCACACAAGCAGGGCGGGAGCCCTGGGGGGACGGATTGGCCGCCCACACAATTGCCGGCTCCATGACGGAGCTGGCGGGGGCTGGGGAGTTCATGGGCCACACGGCCCCCGGAAGCTCCAGTATGCCCTGCGCAAGCACATGGCTACTCACGATCAGAAAAAACGGGTTTGTGAAGTGCTCACTCCACAAACCCGGTTTAAGGGAAGGGGTACTTAGGCAGATTAGCTGCCGGGAGGCAAATGGGCTTGGCTGCGAGCCCGGTGGCTCCCACGACCATCTGAAATCAGGCTAGGCTCCCCTAGCCCGATTTCGGCTGATCGTGGGAATTGCCTCATTACCTTTAGCCTTCAATAAAGCTGATGGAAATGTATTAAAGCGTGCAAGGGAGGAAAGCCTCTCCCTAGTTTCTAAGGGGCCTCTGGCTCATTTTCAGGCACAAGTTTGGTGGCCTCCAAAATGGCCTCTGCCACCTCAGAAAGGGCCAAAACAGCCTAAAAATGGTCTGAAGGACCTTAGAAGACAAGGGGGAGGCCGGTGGGGGTAGGGGAAACTGGCCGGCTCACATCCCTATGCAAACTTTGGCATGTAGGCATGGGATTTAAGCAGTGCTAACTGAGCATAAGATTGCATTCATTGTCTCAAAGAATGAAGCTTCAGGTACTTATCGTCTTCAACAATGCAAAGAAAGCAACGACAGAATTACCCAGGATGTTTATGCAGAATTTCAATACGGTAGAAGGAATAAAAGTATAATTAACTGAATTCTCACTTGCCCTTTACTCAATAGAAAAATGAAAATTGTTGATGAATTACTTACCATTGTTTTCACATCTTTCTTTTGTGTTTTAAACATTATATTATGTTCACATATTTTATACAATTAGGCACGATACAGTGTGTAATGGATTTTATTTAACTCAGAGTGTAATTTCCTTGCTTTTTGGTTGACAACTCCATATTGATGTTTGTTTTTTTTAATTATTTTACTGCATTATTCGTTTGTGCCTAAATCATTAAAATGCATAATTGAAACTTCAGTGAGAGAATGCAAAATACTTGTTTATCAGTTGGGATGTCCTTCATTTGGCTGGAAATAAGAGTACTAATTGCTTGAATAAAATATCAGGTAAGGAACCTCACTTGTTTTTAACAAATCTTTTCCTTACAGAATTGACAGCTATGTGATGATGGTCCATGATCTCAACTATCTCATATCTTCCAATTATCCTTGTCTCCCAGGGAATTGCAGGAGAGGCCTTGCTCTAAGCTCTTTTGCATGATGCTGAGAGACCCAGGATTTTGTGGTGGAATCACAGCTCTGGAATCAGCCACCTAATCTACCTCACAAATTGTAGTACAAGCATAGAAAAAATTGGGCTGGATCCTAAGTATTTGTTCTGCAGGGATGTCTGTCTGTGCAATAGGAAGAGGTGATGTTAGTTGACCCTTCCTGCTGCAGCAGACTATTCCTTTCATTGTGTGGATAGATGTCCTGCAACAGGTTGCGTGCATGGTGTTTAGGAGTAGGGAAGCCGGATGGGGTGGAGTGAAGTGGTGCCCATGGATAGTAGTGGGGTGGAGGTGGTAGTTGGTGTTCTGGGGTGTGTGGTATGTGGTGGTGTGCTACCCATGGATGTTAGTGAGGTGGATGTGCTGGTCCTGTGTTTCTGGGGGTAGTGGGAGGTGCAGCGTGGGACCAGAGCAGGGAGGAGGTGTGTGTGTGTTAGGTGCATTATCTACCCTCCACCAAATTACGTTCCAGTCTGGAATGGTTGGCACTGAGGGATAACAGGTGGAAAAGCTGAATTGGGGGCAGTGGAGGGTGGGGATGCACACTGTAAAGCAAGAGTTGATGATGGGGGAGGACACAGGCTCCCACCTCTCCTGGCAAAGACAGCCTGCCTGCCCAATGGCATGCGACCCCAAGCTCTCCAGATCTATGCAGACCCAGAGAGTAGCACACCCCTCCCATCCCTACATTACTTTTTCATACTCTCTTTGGAGGAGTGTTCATGGACATCTAGGTGCTGTGGTACCTTGGCAGCACCCACCTCTTTTCCTCTGTCCAATCTTTCTGCAAGACAAGGGAAGCAGAGGATAGGGCCGCCACATGTCTCTGGGCTGTTTTGATAGCTGTCCTGAAGTATGCAATCAGCCCTTTGAATCTCATGGAGACTGCAAAGATCTATGCAGTCTTCCCGCAGGCAGCTGCTGTACCCATGGGCCCCAAATATCCAGTACCCTGGTTGGCACCCTCTTTACACTAGACCACCACTCACTCTGGGCCATCCCAGCACCCCACAAGTGGCTTTAAGGTTTTTCTCCATAGGGAAGAATGGAGGATCCAGCAGCCCCATAACTGCACTTGGGGGTGCTGGGGTAGCCAAGAGAGAGGGTGCCAACCACATCCATGGGTTGCTAACCCATGGGGTACTGGGTTTTGTTGTTTCTGAAGTGTTCTGAGTGTAGATTCTTTGGTAGCATATAAGATTTTCAATGACAAACCATGAATCCACTCTCATCTGCTAACCTTACAGACACATAAACTTCAAAAATCACTTAAAAGTCAGCCCTTTGCCCAATTGCTTTCAAAGAATTCTGATAGCTACCTGGCCCCCCTTGGGCACAACCACCCACCACACTCTGCTCTTGGACACCCCTTTCCCCCCGACGTGAAGCTATACATTTGCTGACACCTCCATGCTTCTTTATGGAGAAAAACTTTAAAGTCGCGTAAACTTCAAAAATCACTTAAAAATCTGCCTTTTGCCCAATTCCTTTCAAATAATTCTGATAGCTTCCTTGACCACCTTGGGAACTACCACCCACCACACTCCACTCTAGGACACCCCTTTATCTCCAACGTGAAGCTATACATTTGCTGCAATCCTCATTCTCTATGAGGAATTACAAAATAATTTTAAAATTCACCAATAATCAGAGGAGTGTCCGATTGCCTTGGAACTTTGTGGACAGTAGGAGCCCCTGGTTGTCTACCACTCACCCCACTTTTGTGCCCCTAGGTACTCCACAATAGGGGATATGGGCTGGTTCAGGTCCCATTACACCCTATGAGAAAAATAATTAAAATATTTCAAATATTCATAAAAAATCATAGGGGTATCCGATTGCTTTGGGGTTTGCATGGTTGTTGGCACCCATGGGTGCTCCACAATAAGGGATAATGTGCTGGTTCTAGTCCCATTATACCCTATGAGAAAAAATATTTTTCAAAAATTCATAAAAAATCATACAAGTGTCCGATTGCTTTGGGTTTTGGGTGGCAGGTACCACTGGGTGCCAGCTACCATCCTACCAATTTTTGGATATCCAAACTGGTTTGAACTGGTTCAAAACAGTTCAAATTCGAACCAAACCAGGAGAAGGTTCAAGCAAAACCAAAACCGAACCACCCCCTCCTGGTTCGAACCTGGTTCAAATTCGAACCGAACCAGGAAAACTGGTTTTGTGCACATCCCTACCTAGCCTGCCTTGTTGCCAGCCTGAGCCCAGCCTGCAACTTAACCTGCTATGGCTACTGCATGCCAGCCTGGGAATAGATTTATCTGCTGCATTGCATTTTTGTTCCAGAAGAATTTTTTCCCCATCCCCTTGAGAGAATTGCTGCCTGACTGTGCCTGCTGTGTCTGTCTATGCCAGCCACCAGTGCCCTAGACTGAGTGAGGTTTATTTGGGTTAGATTCAAAGTGCTGTTTTTGACATTTAAAGACCTACATGGCTTGAGGCTGGTGTATAGGATTACTGCAATGCGCTTTAGATAGGGCTTCCCTTGAAGATGGTTTGGAAGCTTCGGCTGGTCCAGAATGATGCTGCAAGGATGTTCGTGGTTGCTAGTAACTTCTCTCAAGTCTTACACCCAACCTGCAGTAGCAACACTGGCTGCCAGTTTGCTTCTGAGTTAGATTCAAAGTGCTGTTTTTGACCTTTAAAGACCTACATGGCTTGAGGCTGGCGTATTTGCTGGATTGCATTCACCAGTATGAATCTGCCAGGGCTCTTCACTCATAATCTCAAACCCTGCTCATGGCTCTGCCCTTGACTGAGACTCAGTTGAAGAGAAGAAACAGGGACTTTGGGGTTGTGGCTCCTCAGCTCTGGAATGTATTCCCTGAAGCACTTTGCCTTGATCCCTCCCTTAGGTGTCCCCCCCCCAAAAAAAAGATCTCGAAACTTACTTGAATTGCTTTTGAATGTGTTTTACTACATTCGCTCCAAGCAATATTGTACTGGAGGGGTGGAATATAAATATTTTATATAAATAAAATGTATATTTGCATTTACATCCTGCCTTTCCCCCAAAGAGCCAAAGAACAGTGTGTACCTGGAATACCTCCCCCATTGTCCTCATAACAATCTTGTGAGACAGCATTTCAGGCTCAAGGTCACCCAATGCACTTTCTTCTCTTCCCTATTCTGAAGTTGCTGTTTCCTTAGTAGCCATTTAATGCCTGCATCCAGGGTAAAAAAAAAACCTTGAAAGGTGAAAATGTTGACTTTTTTTCATTACTATTCATGGAGTTTAAGCAAAAACCTAATTATAAGGATAATGATAGGGAACCAGAATGTCTTAAAAACCCCAGAGCTGAGCATAATTGGTCTAATTAGATTTCAGCTTTCACTATATGGGATCATTATCCAGATTCCGTTTTGGTGATCTACAGGCTTTTGGAAATATTTTGACATAGTTCATAGAACTTGTGAATCATTCCTGACTTAGCAATGCTAGACTTAGGAAAATAATATTCTACAATTCAATTTTTTTTAAAAAAATATTCTCCACTTGCAGCATGAAAAAATCGCTAAAAGAATAAAACTGCACCAGTAAATTCTCAACCACGGATATTCTCAAAGACAGCTAACATTTGAATTCATGCCTGGCAGTATATGCAACTGAAACATAGCATATTGCCCAATTTGGCCCGTATGCCCGGGCAGCCCCAGCAACTCCAGTTATACTAGTGCATGCCATTAAGAGGTCCTCTCTCCCAAAACTAAATAAATACCTTTATGTCTATGTGCATGGGGACTTGGACCCTGGATTAGATCTCTTCTTCTTATCCATTCAGTCATGTCCAACTCTCCGTCATTGTATGGATCAATGCACTCCATGCCATCCTATCTTGTACAGCTTCCTTTAATTCCACCATGGTCATTCCAGTGTCATTTTTAATAACATCCAGCCACTGAATACAAGGCCGTCCCTGTCTCCTTCTTCTGCTGATCATTCCCAACATAATTGTCTTTTTGAGTGAATCAGCTCGCATGACATGACCAAAATATGTCAGTCTTTGTTGAGTAATCTTGGCTTCTAGCAATGTTATTGGTTTAACTCTATCTAAAACGTCCTTATTCATGATTCTCGCTGTCCATGGGATACGCAACAGTTGCCTCCAACACCACATCTCAAAAGCATCCATCCTTTTCCTACCTGCCTTCTTCAAAGTCCAAGTTTCACAGCCATATGTAGCTATTGGAAATGTTATTGCATTGACTAGTCTACATTTGATTGGAAGACTAATACCTTTGCTCTTCCAAATTTTGCTAATGCTGATTATTGCAGTTCTTCCAAGTGCTATACGCCTTCTGATCCCAGGGCTGAAGTCACCACATTGATCTATTTTAGAGCCAAGAAAAATAATTTTTTTTATAACTTCAAATATCTCATTATTGATCTTCACTCTGACTTGCGTATTCTCTGCAGTTGTCAATATCTTTGTTTTCTTGATATTAAGATACAATCTAAATTTTTCATTTTCATCTTTAATTTCTAAAATTAGCCACTCTAGATCTTT